>NW_026589732.1:8403966-8464830 GCF_907164565.1 Psammomys obesus | reverse complement strand
CACACACACACACACACACACACACACACACACACACACACACACACAAATTCTTCCCAAATTAAATTGTGTAAGTCATGACATAGTACATTCTAGTTTCAGTTTCATGGTGGGGCTTTGTAATTGAGAAAGGAATGACATATAGCAAATGGCCAAAATGTCACCAAGTCTGCAAGGTTAAGCTGTCCCAGAGTCCTATGACACAAGAGCATAAGAAAGGAAAAAAAGCTGATAATGAAAATGGAGGAGATTAATAGAAATGCCCATCTTTTCCTTGCTCAAAAGGTATCACTTCAACTCCACAGAGAGTCTCTGAACTACATCAGCACTGGGGTCTTCAGTGTTGTTTAGATTCTAATACACCTCACCGTCATATAGTTAAAAATGCGAGAAACCCTCTGCATTCATTACCTGTCTTGTGTTGTGAGAAAATAATTGAAAATGGTCAGCTTAAGAGATGAGGGTTTATTGGGCTTACAATTGGAGGAAACACAGGTCGTTCGGGTGATGTAGGCTTGGGGGGCAGAAGCTCAAGGTGGCTGGTTGGTCATATTGCACCCATAATCACTCAGCAGAGCAGAGAGGATCAGGACTATAAAGCCTCAAGCCCTAGCCCATTGACCCACTTCCTCCAACAGCCTCCTAAAGGTTCTACAAGCATACAAAGCATTTCCACCAGCTGGGGACCAACTGTTCAAACACACAAGCCTATTAAAGACATTCACATCTGAGCCATAACACTGTCTATGGGTCCAAATCATGAAAGTCTTTTTATGTATACCTAAATGTCACCACCTACACTTTCTAATTATAACTTCTGCGAGAATTGCCTTGCTGTCCTAAAACAGTGCCCACTCGGCTATGGCTGGCTCTTATTGCGTTTTTGTTTTGCTTGCTTTATTGTAACACTCATTTTGAAGTAGATTTTTAGAGGCATTATATGCGTGTAAAGAAACAGAAACTCTGAGGTTTATGTGGAATAATTCGGGTTTATAAACGTTTGTGTGTTTGTGTTATGACCTTAATGTTCAAGGCATTTTAAAATATATTAACTGATACATAAAACGTAACAAATACCTTAGTGATGTGACCATTAATGTTTTGATGCATTTGATGTGTATGATATATTGTTTAATATTTAATTAAGGTAAATGCATTCATCTCTTCACACACGTATTATTTATTTTTAGCAAGCACATTAAAGTTTTTCTTTTTAATATAAATTTACCTTTAAGAGTATTTGTCTACATGTATGCATGTGTACCACTTGTGTGCTTGGTGTCACTGGAGGCCAGATTAGAGTGACAGATCCCCATGAAACTGGAGTTACAAACTTCAGTTTGAGCCACTATATTGTGAACTGAGCCCAAGTCCTCTGCAAGAGTAGCAAGTACTTCTAACAACTAACCCATCTTTCTACACTCTTATAATTAATTAGTTAATTAATTAATTACATATGTGTGTGTATTTAGAATGTAGATAGTGTCTGTATATTGGCATATATAAGTGTATACATTAGATACACATGAACATACATATATATATAGTGCACTGTTTCTGTACATATGTACATACACATATTTTGTATCTATACACACACACACACACACACACACACATAGTTTGACTATATTCTGGTTTTTTTTTTTTAGGCAAATCTTCTTTAATGTGCTTAATCTTCCAAGGACAATCATATAGCCAGTCATTATGGTATGTTTTTAAACAATTGCAAACAGTAATTGGGTTTACCTCATAAATCAACCCTATGTTCAAAATGTATTAAAAATGTATGTTAGTGAAATCTCTAAGGCAACCCCTTCCTACAGCTCTCTCTTATTTAAGTAGCTTTGGCTTTAGTAGCATAGTGGTTTCCTAAATTCCCTTCCAAGTGTGAAGATTCTCCTTCAGAACAGGTTTGAAGCTGACCTAGAAGGGAGTATCAAACAATTTTTTATTTGCTGGTTTGATTGTTCTTTTTATCATTTTGCCCCTTGTGAAGACATCTCTTATTTTAGCTCTAAAACTTCTGATGATTTTCTTCAAAATTTGCATGATTAGCTTTTATTGTGGCTTAAAGTGGAAGTTTCAAGCAGTAATCGTTCATTTCTTTCTTCCACACAAAAGATACTGAAATGCAGAAGAATTTGCATCCCTCCAATAATAAAGCCAGCACTTTAAATAAACATCTAAATACACACAGTGCTTTTTATTCTGATGGCTTATGCTTAGTGCTGTGGCTAATTGTCAGTGAGCAGAGCTATTGTCTTTGCTTTCCCGTTTTGTGTGCAAAGCCTCGGGAACTTGATGAAAGTGCCAAGGCTTCTATCAGCTACAAATAAAATGTTTCTCTTCTCTGAGCTTTTCTGATAAAATCATGAGATTGGCTGCTGGCTTTGTTTGCACAGGTATGTGATAAAAACCTTTTAAGAATAACAAAATTTGTTTTTATTCCAAATTCTCTGTAAAATGTTCTTTTTCCAAAATCATCACACATACTCTTTCCGTCTGTACCAGCACAAGATTCCCCGGTGGGGAGTGTGCCCTGCTGGGAAGTCTAGCGTACTTCACAGCTCCATCTGGCTTTGCCTGCAATGAGTTTTTCAAATTGCAATCAAAGTGACTGTGTTTCCATTTCATGAAACTCTTACGCTTCTGTATTTGAGAGTCTTCTGAGTCTCCTGCTCACTACCCCCATGTAAGCCAAACTGTAGCGTACAGTCTGCCACACACTGTTCATTGACCAGCTCTATAGAGTCACAGTTATTCTCATGTATTTCTTCATTTCATTCACAAGCTTTCTCAACACCAAACTTCTTTCCTTTCTTTTGGTTAGCCTATGCTAAATCCCCTTCTTGTTTCTCAGCCCCTCTTCTGATTTCCAGCTTACCAAGCTCAAGTCAGTTTATTATGTCTCTTTCCCTCAAACAGACATGTTTAAGACCAATCTTGATTTCTCTATTATAGCACTTGCAACATAACTTAAATTGTATGTGTGTGTTACCTGTGTAACACTTATATATATTGGATTCCTAAAAACAAATGTCCTTCATTTTTGCCTCTTCTGTCCACTACTCCTGTCTTTAATGTAGTATTTTACATCTGATTGGGAAGAGTTGTGTGTTTAGTATAGTGGATGGATGACCTCTAGTCATGCTTTAACCAAGTCAACATTGTGAGGGTAATACCATAACTTGCCCAAGGCTTTATTTATCACAATTTCTTTTCAATTCTATAAATTACTCCATATCTTCCCAGCCACCCAGGTGGGTCCACGTGACATATGATTCACTAGAGCTTTATAACAGGACTTCTGAGTAAGGCTGCTGTCAGGAGTGATAATCCTTACTGATACACAGGTGCGCTCGGAGGAACTCTGTGGTTCTTCTCACACTTTACTGTCACTCTCCTCCTCCTTAACACTCTTGGGTCATCTGAAGGGCAGTGAGTTTGTCTGGTTTCTGGGGTTAATTCTAGTTTAGTACAGTCAATGAATTCATTATTTTGTTTTATAGAACTCAAGGCGTCAAAGACGCAGAATGACAGATTTCAAGTTTCTAAGCATTAAATTGTTGGGTGTGGAGGGGAAGGGTGAAGTAAACCAGATTAGAAATCAGAATTTCTGAATCATATTTTAAAAGAAATTCTTTGCAATTACTTAACAGAATTCTCACTTTCCATTTTAAAAGATGTAGTAGACCACCATTAACTATTTAAACAGCCCTATTATTTCACTAACTAGAAGGACTATTTAATGCCCTATGTGACAGAGAAGCTTAGATCTATCTTCCTCTAAACAAGAACCTATTAGAGACTTGTTTTCTGTTTGCGCTGTGGCTGGATCTCCTATGGCTGATGATACTTTTATTGTCTCTTCAAAAAGTTTCATTAAGGTTAAAATACAAAAAATAATTGAACAATACTATAAATGAACAATTTAATGCCTAGCCATAAATACATCTTTGTAACTGCTATGTAGGTCATGAAAAAAATATTGCCAGAATCTTAAATACTCTTACTATTACAGCCCCAAATGCCTCTATTTCTTCCATTTTATTTTTCATTGCTTTTCCAAAAGCTGTGGCCTTAGAACAGCTATTTAAAGAAGGTGCCATAGTCCTCGAACATAAGGCTCTTTCAGTCTAGCCGAGGAAGAGACCTTCATCCCAATGCAAGACTGTACATTCAGAGGTTAGGAAATAGGTAACTTGTTGTGGAAACCCAAGAGAGGGAAACTTACACCTTTGAGCTGAAGTGGAACAAATAGAGGTCATCACAGACAGAAAATGAGAGTGTTTAAAAAATACTGCCTTGAGTTAAAAAAGGGAGAAAAGTAAGGTATTTTTGTCAAAAGAAAGGTATCAGCAGTGTGATAGAGAGAAGAAAGGTTGGGCGCCTGAGAAAAGGCTGTCTGTCTAATTCAGCATGATTGCGGCTAAGACTTCACCTTCTGATGTATGTCTGCTAGGGTCAATTATTAGTCTGTTCATGAACATACTTTGATTTACAAATTCTTGCTCTTCAGGAATCCAAGAATGCAACCAATGTGTGTGGATTATTCCCAGAGCTTCATAATTTTGGTGTGTAGACAGAATGGTAAATGACCCAAACAGAGGACAGCACACCTTAGACAATGTGATGAAGTACAGACATAGGTTGGATCACAGCACAAAATGAGGATTTTGAATGCTAAGTATGTATTTGGGGCTGTGCTCTTCTGTGTTCTGGAGCTTGGTGCTTTTGGAACTTGTCTAATCCTAGAAAGCCTAATCAAAACTCAGTTTTGTTTTGTTGTTGTTGTTGTTTTTGTTGGTATTTTTTTTTTTTTGCCCTGTTTCAAACCTGCAAGTTAATGGAAGGGCACTAGAGAATACTCTTGTTTCTGTTATTCCTTTTTCCCTCATCTTGTCCCTCCATCCTTGCTCTGTCATAATTTGAAAGTCTGCTTGCCTGCTTAGCTTCTCTTTTCTTCCTTTCTCCGTTTTCTCCTCTCTTCCTTCCATCTTTTCTTCTTCCTTTCTTTTCTCCCTCCTTTTTTGCTTCCTTCCCAGCACTCCTTTCCTCCCTCCCCTCTGTCCTTTTCTCCATACATTTCTATCTTCGACCCTATCTCCCTGTTTTTCTTTAGTAATATATTTATTTTTAGTAATATCTATTTTATTAATAGACTTTCAACCCAAGTTAATCAAAAAAGATAAGGAGGTCCACTATATTCTCATCAAAGGAAAAATCCACCAAGAGGACATCACAATTTTGAATATCTATGCCCCAAATACAAGAGCACCCACATTTGTAAATGAAACAATATTAAAGCTTAAATCACACATTGATTCTAAAACCCTAATAGTGGGAGAATTCAACACTCTACTCTCACCAAGGGACAGATCAACTAGACAGAAAACAAATAGGAAAATAAAAACACTTACAAAGACCCTAAATCAAATGGACCTAATAGACGTCTACAGATCTTTTCATCCAAACTCAAAAGAGTATACCTTCTTTTCAGTACCGCATGGAACCTTCTCCAAAATAGACCATATACTTGGTCATAAAGAAAGCCTCAACAGATACAAAAAGATTGAAATAATCCCTTGTATTCTATCTGACCACCATGGACTAAAGCTGGACCTCAACAACAACAGAAATAACAAACAGCCTACACACACATGGAAACTGAACAACTTGTTACTCAATGACAGCTGGGTTAAGAAAGAAATAAAGAAAGAAATTAAAGACTTCCTAGAATTCAATGAAAATGAAGACACAACATACCCAAATTTATGGGACACATTGAAAGCAGTGCTCAGAGGAAAATTTATAGCACTAAGTGCCTGCAAGAAGAAATTCGTAACATCACATACAGAAAACTTAATGGCCCAACTGAAAACCCTAAAAAAGAAAGAAGCAGATACACCCAAGAGGAGCAGACAGCTGGAAATAATCAAACTCAGGGCTGAAATCAATCAATTAGAAACAAATAAAACTATTCAAAGAATCAATGAAACAAAAAGCTGGTTCTTTGAGAAAATCAACAAGATAGACAAACCCTTAGCCAAACTAACTAAAAAGCAGAGAGAATCTATCCAAATCAACAAAATCAGAGATGAAAAGAGTGACATAACTACAGACACTGAGGAAATTCAAACAATCATTAGGTCATACTACAAAAGCCTATATGCCACAAAATTTGAAAACCTAAATAAAATGGACAATTTTCTTGATAGATTCCATCTTCCAACATTAAGTCAAGATCAGGTAGAAAGACTGAACAGCCCTATATCCCCCAAGGAAATTGAAGCAGTCATCCACAGTCTCCCCTCCAAAAAAAGCCCTGGGCCAGATGGTTTCAGTGCGGAATTCTACCAGACCTTCAAAGAAGTGCTCACACCAATTCTCCTCAAACTATTCCACAAAATAGAAACAGAAGGAACATTACCAAACTCATTCTATGAAGCCACAGTCACCCTGATATCTAAACCACACAAAGACCCAACAAAAAAAGAGAACTTCAGACCTATCTGTCTTATGAACATTGATGCAAAAATACTCAATAAAATACTTGCAAACCAAATCCAAGAACACATCAAAGATATCATCCACCACGACCGAGTAGGCTTCATTCCAGGCATGCAAGGGTGGTTCAACATACGGAAATCCATCAATGTAATCCACCACATAAACAAAATGAAGGAGAAAAACCACATGATCATCTCCTTAGATGCCGAAAAAGCATTTGACAAAGTCCAACACCCATTCATGTTTAAAGTCTTGGAGAGATTAGAGACACAAGACACTTATCTAAACATAGTAAAGGCAATATACACCAAGCCTATAGCCAACATCAAACTTAATGGAAAGAAACTTAAATCAATCCCACTGAAATCAGGGACAAGACAAGGCTGCCCACTCTCGCCATACCTCTTCAACATAGTACTTGAAGTCCTAGCTAAAGCAATAAGACAACTAAAGGAGATCAAAGGGATACAAATCGGAAAGGAAGAGGTCAAAGTGTCACTATTTGCAGATGATATGATAGTATACATGAGCGACCCCAAAAATTCAACCAGAGAACTCCTCCAGCTGATAAACGCCTTCAGCAAAGTGGCAGGATACAAAATCAACTCAAAAACATCAGAAACCCTCCTGTATACCAAAGACAAAAGGGCTGAGAAAGAAATCAGGGAAACAACACCCTTCACAATAGCCACTAATAACATAAAGTACCTTGGGGTGACACTAACCAAGCAAGTGAAAGACCTGTTTGAGAAAAACTTCAAGTCTCTGAAGAAAGAGATTGAAGAAGATATCAGAAGATGGAAAGATCTCCCGTGCTCATGGATTGGTAGGATAAACATTGTGAAAATGGCCATCCTGCCAAAAGCAATCTAGAGATTCAATGCAATTCCCATCAAAATACCAACTCAATTCTTTACAGACCTTGAAAAAAAGATTCTCAGCTTCATATGAAGAAACAAAAAACCCAGAATCTCCAAAACAATCCTGAACAACAACAACAGATCATCTGGAGGTATCTCCATCCCTGATCTCAAGTTGTACTACAGAGCAATAGTAATAAAAACTGCATGGTATTGGCATAGAAACAGAAAGGAGGATCAATGGAAGCACATAGAAGACCCAGAAATAAACCCACACACCTATGAATACTCGATTTTTGACAAAGAAGCCAAAACCATTCAATGGAAAAAAGACAGCATCTTCAACAAATGGTGCTGGTCCAACTGGATGTCCACATGCAGAAAAATGAAAATAGATCTCTATTTATCACCCTGCACAAAACTAAAGTCTAAGTGGATCAAAGAGCTGAACATAAAACCAGATATGCTAAAACTGTTAGAAGAAAAAGTGGGGAACAGCCTAGAACTCATTGGCACAGGAGACAACTTCCTGAACAGAACACCAACAGCACAGGCTCTAAGAGCAACAATCAATAAATGGGTCCTCATGAAACTGAAAAGCTTCTGCAAAGCAAAGGACATCGTCATCAAAACAAAACGACTGCCTACAGATTGGGAAAGAATCTTCATTAACCTTTTATCTGACAGAGGACTAATATCCAGCATATACAAAGAACTAAAGAAGCTGAAAAGCCTAAAACCAAGTAATCCAATTAAAAGATGGTGAACAGAGCTAAATAGAGAATTCTCGACAGAGGAATATCGAATGGCAGAGAAACACTTAAAGAAATGCTCAATCTCATTAGCCATCAGGGAAATGCAAATCAAAATGACCCTGAGATATCACCTTACACCCATCAGAATGGCCAAAATGAAAAACTCAAGTGACAACACATGCTGGAGAGGTTGTGGAGAAAGGGGAACCCTTCTCCACTGCTGGTGGGAATGTATACTGGTACAACCACTCTGGAAATCTATCTGGCGCTTTCTAAGACAATTAGGAATAGTGCTTCCTCAAGACCCAGCTATACCACTGCTAGGTATTTACGCAAAGTTTGCTTAAGTACACAAAATGATACTTGCTCAACCATGTTTATAGCAGCTTTATTTGTAATAGCCAGAACCTGGAAACAACACAGATGTCCATCAACAGAGGAATGGGTACAGAAATTGTGGTATTTTTACACAATGGAATACTACTCAGCAATCAAAAAGGAGGAAATCATGAAATTTGCAGGCAAATGGTGGGATCAAAAAAGATCATTCTGAGTGAAATATCCCAGAAGGAGAAAGACAAACATGGTATATGCTCACTCATATAGACCTATAAGATATAATAAACATAATGAAATCTGTACACCTAAAAAAGATAATCAAGAGAGTGGACATGGGGTAAGATGATCAATCCTCGTTTAGAATGACAGATGGGATGTGCATTGAACGTATGACAGGAGTCTACTGAGCGCATTGGAAAGACCCTAACTAGCAGTGTTTTCAAAGCAAAGACTCATGACCAAACCTTTGGCAGAGTACAGGGAATCATAAGAAAGAAGGGGAGTTAGTTTGATGAGGAAAGGATAGGAGCTCCACAAGGACCAATGATATCTGGGCACAGGGTCTTTTCTGAGACTGACATGCAACAAAGGACCATGTATGAATGTAACCTAGAACCTCTGCTCAGATGTAGCCTGTGGTAGCTCAGTAACCAATTGGTTTCCCATAGTGAGGGGAACAAGGACTATTTCTAACAGGAACTCAATGACTGGCTCTTTGGCCTCCCCACCCCCCAAGGGAGGAGCAGTCCTGTTAGACCACAGAGGAGAGCTTTGCAGTCAGTCCTGAAGATACCTGATAAAACAGGATCAGATGAATGGGGAGGAAGTCCCCCCTATCAGTGGACTTGGCAAGGGGCATGGTGGAGAGGAGGGAGGGAGGGACTGGAAGGGAATGAGGGATCGGGACACGGCTGGGGTACAGAGTTAATAAAATGTAACTGATAAGAAAAAAATAAAATTAAAAAGTAAATAAAACAATGAGATAGTTTTTATTACTACTTGCATAGGGGACTGTTATTAGTTTTAGCCACTAGGGGACATTTAAACTCAATTTAGAGTCTGACGGCTCTATAGGTGATGGTGATAGAAATGAACTTCTTGGGGAAAAGGAAACTATATGAATGAGGGAGAGGAGATGGATGCCTGTCCTATAATTTGGGAACTAGTTTATTAGTAGAGACTTTAGTTCAATTATCAATGCTTACGAGAGAGTATCCAATGTAATAGTTGTTCAGAAATGTGTTATATGAGAAAATGAATTATTATTTCATCAATTCACAAGGGATGCACAGAAAGAATATTTCTAAAGGTAAAATAAAGAAGGATTGGTAACAAATTAGGAATTGGGATTCAGGAAGGAAGCTGAGCAGTAATTAAATTTTCTACTATGAATGGAAGGTGAGCCACACAAACAGTGGACACTTGCATCAAGAAATGGGTCATAAGGTTCCCTGCACTTCTGTAGTTTGGCTACAGAAGGGGGAGATGAGAGACCTGGCAGGGACAGGAGTTCCACAGAAGAGCAACAGAACAGGGAGCAGAGGTCTTTTCTGAGACTGATACTCCAACCAAGGACCATGCATGGAGATAACCTAGAACCCCTGCACAGATGTAGCCCATGGCAGCTCAATCTCCAAGTGGGTTCACTAGTATGGAGAACACCGTCTCTCTCTGACATGAACTCAGTGGCTGGCTCTTTGATCACACCCTCTCTCCCTTGAGGGGAGGGCAGCCTTACCAGGCCACAGAGGAAGACAATGCAGCCAGTCCTGATGAGATCTGATAAGCTAGGATCAGATGGAAGGGGAGGAGGACCTCCTCTACCAGTGGACTTGGGGAGGGGCATGGGAGGAGAACTGGGAGGGAGAGCAGGATTCAGGGGGATGAGGGAAGGGGTTACAGTGGAGATATAAAGTGAATATACTGTACTTAATAAAAAAATTAAAAAAAGAAATAGGCCATAGATTTAAGGTCCATGTCTTAGACTGGCAAATATGATTTTAACATCTGACAGATTCTTTCCCTTTTGCTTCACCCTCCATTTGTAGTCAGAGTCATACTTTTCTCCTTCATGATATCATTAATATAGAAAAAAAGAGAGATAGCAAGGCTAGATGAAATGATGGCTGCCTGAAGTTTTTACACTCTCTACTGAACAATCCCGATTGTACGTGCAACTTTGTACTTGAGTTTGGAATAGAAGGGTGAAACTATAATTGAATCTCATCGTCAAACAACTGGAGTAATAAAAAAGAAATAAGAGTGGAATTTCATAGCAGTCCAATTTGAGAACCCTTGTAGCTGCTCAATTTGAGAACTCCACATAACAATTACCTGTGTATTAACAGATCATAGGTGAGTCTTGATTTTTCACCTCAGTGAACATTTTTTTTTCTAGCAATAAAACAAGCAGTACTTTCTTTCCTTATTATGGTGAAACTGCCACTGGGTTTCATTTAATAAGCATTAACTCTGAATAAATTACAGCATCAAATTATGCACCATGACATGGCTTGGTGTGAAAATCTAGGCAGTTGCAAGACTTCTTGAAGTTAATTCAAGCTGAGCTCAGTAGAAAAATCCTTAATTACTTCCTAGAACCTGTGGTCTTGTTTTCAGTTCATTGTGTCATTGGAATCACAGTTTATTTGAGCAAATGCTCTTGAGAAGTATTATTTGTAGGAATTGCCAAAAAATGGATTCATGCTTTTTACATGTGGATTTGCTTCTGGCTTTTACTAGTGAATGCATCCTTGCAAATTGGCTCAAGAATTCACAGCTGGATTTAAAAGAATCTATGTTTTATATTTAGAAGGAAACAGAATCATTGAATTCTGCCTCCTATAGCCTTCATGATTAGGCTTCATTTTCTCTCAAACTAGAGTATTTCTTCATAGCACAAAATTTTAGAAGATGTAGTCAAATTCCAGGTGATGTAATAGTCTGTCTGGATTGAAGTTTCTCAAACGTACCTGATTTGTATCCCCTGGAATTATGAGTCAGCGAGTCTGACCATTAGCCTGAGAATCAGCATCTTCATTCCTACAGCTGGTGGCTACTGCTTTCATGCTTGGAAATACTTTGACAAGCATTTCCAAGACATAAACGCGTAGATGAATCAACTAATGAACACATTACAAAACACAATAATTGCATGTGTGTGAGATGGTGGCTGCTCTTCTGTATTCTTAGTGTGTTTCCAGGTCATGCTAATGTTTCTTGTCTGTCAACCATACTTTGAATAGTAAGACTCTTTAAGAATGGCATACCACACTTTTAAGAGAATCCTTAAAATATCACACTGATAACAATCTTTCATTATCTTCTACTAAATATCCCTGATTACTTTCATAACTTCCTATGCGGTATGAATATTCCATTTCCCCAAAACCTTCATTATCTTAATTTCTTTTGAATTCATCTTGACCATTAATTTTTCTCATGGACAATAATGCATACAATCTTGTACAAATGTTAAAATTGTATTCAAGTCTTGTTCTAATAATATAATCCAATTTTTATAATCTTTAGAATACAGAAAACTGCAACCTGTTTACCAATCTAAATCTTTCTTGCTTAAGTGACAGGTAAGTATAGTCATCTGGAATCCAATTCAATTTAATTTTGGTAGTTATGTATTAAATTCCATAGCTCATCATTGTAAAATTTTTCATTTTGATTTTTCTTTGAGGAACAATTAATCCTAATTGCTCCCTTACAATACTAATCATCTCTTTTAGCATACTTCATTCATTACACCTTATTCATGCATCTATTTTTGAGTGATGAAAATGACGTACAGGCCTTTGTGGAACTGAATACCATATAAAATTTCTAATTATCTATCTATCTATCTATCTATCTATCTATCTATCTATCTATCTATCTCAGATGAGGTCTTGGACAAATAGTTTTCTCCTTAAAATTATTTTATATAGCTACTGTTTTTTGAATCAAGACTCTATTGGCAGTTTAGGTAGGGTGCGTGATTCCTAGTAGAATGGGACTGTCTCGTGTTATTTAGGATCCCTAGACAGTGTCTTGTAAGTTCAAAGAAAAGTACTTTTTCTGGTAGAGAACTGATACAGCCTAAAATTTCCTATCTTTCTAGACTACATCAAGGGAAGATTTAATCAATACTTTGGTGAAAAATTTCTCTGTGTTAAACTACATCCCCTGCCTGTTTAAGAACCATGGCTTCTTCTTTCACATATTTTAGCCATCTGAACTGAAAAGTGAGTCCACCTCGGTCAGTGATTTAACTTTTTGTTCAGGATTTTTTTTTAAACCAGTAAGATAACCTAGTAAGGACTAAACATCCCATTTTTTGCTTAGAACACTCAATGATTTAATTTATCTATGTGACCAAGTTAGACTGTTTATTCATGTGGACACACAGATTGTTTAGTTGGGTAATAATTTATCAAGGTACTCATTTTGGTGGTAAAACAATCTCAAATGACATGTCATAACATTTTACAAATCTTAACTAATTACTATAGTGAGAGATCTACTTTCAACCTTTTTTATTTATTTTTTTAATTTTATTTTTTCTTATCAGTTACATTTTATTAACTCTGTATCCCAGCCGTATTCTGCTCCCTCATTCCCTACCAATCCCACCCTCCCTCCCTCATCTCCACCCTGCCCCTTTCCAAGTCCACTGATAGGGGGTACCTCCTCCCCATTCATCTGATCCTGTTTTATCAGGTATCTTCAGGACTGGCTGCAAAGTCCTCCTCTGTGGCCTAACAGGACTGCTCCTCCCTTGGGGGGTGGGGAGGTCAAAGAGCCAGCCATTGAGTTCCTGTTAGAAATAGTCTTTGTTCCCCTTACTATGGGCAAGAGAGCGGACATGGGGTAAGATGATCAATCCTCCTTTAGAAAGACAGATGGGATGTGCATTGAATGTATGACAGGAGTCTACTGAAGGCATCTGAAAGATTCTAACTAGCAGTGTTTTCAAAGCAGATACAAAGACTCATAACCAAACCTTCGGCAGAGTACTTTCAACCTTTTTTGGTACTAAACTTCCTTTAACTTTCTCCAGTTGGGACTCTGTGAGCCTATCGGGGTTCTAATCTCTGTTTCCATTAGGTTATTGAACCTAGATCTGATGGACTAATAGTTTCTTTCATAGTCTTTATAAGAAAACTAATTCTACTTACCGATAAAGGCTTTAAAATTGTGTTTGCAGTTATCCAGGGAGAAAGAAATATTGAAAAAAAGGAAAAAAGGAACTGATGAAGATTATAGAGAAATTTGGTTCCACTGTCATAGTGGTCAGAGGTACACTATGAGAGAGGTTTTCAGGTGGTCCCCATTAATGACAGAAGACAATGACAGGGCAAGAAGGAGTTTTGGATGGATGTGATCCACAGAAAAGCACAGCTCAGCAGAGAAGAGGTTGAGGGACTGACTGTAGCTTGGGTTTTAATTTTCATCAAATTATAGCCCCATATATGTTTGCCTGTTAAGGAATATTACTCTCAGTCTGTTTGTTTAAATAGAGTTTCTGTTACCCTCAGAAACACTGATGAATAGAACATAAACAGCTCCTAATTTATCCAGAAATGTAGGATGATATTATTTTGAGTCAGCATTTTCACAAATGTCTATCCTATTTACCATTCTGAATGAGATTAAGCATCCTCCCTAGGGTCCTCCTTAGTGTTTAGCTTCTTTAGGTCTATAGATGGCTATCCTATATTATACAGTTAATATCACTTATAAGTGAGTGTATACCTTGCCTATCTTTTTGTTTCTCAGTTCCCTCACTCAGGATGATCTTTTCTAGTTCCATGGACAGAGCACAGGGAGTCTTATAGAAGAAGAGGGCCTTGGAGTTAGAGGGACATGGAGGGAACAGGAGCCCCAGAAGGAGACCAACAAAGCTAAAGGATCTGAGCCAAGGGGGTCCTGCAGAGACCATTCATAGAGATGACCATTGATAGAGAGGATCTAGACCATGGGATGTGGCCTATTGGCAGCCCACTTTCCATGTGGATCTCTAAGTGAGAGGAGCAGAGGCTGCTTCTGTCATGAACTCAGTTGTCTGCTCTTTGATCCTCAACCCTGGTGATGTGGCCTTACCAGGCCACGAAGGAAGAAGATTCAGGCAATCGTGATGAGACCTGATAGGATATGGGCAGATGGCAGAGGAGGAGAGCTCCCTTTTCAGTGGACTAGAGGAAGGGGAAAGGGGGGGAAGAGAGAGAGAAGTTTGGACTGGGAGTAGTTGAGGGAGGGGGCTTAAATTGGAATATATAATGAATAAATTGTGAAAAAAAACACAGAAACACAGTTTATATTAACTTAAAAAAAATCCAGAACACTCTCCTAGTATTTCTGTACCTTTCCATATAATGAGGACATTTGAGGATTATTGTCAGCTGAAATCAACAAATTTAACATATCACCTAAACAGACTGAAGGATATAAATCACATAGCCATCCCGACTGATGAATTAAAGGGCCTTAGTAAAGTTTAACCTCCTTTCAAATAAAGGCCTTGAGAACCCAGAATAAAAGGAACATATCTCAACAAAGCAATGACTATAAAATTCAGAACTATAGCTAAACGGAGAAAAAAATAAAGTATTGTTTTCTAAAATCAGGCACATGATAAGACAATCTAGTTCAGTAGAATATTTGAAAGCTTACTTACAATCACAAGACAAAAGGAAGAAATAAAGGAGAGAGAAGTAGAAATGGAAGAAGTCAAACTGTCCCTGTTTGCAGAAAGCATATAATTTTAACCCTATAATTTTAAAAGTCTACTGAGATTCCAACAAGAAACTCTTAGGATTGATCCTATTTTCAACGAAGTGGCAAGTTATAAAAGTCAGTATACCAAAGTAAATAACTTTCCAATATATAATTAAAAACTAACCAAAAAGGCTGGAGAGATGGCTGAGTATAAGAGCACTTGTTACTCTTGCAGATGACCTGTATTGGGTTCCCAGTACTCACACAGTGGCTCACAATGGTCTGTAGTTCCAGTTACGGGGGATCCAGCCACCTCCATGCAGGCACCAAGTAATGACACACATACATATGTGCAGGCAAAACACTTCATACACATAAAATAAAATAAAAAAATAAAAATAATCCACCAAGAAAGATTTGAACAAAAATTTCATTTACAATATATATATTGTAAATGAATATATACAATATATATACAATATATATATATTGTAAATATATAAATCCAAGTATAACCCTAAGGAGTGAACTATGTCTACAATCGAAACTAACATGAGGAAAAGAAACCAAGGAAGATGCTACTAGTTGGAAAGTCTTCACATGCTCATGTGTTTTAAGAATTAATGAGAAAATGGCTATGTTACTGAAAGAAATCTATAAATTTTCTTTCAGTTTTGACAAAATACCAGAAAATATTTCTTAAATGAAAAATAATTTAGTTTCTGTCTCATTTTAAGAGAGGACATGGTCCACCTTTGAGGAGCAGCATGGAAGCATAAGTGCCAAGCAGCCACACTGCAGCCACAGTCTGGAAGTTGAGAGAGGTGGACACTGCTGCCCAGCACACTTCTTATTTGGTAAGAGACCTTAGCCTTGGGGTTCCCTTCAAGTTTCTCTCTCCTTTTCCTTTAAGTCTTATCAGAAATATATATTGGCAGACATTCCTAGAGGTACTTTTATAGGTGATTCTAAGCATAGTCAACAGTGAAGATTAGATATCACAATTCCCATTAAATCTTAACAACATTCTTCACAGAACTAGAGAAAGAGAGTCATTAAATTCATATGGAAGCCCATCAGCCAGATCAACCCACTTTTTCTCAAATCATACTTTGGAGATATGATAACAAAACAGCACAGTACTGATAACAAAAACAGAAACATCAAATAAACCCACATAGCCATTGAATTTTTGACAAAGGTGTCAAAAGTACATGGTGTAGAAAAGAACCTCTTCAACAAATGGTGCTGGAAATGTGGAAAATGTAGAAAAGTAAACTAGTTCCAGATCTTTCCCACCTCACAAACTCTGGGCCCATGAAAATTTAAGGACAGACACGTGCTGCCTGAGCATCTGCACCATACTTGTTGCTGTTGAGCTGGAGCAGCATACTCGTAATCCTACTAATGGAAAAGGAGTTGGTCAGAAGCCCAAGAAATGCCTACGACTCCTAGAATGCATGTATGCCAAACTCTAGCTCCAGAACCAGCTTGCCCAGTGACAGATGGCTATTTTGGAAAACTTACAGGTGTCTCTACCACACAGCTGGATCCTTGGAGGGAACACAAGAATTGTTCTCTCTTGGCCTTATATTGCAATCTGTTGTTATATCACCTGTACCAGCTCCATAAATGAGCTGTGGAACAACAATACCAAATCAGAAACTCTGAAACTGCCAAAATAAAGCATTGGGAAAACACTCAACATTAGACAAAGGCAAGGAATTGAAAGGAACTCCAACGAAGCAGAACATTATCTCAAGGCTCCACAAATGGGATGGCCTGAAGTTAAAATGGTTTTCCACAGCCAGGAAATGTTTAGGATAGTCACGACAGTCATATAAAGTTGGGGGAGGGTTCTATCAATTATACTTCTCTTAAAATTATTTTATATTTATTATTTTATTTCATGTGTATGAGTGTTTTTCTCACATGCATGTCCTCGCTCACATTGTTTGCATATAAAAGAGCCACATGTTCTGTATCTTAACTTATTATCATTAAATTCAGTGAACACATAGCATCTACTAACAGGCAAAAGTCTTACTTGTCTTCTGCTAAAAGTAATACACCTTTTATTGTGATAATACATAAAGGGTATAACTTTTAAATATGATGGAATTTATTAAAGACCTCACTGAATTTATGCTTTTGATCCAAAACAGTCAACCAAAAAGAGTTTGATAGAACATAGAGCATGTCAAAAGCTGTTTGATAACAAAATAAAATAATACTTTATTTTATATTTTAATATGACCTCATAGAAGCCTGTTGTTTTCTAATGAAAGACAGAAAGGAAGTAGAACCAAATTGAAGGGGAAATGGGAGGAACTAGGAGGAAAAGAAAGAGGGGCAACCATAATCAAGATATATTATGGGAGACAACAGCCTAATTTCAGTAAAAGCAAAATTACATTTAAAAAATTAAATTTAAGTCAAGCATGGTGGTACACACCTTTTAACGCAACACTCAGGGAAGCAGAGGCCAAGTGGCTCTCTATGAGTTCAAGGCCAGCTATGTCTAGAGTCCTGGACGGCCCAGGTGACAGAAAGAAATTCTGTCTCAAATAAATAAGTAAATTAATAAATAAAATTACTAAGATTAAGAAATAATCCAACACATTATGCTGGGAAATATATCCTCCAGTCCACCTGGGGACAGTGACAATGACTCCAGATATTCCTCCTATCCTCATGGCAGAAATGACCTCTGATCCCTTCCTCCCTTCCCATCTACCAGGACAGAAAGCAGATGCTGAGACTCACAGTCAAACTTTGGGCAGAGCACAGAGAGTCTTATAGAAGGTCTGGGGATCATAAGGACCAGGAGGGAACAGGAGCTCCACAAGAAGGCCAACACAGCCAACAAATCTTGGCTCAGCAGGGCAGGTAGAGAGCGATGCACCAACCAAAGACCATGCATGGAGAGGACATAGGCCTCCTGCTCAGCTGTAGCAGAGAGGCAGCTCAGTTTCCATGTGGGTTCCCTAGTAAGAGGAGCAGGGACTGTCTCTGACATGGAGTCTGTTGCCTGCTCCTCTATCACTTTTCCCGGAAGAGGTGTCCTCCCCAGGCCACAAAGGAAGAGAAAAAAAAATGTAAACTTGTGCAGCATCTGTGGAAATTGTTCTTGGGGACACTTAAAATCTGTGGGTAGTGCTGCTATATGAGCCACCTATACTACTCTTCAGCATGTTTACCCAACACAACTCAAGTCCTATCACCGCACAGACACTTGCACATGTATATTCCTTGCTGCAGTACTCATACTAGGGAAGAAGCGGCCTAGACACCCAATCAGCAAACAAAAGGATAAAAATGTGGCACATATGCACATAATGCTTGTACCCCTTCATCTAGGGGTGTGTTAGCAGGTAGGAGAGAGAAAAGGAGAGGATAAAATTGTATTTTAATTAGATTAAAATAAATAAGCAAAGAAATTAAACATAGAATTCTAAAAATAAAGGCATCTGAAGAGTTCAGCTTTTTACATAATGTTCTGTGAGGTAGGGTATGGATCATTTAAAGTATTTTTTGAAGGTGGTATTTATTTGTTAATTTATTTTTATTTTATGAGTATATGTGAGTTCCTGCATGTGTGCATGTGTAGCATATGTACGCTGTTGAGATCCCATGGAACTACAACTACAAGCAGTTGAAAGACCCATGATATAGGTGCTGGAAACCCAGCCTGGTTTCTCTGCAAGGTAAGCAATGCTCTTAACTGCTGAGCCATCTCTCCTTCCATTATTATTATTTTTTTGTAATTTATTTTCCTATTTTTCTAGGACATTTTATTGTAAATTGCAATATTATCTTTTTACAAAGTCCAGGGAGAATTTTTCTATTATATATGGTATAAGTTGCTACTCTTATTTAATGTAAATTTTTTTATATGGGGCATATATTGAAGATCAGGAAGTAAATTCAGTAGAAAGCCAGTTTGTTCACACAGGCAAACTCTTGTCTACCATACTCATAAAAAGAGAATTCACAGATTAACATCTCATTTTAGGAGTTTTATTCTAAATGAGCCTTTGTAAAACAACCAAGAGTTCCTTAAGCACTCATGTATGTCATTGATGATAGACGCTTTTCCAGAGAAGAGGAAGGCAAACTAGATAGATATGAAGTGGAACTCATTCATGTGGGTTTCAGTATTCAACCAGGGCATAAGGTGAAACCAATGGAAGGAAGGAAGGAAGGAAGGAAGGAAGGAAGGAAGGAAGGAAGGAAGGAAGGAAGGAAGGAAGGAGGATAGGCAGGAAGGAAGGGTGTATAAATCTATGTCTTAAGTACTAGGAACACAGGGCATGATCAAGTTCATGTTGAGGAGATATCTCTCTCCAAAGACTGTAGCTCTCAGTGGGGTAGGGATTTTGTGTTCTATTGTCAATTTGAGAGCAACAGAGATGATGCTGGTGATGACTGTGACTAATGACCTGGAGCTGAGGCCAGAAGCTCAGTATTCCCAGTCCAATTACGGAGAGGTCACTCTGTAGGCATCCCAGAAGAGCTGCTGCACAGCATTAGCACAGGTCTAGAAGTTTCAGATACTCTTATGGGTAGCTGAAGTTTTGAACACATTTAGAAACTCATTCATCAGCCATGACAGACATGAACTATATCCAAATACAACTTGCCAGGAAAAGAACTATTAATATTTTCAGGACATCTAATTATTGTCTGAGTTAGGCTCTAGCCTGTAGGTATACAGAGATAAATCCTCATGTTGGACAAGATAAACCATAACTAACACTGAAGGAAGCTGAGGATTTAGAATGTAGGACACAGAGATAAAGAACTAGTTTCCTTCCAGATTGTTATAGTCTCTCATTATTGTTTGTAACTTCAGAACTTAAGAAAACCACCTGCCACAGCAAAATAATTATATGTTTGTGACCTTGTTAGAAAGTAGACTGTGATCAGAGCACATATTGTCATCAATAATTTAATGAGAATTAAATTACTCTCAAAATGAAGTGAGTAGCTATCAGTTTTCATAGATGAAGCAAAGATTTATGGAAGATAAAACACTTTTCCTCCATCTGAATCCAAGTTCTAGTCTCTTCTTATACACTGATCTTATTTTAATATACCTGTGTACTTCTACCTAAATTGCCTTTAGAAAAATACTCAATAATATCGAGTAATTTAATGATAATTAGGCAAGCTGAGCTTGAACAAAGGTCCTACCTTATTATAAATCAGCACCCCCAAGAAAGCTTGATTCTTTGATTACTACGAACCTAGCTAATGATTGCACACATCAGTGCAAGGCATGTAGGATTCCATACTGACCATAAATAAGTAACATGAAGTAATTGTTACGGTTATGACTTAGCTCTCTCCTCTTGGGTGAAAGAGCAGCCGCAGTTGTGTTTTCTTAAATCATTAGAGAAGCTTCTGCTATTGTGTTTTTTACAACAGCAATGGGCCCTCATCTGGCACTAACACTTAGCCGACCATAGCCGTACAGATTCTGTGTTCTGTTTAATGTCTAGACATTAAGATTTTATGAATGAATGCAAACAGATAACAAGTGCCAAGGCAGGCCCCAGTTGCTGTTGTTCAGCAGCGTTAGGTCTGCATCATTTTTCTGAGCTATGCAAACACATCTTCCATCTGGCAGCTGGCTTCATTTTTAGATTTTTTTCCTATCTGAATAGAGAAAGCCCACAGGCAATGTCATTTTTTTACCCTTTGTTATTGAGACCAAGTGGATAGCTTATCAAAATCTTCTAAAGAAGTATTTTCAATTATTTTTCTTGAACTCCAGATAAAACATGTATGTATATTTGTATATTACTCATTAATATAATCAATGAAATCTATGAAAACATTATTATTGAGACTGTATTTTGTCATCATTTATTATTGTTATTTTGTTGATGGCATGGTCATTTTCTGTTTTTCCTACTCTTACAGGTTAGGCATCCCTGACTCAACTATAACCTGGCATCAGTCATGTCTGTCTCCTTTATTATTCCTCCAGACCTGGGCCGTATTTGATCCTAGGAGACTCAGTATACAATGTGTGTAGATGAGTTCTCAGTCTACTTGTGTTAGTGTTTCAGTATTTCCCGTCCTTGGTCACACACGTTGATTGACTTATGCTCTGATTTCAGCTTCAGAATTTCTATTTACATAAAACTAATTTCTATTTTTATAAAGACTAATCTACTCCTTTATGTTATTTATACCACTCCACCTCAATCAAGAGAACTTTTCCAGATGAAAATTTCTATGTGAGTATTTGTTAAAATGGCTCTTTTGAAAGGCAGTGGCTCAAAAACGAATTAGGTTAGTTTACTATAACTAAGATTTCAGTGTGTGTAGAAGCCTCAGTCCTTGATCCCATTGTGTTATTTTAAATATTTATTGTTAAGATAGTAATATAATTACATAATTCACCCCTTCCTTTTCCTTCCTCCAAACCCTCTTAAAAAAATCTCTTCTTGCTCTTTTTCAAAATCGTGGTCCTTTTTTCATTAATTGTTGTTACATACATATGTGTATGTGTATATATATTTCTAAATCCAACCTGCTCTGTCTGTATAATCTTACTTGCATATATGTTTTCAGGGCTGACTATTTGGTGTTGGAAAACCCACTGGAGACTATTTCTTCCACTCTCAGCATTTCTTACTTGCTTATAGTTGGTTGTATAGGGTTAAGAACTCATTGGCTTTTTCCTGTTTACTTTAGCATGTTTATTCTGATTGTTAATTAATAATATTGAAATTAATGATATTATCTGCAGCAAACAGACCACTACTCTGCATTTCAGTTTCTAAAATTTGAAACAAAGAGAATGGGCTTGTGTTCAGAAGACACAGAAAAATTTATCACTTTAGTATTCTACTCTAAAATAACCAAAGAATATCATTCTGTAAGAGGGGTATATCTTTCCATAACTTCTGACTCTGATTCACAACGGAAATGCATCTTACCACAAAGAAAGAACATGCTGCTGAGTCAGGTCAGCTGAATTTAATTGCTTGGTTGCCTGGACTGACCTAAATTTTGTTTTTGTTACATCATTCCTAACATGTCCTTCAGTTCCAAACAAATCAACAACTCATTGTCTTTCGTTAGGAAAATAGAAAGTCAGAGCAGCAACTGTTGTAGTCTGAATTCAATGGGTGGGTTTTTTAGCCACACTTATTTTCATACAATCAACACTGTAACTAATAAGGAGTCTGTGGCTTTGTATATGGTGCTACTTTTAAGTTTCTATTTAGCATGTCACTCAAAATTCCAGCTGGCAGATGAAAATCTATAAATAAATATCTCCTTCTATTGAACAAATGAAAATCTCTCCAATGGTATATAGGAAATATAAATTGGTATATCCTGTAAGCATTATAAACTGAAGAACTGAATAGGCATTTAGGCATCTCAAAACATTTGAAAAAGTAGAAACACTATAATACATTATGAATAATTTTCATCCTTAACAGGTTGTTTTTTAATTTTACAGAAGTGTTAAAAAAAGATTTTGATTAGAGGTTGAATCAGTCTCGGTTCATAAGGTCTGCTTACCCCATTCTAAATCTCATCTTAATTGAAGTGCTACTTTCCTGTGGTAAATGTTATAGGTCATTTTTTTTTCTTATGGAAAGTAAAAGAAATGTTAGCATTATAATAAAGAAAACAAGTCTTTCTTTATCTCAATGAATATTAAAATAGGATTTATTGTTTTTAGAGGTATATATGTGAGCACATTTTTAAAGTTGGTATAATATGGAAATTTCTGTATCAAATAAGATCTTTGACTCACTTGAGTCTGACAAAAGTTTATTTATTTGTGTGTGTGTGTGTAGTATCAGATTTGTGTTTAAACTTTTGATAGTTAAGGTCTGTTGGAAGACAGTTCTCCATGCCTCATGTTTAATGTATATTTCATTAACTGATGTTCTTCGTGGCTTGATTTCAAATAATTTTCACAGGTTGTGCAGTAAATACTCTCACAAAATAGAGACACGATATGGAACCCCGCAGCAATGGCCAAGAACATCCAGCGTCTAACATAAAATAGTTAGGTTCAAGCTTCTCTCTTCATTATTATTATTATTTACAATTTATTCGCTTTGTATCCCAGCTGTAGCCTCCTCCCTCTTCACCCCTCAGTCCCACCCTCCCTCCTTCTCCCCCACCATGTCCCTCCTCTAGTCCACTGATAGGAGAGGTCTTCCTCTCCTACTCTCTGACCCTATTGTATCAGGTCCCATCAGGACTGTCTGGATCCTCTTTTTCTGTGGCTTTAGTAAGGCCACCTTGCCAGGGAAATAGTCTTTCAGAGGTCAGAGGCCATCTGTGCTAGGCTCCTGTCTTGTTCCCTGTCTTCTACTTCCAATGTCTATCCTGTTTGCCCTTCTGAATGAGGATTGAGCATCTTCCTTTGGGTCCTCCTATTGTTCAGCTTCTTTAGGACTATAGATTTTAATATGGTATTCCTATATTATATGGCTAATATCCTCTTATAAGTGAGTATATACCATGTTTGTTTTTCTGGTTCTGTGTTACCTCACTCAGTGTTTTTTTTTAACCCCCCAAATAGTTAATTTTTTTTTCATACGGCAGTGGTTGCAGTGACTCATTTTAACTTCTCAGTTATATAAATCAGGTTGCATTGTGTCTTTTAAATTTCATAGAACAATACTCAAATATTACAAATTCCTTCAAATTATTTAGGCAATTTTATCTAAATTAAAAAAAAAACACATACACATAATGAATTTGGGACAACAAATTAAGCACAATAAATTAAGAGTTTTAAGAACCACACTGCGCACACATGCATGTTCTCCTGTAAACAAATGTATACCTTCATATCCATGTGCTCCTCCATACACTTCTGCATACATTGATAGTGGCATGAATATTTACATATACCATGAGCACACAGTCTATGGAGGCATGCCTGTTCCAACTGTGTGCCTGTGTGCCTGGCTCAATAAGGCATCCCTTCTTTTATTCTCCTCTATGTGATGTGGGATAGCTCCCTGCTGATTACTGTCAGGCTTGCATGCTGCACTCTGGGGTCCAGTAAAGCCTCTCCAAGGAGATTTTTTTCTTTTTTTCTTTTTTTTAAATCGCCTACTTGTGATCTTTATCACAATAAAGCAGAGGAAGCTAGTGTAACCCGAACAGGAACTTGTGGTTCTGTTAACCCTTGGCACACACAGCAGGAGGAAGGGGACTTAAGAGTTCAGGAGAACAGCTGAGAGCAGAGACCTAGCAAATTGAAACTGAGTAGTTGGAAGTGCTCCTAAGAGGAGAAGCTGCAGGGAGCCATGGGTAAGAAGCAAAGGAGACCTGAGTTTGTGGCAGCAAGAGGCCCTTAGATTGCAGAAGGTGAAAAGCTATGAAATAGGAGGGTAGAAGAAACCATCTCAGAGCATTGCCCCAACTGAGCAGCCACCAAGGGTGGCTGACACAATTATTAACACTAGTTGCCAGGTGCTGGCCAAGAGGGACTCAAGCCTAGGAAGGAGTCCAGGGCCACTGACACTCCAAGCTCAAAGCTACTGGCAGGAAGGAGCTGCATTTTGCATGTTAGAGATTTTTCTGTCTGAGCAGAGGAAAAGAACCCTCAGCCCACAGGAAACGTAACTGGTCTCCGCACACAACAGTTTATAGGAATCATGCCAACAGTGCTGTGAACTGTTAGGCATCACAGAAAGCTATTTTACAAAGGCACATGATCCTGTCTCAAAAAAGTTTAAAGGGAAAAAGAAATTATCCAAAATAGGAAAAAAAACCCCTTGAAATTCTGTAAGAAGCAAACAAATAAAACTAGACAACACAACCAATCAACCAAACAACCAAAACAGTAAGATCAGTAAATTTTTTTTAAGTTAAAAATTTTTCCTTCATGTTTCCCATTTTGGTCATTCTGAGTTGTATATAGTAAAAAAGGTTTTTACTATATACAATGATTGTGAACCAATGATTGTGAGGGTGGAGAATGGGAAAGATGAATAGATAGTGGAAAGAGAGTTGGAGAATCATAAAACTATTCATACATCGTAGGTAGAAACATGACTTTGCTCATTTGTACTTAAATTCATAGCATGTGAATCTAATGTGAAGTATGTCCTCTTGGTGGTAGTGATGTGTCCCTGCAAGTTCATCAGTTAGAATAATTGCTGCCCTGGCGATATTGATGTTGGAGGATTCTGTATATGAGAATGTGGACAGACGCAGATGAGCAATGCACACTTGCTGTGAACCTGAAACTACTTTGGGAGTAAAACTATTCTAAAATTAAAATTTGTTTCAGATTTTCTAGCCATGCTGTGGCTTTTAACTTTGGGTAAAATAAAGGTGTTTTTATTTTTATTTTCATATTTAAACATATTTACTGCTACTAAAATATAAACAAAAATGGACTTAATACTAAAGTACCGGGTGGTTTTGATTCTTCTTATTATTTACATGGGATTATTTGAAAATGGATTGTTTTACATATTATGTGAAATATGAACTTCACACAATTTTTGGTTTCTCTTTTGCCTCTTGAGATGATATTATAATTGATTGTCTACAATTTTTCTTCATAGTGATTATTTTTCATAGCTGTGCAATAGCCATATATTAATCCATCATAATTTAGCCAGGTTTTTCCTCCTGTTGAGTAAGCACTTCGCTGTTCAGAATATGACACTGACTTTTCTGTGCAAATATGTTTTATAGCTTTCATTGAAGTATTTCCTGGGAAATTTCCAAAAATCACTGTCACAAAAGCTTGCTTTTGCTATGAGATACTCCAGTCCTTTGAGAAGCATCTTATTAATTTGCATGGCATGAACTAAGTATCAATGATTTTTACTTCTCTATGATATTTTTGTTTGTTGATCCTACATCTAATGACCAATTATTACTATTATGGAAATCTTTTCAATTTACTTAATCATTTTTGGAAAATTTGGTTTCAATAATAACGTTTATTTTTATTTTATTTTTTTCACATATAAAATCCAACATTCGAATATTTCCTTGTGCTTATTTTGTATTTATCTATACATAGACAACATAACTCTTTGACAGTAGCTGATTAAAGGCTGACAGTTTAGCGCTTTGCATGTAAACCAGCAGTTTTTTTAAACTTTTATTAATTACACTTTATTCATTTTGTATCCCCCCATAAGCCCCTCCCTCTTCCCCACCCAGTCCCACCCTCACTCCCTTTCTGCATGCATGCCCCTCCCCAAGTCCACTGATAGGGAAGGTCCTCCTCTCCTTCTTTCTGATCTTAGTCTATCAGTTCTCATCAGAAGTGGCTGCATTGTCAGGGTTCTAGGTTATCTCCACGGATAGTCCTTGGTTGGAGTATGAGTCTCTGGGAAGTTCCCTGTGTTCAAATTTTCTTGTTCTGTTGCTCTGCTTGTGGAGTTCCTGTCCTCTCCAGCTCTTACTATTTCCCCCTTCTTACATAAAATTCCATTCACTCTGCCCATCAGTTGGCCATCAGGCTCAGCATCTGCTTTGATAGTCTGCACGGCAGAGGCTTTCAGAGGCCCTCTGTGGCAGGTTCCGAGGTTGTTTCCTGTTTTCTTCTGGCTTTCAGAGACCCTCTGTAGCAGGTTCCTAGGTTGTTTCCTGTTTTTTTTTTTTTTCTTCTGATGTCCATCCTCTTTGCCTTTCAGGATGGGGATTGAACATTTTAGTTAGGGTCCTCTCTCTTGCTTAGTTTGTTTAGATGTACAGATTTTAGTGGGTTTATTCTATGTTGTATGTTTATATGAGTGAATATATACCATGTGTGTCTTTTTGCTTCTGGGACAACTCACTCAGGATGATCCTTTCCAGGTCCCACCATTTACCTGCAAAATTCATGATTTCCTTATTTTTCATTGCTGAGTAATACTCCATTGTATAGATGTACCACAGTTTCTGCATCCATTCTTCAGTTGAGGGGCATTTGGGCTGTTTCCAGCTTCTGACTATTACAAATAAAGCTGCTACAAACATGGTTGAGCAAATGTCCTTTTTGTGTACTTGAGCCTCTTTTGGGTATATGCCTAGGAGTGGTATGGCTGGATCTTGAGGAAGCGCTATTCCTAGTTGTCTGAGAAAGCGCCAGATTGATTTCCAGAGTGGTTGTACAAGTTTACATTCCTGCCAGCAGTGGAGAAGGGTTCCCCTTTCTCCACAACCTCTCCAGCATGTGTTGTCACTTGAGTTTTTCATCTTGGCTATTCTGATGGGTGTAAGGTGAAATCTTAGGGTTGTTTTGATTTGCATTTTTCTAATGGCTAATGAGGTTGAGTATTACTTTAGGTGCTTCTCTGCCATTCGATATTCCTCTACAGAGAATTCTCTCTTTAGCTCTGTTCCCCATTTTTTAATTGGATTACTTGGTTTGCTGCTTTTCTGCTTCTTTAGTTCTTTATATATACTGGATATGAGTCCTCTGTCAGATAAAGGGTTGGTGATGATTCTTTCCCAATCTGTAGGCAGTTGCTTTATTTTGATGACGGTGTCCTTTGCTTTACAGAAGCTTTTCAATTTCATGAGGTCCCATTTATTGATTGTTGCTCTTAGAGCCTGTGCTGTTGGTGTTCTGTTCAGGAAGTTTTCTCCTGTACCAATGAGTTCTAGGGTATTCCCCACTTTTTTTTATAGCCAATTTAATGTGTCTGGTTTTATGTTGAGGTCTTTGAACCACTTGGACTTCAGTTTTGTGCAGGGTGATAAGTATGGATCTATTTGCATTTTTCTACATGTAGACATCCAGTTGGACCAGCACCATTTGTTGAAGATGCTGTCTTTTTTCCATTGTATGGTTTTGGCACCTTTGTCAAAAATCAGGTGTCCGTAAGTGTGTGGGTTTATTTATGGCTCTTCTGTTCGGTTACTTTGATCCACCATTCTGTTTCTATGCCAGTACCATGCAGTTTTTATAACTGTTGCTATATAGTGCAGCTTGAGATCAAGGATGAAGATACCTCCAGAAGATCTTTTATTGTAGAGGATTGTTTTAGCAATTCTCGGTTTCTTGTTATTCCATACGAAGTTGAGAATTTTTCTTTCCAGGTCTGTAAAAAATTGTGTTGGCAATATGATGGGAATTGCATTAAATCTGTAGATTGCTTTTGGTAAGATGGCCATTTTTACTATGTTAATCCTGCCAAGCCATGAGCATGGGACATCTTTCCATCTTCTCATATCTTCTTCTAATTCTTTCTTCAGAGACTTGAAATTTTTTCATACATGTCTTTGACTTGCTTGGTTAGGGTTACACCAAGGTACTTTATGTCATTTGTGGCTATTGTGAAGGGTGTTGTTTCTCTAATTTCTTTCTCAGCCCTTTTGTCTTTTGTATACAGGAATGCTACTGATTTTTTTGAGTTAATTTTGTATCCGGCCACTTTGCTGAAGGTGTTTATCAGCTGTAGGAGTTCCCTGGTAGAGTTTTGGGGGTCACTCATGTATACTATCATATCATCTGCAAATAGTGATAATTTGACTTCTTCCTTTCCCATCTGTATCCCCTTGATCTCCTTCAACTGTCTTATTGCTCTAGCAAGGACTTCCAACACTATGTTGAGGAGATATGGAAAGAGTGGGCAGCCTTGTCTTGTCCCTGATTTCAGTGGGATTGCTTTAAGTTTCTCTCCATTCAGTTTGATGTTGGCTATAGGCTTGCTGTATATTGCCTTTACTATGTTTAGATATGTGCCTTGTATCCCTGATCTCTCCAGTACTTTAAACATGAATGGATGTTGGATTTTGTCAAATGCTTTTTCAGCATCTAGGGAGATTATCATGTGGTTTTTTTCTTTCAGTTTGTTAATATGGTGGATCACATTGATGGATTTCTGTATATTGAACCACCTCTGCACACCTGGGATGAAGCCTACTTGGTCATAGTGGATGATATCATTCATGTGTTCTTATATTCTGTTTGCAAGTATTTTGTTGAGTATTTTTGCATCAATGTTCATAAGGGAGATTGGCCTGAAATTCTCTTTCTTTGTTGAGTCTTTGTGAGGTTTAGGTACCAAGGTGATTGTGGCTTCATAGAATGAGTTTGGTAATATTCGTTCTGTTTCTATTTTGTGGAATAGTTTGATTGTATTTCTTTGGGGGATATAGGACTATTTAATTGATTTACCTGGTCCTGATTCAGCTTTGGTAAGTCAAATTGATCAAGAAAATTGTCCATTTCATTTAGATTTTCAAATTTTGCGGCATATAGACTTTTGAAGTAAGTCCTAATGATTGTTTGGATTTCCTCAGTGTCTGTAGTTATGTCCCTCTCTTCATTTCTGATTTTGTTGATTTGGGTGGTGTCTCTCTGCCTTTTAGTTAGCTTGGCTAAGGGTTTGTCGATCTTGTTGATTTTCTCAAAGAACCAGCTCTTGGTTTCATTGATTCTTTGAATTGTTTTATTTGTTTCTAATTGATTGATTTCAGCCCTGAGTTTGATTATTTCCAGCCGTCTACTCCTTTTTGGTGTGTCTGCTTCTTCTTTTTCTAGGGTTTTTAAGTGAGCCATTAAGTTGCTTGAATGAACTGTCTCGAATTTCTTCTTGAAGGCACATAGTGCGAAGAAATTTCTTCTTAGCACTGCTTTCATTGTGTCCCACAAGTTTGGGTATGTTGTGTCTTCATTTTCATTGAGTTCTAGGAAGAGTTTAATTTCTTTCTTTATTTCTTCCCTGACCCAGCTGTCATTTAGTAACAAGTTGTTTAGTTTCCATGTGTGTGTAGGCTTTTTGCTATTTCTGTTTTTGTTGAAGTCCAGCTTTATTCCATGGTGATCAGACAAGATAGAAGGGATTATTTCAATCTTCTTGTATGTGTTGAGGCTTGCTTTGTGACCAGCTATATGGTCTATTTTGGAGAAGGTTCCATGAGGTGCTGAGAAGAAGGTAAATTCTTTTGTGTTTGGGTGTAAAGTCTTGTAAATGTCTGTGAGGTCCATTTGATTCATGACCTCTGTCAGAGACATTGTTCTTTGTTTAATTTCTGTTTTGTTGACCTGTCCTTTGTTGAGATTGGGGTGTTGAAGTCTCCCACTATTAATGTGTTGGGATCTATATGTGGTTTAAATTTTATCAATGTTTCTTTTACAAATGTGGGTGCTCTTGTATTTGGGGCATAGATGTTCAGGATTGTGATGTCTTCTTGGTGGAATTTTCCCTTGATGAGTATGAAGTGTCCTTCCCCATCTCTTTTTATTAATTTTGGTTGAAAGTCTATTTTATCAGATATTAGAATGGCTACTCCTGCTTGTTTCTTGGGTACATTTGCTTGGAAAGTCATCTTCCAACCTTTTACCCTCAGGTAATGTCTATATTTGTGCTTTAGGTGTGTTTCTTGTATGCAACAGATTGCTGGGTTTTGTTTACATATCCATTCTGTTAATCTGTGTCTTTTTACTGGAGAGTTGAGTCCATTGATGTTGAGAGAGATTAATGACCAGTGGCTATTATCCTTTGATTTTGATGTTGGCTGTGGTCATCAGATTGTGTGCTTGGTTGCTTTTTGTTTTACTGTAGTAATGTTAATTATTTCCTCTGTTTTCTTGACAGAATGTAATTCTCTTGGGTTGTATTTCCCTTCCAGTGTCTTCTGTAATGCTGGATTTGTTTGTAGGTATTGTTGAAATTTTTTTTTGTCATTGAATATTTTGTTTTCTCCGTCTATGAGGACTGAGAGTTTTGCAGGGTATAGTAACCTGGGCTGACATCTGTGTTCTCTTAGAGTCTGCATGGTATCTGTCCAGGCCCTTCTGGCTTTTATAGTCTCTATTGAAAAGTCAGGTGTGATTCTAATGGGTTTGTCATTATATGTTACTTGGCCTTTTTCCCTTGCAGCTTTTAGTATCTTTTCTTTGTTCTGTATACTTACTGTTTTGATTATTATGTGGCGGGAGGATTTTCTTTTCTGGTCAAATTTGTTGGGTGTTCTGTAGGCCTCATGTATCCTTATTGGCTTCTCCTTTAACTTGGGGAAATTTTCTTCAATGATTTTGTTGAAAATATTTTCTGGGCCTTGGAGAAGGGAGTCTTTTTTTTTCCTCTATACCCATTATTCTTAGGTTTTTTCTTTTCATATTGTCTTGGATATCTTGGACGGTCTGTGTCAGGAATTTTTTGGATTTAACATTTTCTTTGACAGATACATCGATTTCTTCCATTGTATCTTCTACACCTGAGATTCTTTCTTCCATCTCTTGTAGTCTGTTGGTTATGCTTACCTCTGTAGTTCCTGTTTTGTTCCCTAAATTCTTCCTCTCCATTATTTCCTCCATTTGTGTTTTCTTTAATTTTTCCATTTCTATCTTCAGGTCTTGAGTTGTTTTGTTTACTTCCTTCACCTGTCTGCTTGTATTTTCCTCTTTTTCTTTTAGTTCCTTCAACGCTGTCTCTTTTATTTCTTTCAGTGATTTAATTATTTCTTCTCTGAAGGCCACAAGCTGTTTGGCTGCATCTTCCCGTATTTCTTCACGGATGGCCATAATCTGCTTGTCTTTATCTTCCTCCATTTCTTTACGGATAGCCATGATCTGTTTGGTGTTATCTTCCTCTAATTCTTTGCGTATTTTATTTGTTTCCTCTATTATCCTGTTCATCAGCATAGATGTAAGGTCATCTTCTTGATTTTCTATTATGTTGCGTTGTCCAGGGCAGTTCGTCCCAGATCCCTGGGTTCTGGAGATGCCATATTGCTCTGTCTTTTGTTGGTTGAGCCCTTACGCTGACCTCTACCCATTGGGCTGTTTTAGGTGTTGGCTATTAGTTTCTGTGCTTCCTGGAGTCCTGAGGTAGGGAGTATCCCCTTGGCCGGCAGATGATTTTTCCTGAAGAAGTCCTCCTCTGCTTTTTGGTTATGGTCACTGTATGGCCAGTGTTTCTCAGGAATTGCCACTGCTCACCTCAGGTTTACAGCCCTGAGTAGTAGCTGTGGTCTTTGTTAGGCAGGGGGTCTTACCCATATAAGTTCTGAAGACAGCTGCCCCACTGCTGGGTTTCTCGTTATAAATTTAGTGAGCTGCTGCTGTTGTTACAGTTTTCCAGGTACAGTCCTCTTGAAGAAAGTGCTGATTCCCTAGCTGTGGGGTTTTCTCCCAACAGGGAAACTCAGTCTGTTATCCTGGGGCACACAGTTCTGTCTGGGAAATTGAGGGGATCGCCCAGCAAGTCTCTGGGCCAGAGGCTGAGTGCTCTGCTCTGGGCCTGGAGAATGTGCACCTAGGTTGAGTTGGCGCCTGGGGGCACTGCTCTGGTCTGGAGGCTGGGTGTCTCACTCTGGACCAGAAGCTGTGTGTCCCTGTCTGGGATGGCGGCTGCAGACACTGCTCTGGTCTGGATGCTGTGGGTGCAGCCCTCTTGAAGGACCACAGATTCCCACAGTTTTGTCAGTCTAGCTAGGGATAACTGGTTGATCCTTGGCACAGTATCTGAGGGCTGCTGTAATGGCTCTCTGGCTTTTGTAGGTCTGAGGATGCAGTGTGTGCCCCAGTTCCCTAGGGGTACTCAATAATGTCGGCTGAGCACAGCGCTCCTGCCTGCATTAGAAAGCTAGAGCCTAGAGTCTGCATGAATCCAGAATGTCTTTTGGTGCTGGGTGTCCTGAGAGTTAGACCTGATGATCCCCTCCACTGGGGGTTTACTTCTGTCAGAGACACCCAGTCTTTGCTTTGGAGACTGCTGTTCTGTCTGTGGTTTCATGTAGAACCCACAGGCACAGATGCCCACCTGTGGCTCCGCCTTTCTGGCCTTTGGGAGCCTGGGTGTCTGCCTAAACTGGATAATTTTCCAGAGACCTTTTCGGGGTGGGGGTGTCGGCTGAGTGCTCTGAGATCAGACCAGCCATTTCCCTCCCTGTGGGTTTGCACCTGATAGTGAAATGCAGTCTCTGTTGCCCTGGTGCCCTGAGGCCCACAGTTCTATCTGAGGTGGCGAATCAGGCAAGCAGGCAGGGCTCTGTGCAGGTGCCTGGGTCCCCGGCTCTGGCTTCGGGCTGGCTCCTGGGGCGCCCGCAGAACCCGAGTCCTTTCCAGGGGATGTCTGGGTGACCTAAGGTCGGTCACAATCGTTTCCTGCTCTGTGGGGTTTTCTCTCGACTGGAAAATCCAGTCTGTGATGTTCTGGGCCCACAGTTCAGTCTGAGACAGTGACCCGATCACGCTGGAGTGTAGCTCTGGGCTGGTGACCAAGCGCCTGGCGGAACCAGGATCTCTTCCGAGGTTTAGCAGGGTGAGTTAAAGCTGATTGAATCCCCTACCATGGGGTATCCTCTCACCTGTGAAACACAATCACTTGTATTTTATGGCCGTGAGTTCTGATTGCTGGTCACTGTGCCAATCATGCTGTGCTGCTGCTCAGAATGAGACTCCTCCTGGTGCCGCCATCTTGCCCCCAGAAACGTAAACCTGCAGTTTTGAAACTTTGAAAGTAGTTTTATTTTTGAAGTCATCTAAAACTTGCCTTGGTGATTCTGTTACAATAATTGATCTGCATGGCAGAGCTGTCCATAACATTACACACTTTAGTACAATCTCAATTTATTATGGCAAACTATCATTTCAGAGCTGTGAATTTAACATTATTGTTTGTGATGAAGGGGGACAGGAGCAGGCTTTTGAGTTTTCTTAACCGTAAATGTTATGTTTTCATTGATCCATTGTAGACATGGCTCTGAGAATATAGATTGAACTGACTGGATCAGCAATGCAGCATAGATTTAGTATTTAAAGTTCAGTCAAATACCAAAAGGCCCAGAGGTTTTCTTCTGCACTAAAATAGCAATTCCTATTACTTTGAAAACCAGAAGAGAAAGGAACACCTCATCATCTTACCCTCCTAGTTTCATGATGCATTCACGAGCACTGCCGTGGATAACATCATCTCGCACACCGAACTGTATGTAGGGTAGCTGAATCCACAGTCAACTCTGACCATGCTGAATGATATCACATTGATAACTCTCTGTTGGTCAAAGCAGATTTATTTCTCCTGATCTGAGGGTGATTTCTAAATGTACTTTGTTAACACTCAAAATTTAGTATGAACTGCACCCTTCTAAAAGCATATGGATTTTATAATAAACTTACTCAGGAATTATTTCCACTGTCCAAGAATAAATTGTTTGTTTTCTTAAGGGAACAGAAAAATTTGTTACTTCAGAAAGTTTTGTTTGAACTAAGCAGCATCAATTTTTCGTTTCCATGCTGCTCTGGTATTTTTGACCTTAAGTTTTCTTTTCCTCAAGTCTCCAGATATCTGTAGTGAATACTTGTGGGGATGAGTAAATATTTGAAAGTGTTGACCCAGTTTTCCCAGAAATTAACCTTTTGCATGGATAACTGATAATTATAAAAATAAATCCTTATCAAGGTAAATTAACAGCTTAACAGACTTCTCTATCTTAATAAAATAAAACATTGTCATTTTATTAACATATATGTGAGTTACAGCAAGCCTAGAATTAAAGGTTAAAATGTTAACTTAAAATTAAAATAAGCTTTTATTTAATTTCATGTGTCAAATCATATAAATGCACCTGTTATCAACCAGTACCACAAGTTAGAAGCAGTAACTTAATGATAACCATTTCAGGGAGCATTCCTTATTTATTTAGTCTTTGGCTACATAATTGGACCATAGGATTTCAATTATTAAAATGCTAGATGAAATGTCAAATGCTAGATGAAAGCTATTTAAACATTCCTTAGGCATCTACATATAAAATTATATCTAAAACAATATTGTATTTATACATTTTTTCTTTTTAAATAACTATTGCACCAAAGTGGTGTAGCACTAAGTAGAGTACTCAAATAAAACAAACAAACAAACAAAAACCCTCATTCTCATTCTGTGTGTATGTGTGTCTCATTTCTTTGTCTCTTGTACACACATTTCATGTACCTAAATGGGAGTGGTAGTCATTTGGTGATATAGACTTTAGACATTAATAAAATCATTTTTGACTCTTTCTTTGATATTAGTGAAGAGAAAATTTTGTTTGGGAATGTGCTGATGTCAGCAATCAGAGCAATTATAGTGTGCTATTGATGGCAATGATTTAAAGGCTTTCACCCCCTGGATGTTAATTTGTTGCCACATGACACTGGTCATGAACTGTCAGCGCTTCTGCCTTTTATAACACAGATAAGCTTTGCACTTCATGACAGTGTGAATGCTTAGTGCACAGATTGCTGCTCAACAGAGAAGATGGGAGACTTGGAAATAAGAAGACTTGAAGATGAAGTTAGTACCTAGGATACACAGCAGAACTTACAGATATTTGCAAGAAGATGGAGATCAATATGACTCTAGCTGATTACCTTAGTTGATCTAACTTTTAATTTAAATTTATTTTTTAATTTATCACTTTACATCCTGATTGTGTCCCTTTCCCTCATCTCCAGTACCCCCTCCCTTTCTTTCCCTCCCCTCATTTCTCTCCCTTAGTCTTCAATAAAAGGAAGCCCTCCTCCCCTATCATCTGGCCCCAGCCTATCAAGTCTCTTCAGGACTGGCTGCATCTTTTCTCTATGGCCAGGAACAGACGAAGGTAGCCCTACTAGAAGGAAGTGATGAAAGAGCCTGTAACAGAGTCCATGCCAGAGACAGCCCCTGCTTTCCTTACTAGTGGACTCACATGGAGACTGATCTGTCTATAGGCTACTTCTGAGCAGGAGGTCTAGGTCCTCTCTATGCATGGTCTTTGGTTGGTGCATCAGTCTCTGCAGGCCCCCTGTGGACTCAGATTTGTTGGCTCTGTTGCTCTTCTTTTGTTTCTTTGTTTGTTTAATTCCATAAAGATTACTTAATTAAGCCAGCATGCTTTGTTTTTGCATTGATTTCTTTTTTAGATTATTTTATTTTTTATTCATTTTAAATCCTGGTTGTAGCCCCATCCCTCCTTCCCTCCCAGTCCTACCTTTCCCAGTCTCACCTTCCCCATCCAGCATCCCCACTCCTGGCCTATTCCTCAGAAAAGGGGAGTTTCCTTTCCCATCCACTTTAGCTCAACAAGTTTTATCAGGACTGAGAGTTTATTCTTTCTCTGTGGCCTGGCAAGGCAGTTCTGCAAGGGGGAAGTGATCAGAGAGCTAGAAAGTGAGTCCTTGTCTGATGCATTCCCCCTTGAGGCCAAAGCTGCCCATATGTTACATCTTTGTAGGGGGCTTATGTCCAGTTCCTGCATGGTTCTTGGTTGATGCTTCAGTCTCAGCAAGCCCCTCTGGGCTCTAGTTAGTTGGATCTGTTGTTTTCCTTGTGGATCCCCTGTCACTTCCAGGTTGTTTTCTCTTTCCACTATTCCCCAATACCCCCCATGTATCCCCCAGCCTCTGTTCTGAGGCACTTCTGGGTCGAGTCTCTCAGAGACTCTGTCAGGCTCCTGTCTGGGATGTAAGTTTAGTAGAATATCATTCTTTGTGTCAGAGGTTGGCATTCTCCAATACGGAGTGTCTTTGGTTGGACCAGGCATCTCTTGGGCATTCCCTCAATCTCTATCTGCTTTATCTTCATTCCTGCACATGTCATAAGCAGGGTAAATTTTGTGTCAAAGTTTTTGTGGGTGGGTTGGTGTTCCATCTCCTCTAATAGGAGGTTAGTCTAATTAGAGGGAATCCTCTTCACTTTCTGCTACTGGGAGTCTCTTGAATACATCTCATATCCTCCCAGGAGCCTACCCTGACTTAGGTCTTCAGCTTGTCACAGAGATACCCCTACCTTCAGTTTCTTTTTTCTCTACAGGCCTTCTGTCCTCTTGCTTTCACTCTCCCCAGATCTGATCTCTATCCTCTTAACTCTCTGTTCCCCTTCCCCTACCTTGTTCCTTCTATTCAACTACTATCTCTGTCTAGTCTGTCTCCCCTTCCAAGTGCAATTTATGCATCTTTCCTTGGATTGTCCTTGCTACTTATTTTCTTTAAGTCTACGCTTCTTAGTATGCTTATCCACTTATAAGTGGATTTTATGCATGGTCTTTGGTTGGTGAATCAGTCTCTGCAGGCCTCCTGTGGACTCAGATTTGTTGGCTAAAATCCACTTATAAGTAAATACATACCATGTGTGTCTTTCTGGGTTTGGTTCACCTCACTCAGGATGATCTTTTCTATTTCTATTCATTTGCCTGCAAAATTCATGATTTCTTTGTTTTTAATAGCTGAGTAGTATTCCATTGTGTAAATGTGCCAGAGTTTCTTTATCTATTCTTCTGTTGAGGGACATCTAGGTTGATTACAGATTCTGGCTATTGTGAATAAAGCTGCTACGAACATAGTTGAGCAAGTGTCCTTGTTGTATGGCAGAGCATCTTTTGGCTATCCACCTGGGTCTTGATGTAAAGCTATTCCCAATTTTTGGAGAAAGAGTCAGATTGTTTTCCAAAGTGGTTGTACAAGTTTGCACTCCCACCAGTAATGGAGGAGTGTTCCCCTTTCTCCACACACTTCCTCCAGCATAGCATGTGATGTGGCTTGGGATTTTCATCTAGCTATTTTGACAAGTGTGAGATGGAATCTTAGAGTAGTTTTGATTTGCATTTTCCTGATGACTAAGGAAGTTGGACAGTTCTTTAATTGTTTCTCTGTCATTCGAGATTCCGCTGTTGAAAAGTCTATGTTTAGTCCTGTGCTCGATTTTTTAATTGTTTACTGGTGTCTGATTTCTTGAGTATTATATAATATATAATATTCAAAATATTATATATTTTGGATATTAGCCCTTTGTCAGATGGAAGGGTGATGGAAGGATGATGGAAGATCTTTTTCCAGTCTGTACACTGTCATTTCATTTTTCAAAAGGTCCCATTTTTTAATTGTTGATCTTAGAGCCTGAGCTTTTGGTGTTCTTTTCAGGAAGTTCTCTCCTGTGCCAATAAGTTCAGGCTTTTCTCCACTTTCTCTTCTAATAGATTTAATGTATCTGGTGTTATATTGAGGTCTTTGATCCACTTGGTTTTGAGTTTTGTGCAGGGAGATAAATATGGATATATTTTCATTTTTTCTACATGTCGACATCCAGTTAGAACAGCACCATTTGTTGAGGATGCTCTCTTTTCCATTGTATATTTAGGACTCCTTTGTCAAAAAAATCAAGTGTACATAAGTATGTAGGTTTATTTCTGGGTCTTCAATTGATCAAACAGTCTATTTCTATGCCAGCACTATGCAATTTTTATTACTATTTCTCTGTAGTATAGCTTGAAGTCAGGGATAGAGCTACTTCTAGAAATTATTTTATTGTGTAAGATTGTTTTAGCTATTCTGGGTTTTTATTTTTTCCATATGAAGGTGAGAGTTGTTCTGCAAGGTCTGTAAAGAAATGCGTTGATATTTTTATGGGGATCACATTGAATCTGTGGATTACTTTTGGTAAAATGTCTATTTTTACTATGTTAATCCTACCAATTCATGAGCATGGGACACCTTTTCATCTTCTGAATTTTTTTCTTTTTGTTTCTTTCAGAGGCTTGAAGTTCTTGTCATGCCAGTTTTTTACTTATTTTTATATTATTTGTGGCTATTTTGAAAGATATGGTTTCCCTAATTTCTTTCTCAATCCATTTGTCCTTTGGGTACAGGACGACTAGTGATTTTTTTTTTTAATTAACCTTGTATCCAGTCATTTTCCTGAAGCTCTTTATCAGTGGTAAGAGTGCTCTGGTGGAATTTTTGTGGTCACTTACATATACTATCATATCATCTGCAAATAACGATACTTTGATTTCTTCTTTCCCAACTTTGTTTGATCTCCTTTAGTTGTCTTATTGCTCTAGCTACAACTTCAAGTACTATATTGAAAAGGTATGGAGAGAGTGGACGGCCTTGTTTTGTCTCTGATTATAGGGGAATTGTTTTGAATTTCTCATAATTTAATTTGATGTTGGCTATCAGCTTGTTGTAAATAGCCTTTATTATGTTTAGGTATGGACCTTGTATCCATGACCTCTCCAAGACTTTTATCATGAAGGGGTGTTGGATTTTGTCAAAGACTCTTTTTGCATCTAAAAAGGTAATCATGTAATTTTTTTTTCTTTGAGTTTGTTTATATGGTGGATTACACTGATGGATTTTTTTTTTACATTGAACCATCCCAGTTATGAAGCCTACTTGATCATGGGAAGATGATGTATTCCATGCCTTTTTGGATTTGGGTTGCAAGTATTTTATTGAGCATTTTTTACATTGATGTTTATGAGTGAAATTGGTCTAAAATTTTCTTTCTTTTTGAGTCTTGGTGTGATTTTTGTATCAGATTGACTGTGGCTTTGTAGAGTGAGTTTGACAAAGTTCCTTCAGTTTCTCTTTTGAGGAATAGTTTGAGGAGTATTGGTATTAAATATTCTTTGACTGTCTGGTAGAATTCTGAGCTAAAACCATCTGGTCCTAGGTTATTTTTTTGTTGGGAGACTTTTGATAACTGCTTCTGTTTCCTTGGAGTTTATAGTACTGTTTAAACTGTTTATCTCAACAGACAATGAGGAAATCCAAAATATCATTAGGTCTTATTTCAAAAGCCTATATTCCACAAAATTGGAAAATGTATAGGAAATGTATGACTTTCTTGTTAGATTTCATCTTCCAAAGATCAATCAAGATCCATTGGTCTCTTTTGATATTATATATCATAGCATCAATAAGCACAAGTCTTTCCTAGCTATTAAAAACAAAGGGATCATGAAATTTTCATGCAAATGAATGGAACTAGAAACTAGAAAAGATCATCCTGAGTGAGGTAACCCAAAAGCAGAAAGGCATGCATAGTATATACTCACTTATAATTGGATTTTAGCTGTATAATATAGGATAAAAATACTAAAATCTACAGACTTAAAGAAGCTAAACAACAAGGAGGACCCTAGGGAAGATGCTTCATTCTCATTCAGAAGGGAAAATAGGATAGACATCAAAAAAGGAAGAAGAGAGGGAGCAAGACATGACACAGATGTCCTCTAAAAGATCCCAGCTAGCACGGGAATTGAAGCAGATGCAGAAACTCACAGCCAAAGTTTGGACAGAGTGAAGGGAATCTTGTGGAAGATGGGGTATATAAAAAGACCCAGAGGGGACAGGAGCTATACAAGGAGACCATTATACCCCAAATAAAAAGGCAGGGCCCAGGGGTGACTGCAGAGACTGATACCTCAACCAAAGACCATACATAGAAAGGATCTAGACCTCTTGCTCACATGTAGCCCATGGACAGCTCAGTCTCCATATGGGTTCCCTAGTAAAAGGAGAAGAGACTGTCTCTGACATGAACTCAGTTGCCTGCTCCTTGATCACTTTTCCTTGTTGTGGGAACCTAGCCAGTCTACAGAGTAAGAGAGTCCAGGTAGTCCTGATGGTACCTAATAGGCTAGGGTCAGAGAGTAAGATAGTGCAGGAGGACCTCCCCTATCAGTGGACTAGGGAAGAGGGATAGGGAGGAAAAGGAAGGAAGGACCAGAAAGAGATAAGGGAGGGGATTACAACTGGAATACAAAGTGAGTAAATAATAATAATAATAATAATAATAATAATAATAATAATAGTAATAGTAATAGTAATAGTAATAGTAATAATAATAAAAGACATGGATACAAAAACAAAATAATGAATCATTTTTAGAAAGTACACAAAATTCTGTTATAAATATTCATAGAAGACACATTGCATAATCTGATGAGCATATTCTCAATAACAATGAATACATTCTGTAATAGCAAGTGCATACTACTTTATAAAGTTCCTTAAATATAAAATTATATAGAGTTAGAACCATTTAAAAGCCACTGTGTCGGAGCATACACCTAATTAGTATAAATATATACTATTAATTCTAGTACTTGAGAGGTGGAGGCAAAAAAAATAAAGAGTGACTTTAAGGCCAACCTGAGCTTCATAGTAAGTTCTAGGCCAGCATGACCTACATAAGACCCCATCTCAGACAAAACAAAACAGAAATTTAAGTAAAAGATGAAATTTTTTTTAACTGTTTAAAAGAAATGAACATTCCAGTACAGCAAATGAAGAAATAGAAAGAACAAAAGAAAGGACCTAACGTGAGGTTTAATAGTAATCACATTTAAACCCTATATTATAGATTATTTGCAAAATTTCTACCTGAGTACCTATTATAATCTATACTTGTATATTATCTATCTGTTGGAAAAATAAATTCAAGATTAAATGCATCTCAGTACATTTAAAGGATAGTGCTTTGGACTCACTGTGCTTTCCTAAGGGACCGCTCTTCTACAGTGTGAGCTCACTCGCAACTTTGTTTTGTCACTTGAATCTTGAGGCCATATTTGGAAATGATGGATTATATCCCTCATGGTTATTTTTTAAAGTTTATGTATTTACTGTGTTGGTGTTTTGCCTGCATGTATGTCTGTGTGAGGGTGTCAAATCTTGGAGCTACAGACAGTTGCAAGCTGCCATGTGGGTGCTGGGAATTGAACCCTGGTCCTCTGCAAGAACAGTCAGTGCTCTTAACTGCTGAGCCATCTCTTCAGCCTCCATTATTATTCCTAATGAATCACTGTCAAAATATTTTATTTCTACTCCTGTATCATGAACAAAAGCATTTCTGGTCCAGAGGGCATTGCACCAAAGCAGCTTGTTAGCATCTTCACAACCCTCAAGGGTCCTGATCCATAGTGGTGTTAAAGATGAAGACTTTTGAGAATCTATAGCCCCATGTTGTTAGAAATGAGAAAGGCTACACCAGGATTATAATACTTAGAAAAAAATGGCATTGAGGAAAAAGGAGCAAAGGATATTTTTGGTATTTGAAAGCAACTAGTTCCTTATCAATTATTAATTCACATAAGAAAAACAGCTATGATGACAAAGGCCAGATACTTATACATAGGCTATAAATGTAAATGAATAATTCATTACTCTATTAATTTTGAATTTATAGGCTAACTGGTAAGCTCCACTTCTTCTTCCCTTTTCAGTAGGTTATGCCCAGGACAAAACAGTACACTGCAAGCAGCGTGGAAGGAAAGTCCTTGTGAGAAAAATAAAATTTGCATACACATATTTACCATATTTGAGTTGTCTTTCATTTGCAGATCTTTCTTTGCAGTTTATGAGGTTTTGAAATAATTATATTATTATAATGTTTTGTAATTTTAAACTGCTCAGGACTTGAGATTCCAGGCGGTGAACAGGGGGCATGGCGCACACTAGCCAAGCACTTTCTCAACTCAGCTCCATCCACCGCTTCATGTCACTCCTTTCTCTGGTGTAACCTTAGGTGTGGGTGTGTATGTCCCAGACTGCTAGTCCTCAAAGCCCCATACTTGGTGCTGCCAAATGTTTTCCTCAATGTGTTGTCCAATTCTTTTTTGTTTTAAATTCTTTTCTCATAAAATATATCCTGACCACAGGTTTTCCCTGGTGCCCTCCTTCCAGCACCCCAACCCTATGACCCTTCTCCCCAAGATCCACTCCTCCTGTTTACCTTCAAAACGAGTAGGCCTCACAGGGGTATCAATCAACACAACATAACAAGATATAATACTGTGAGGCAGAAACCCTCATATTAGTGCTGATAAAGGCAACCTAGGAGGAGGAAAAAGATTCCAAGAGCGCCCTCCACTCCCACTGTTGGAGTCCACCAGAGAACCTAGTGCAGACCTGTGAAGGCTCCGAGATTGTCACTTCAGTCTCTCTGAGCCCCTACAAGCCCTGCTTAGTTGATTCTGTGGGCCATGTTCTCCCGGTGTCCTTGGCCCCTCTGTCTCCTATAGTGCTTTCTCCCTCTCTTCATTATTCCCTGAGCTCTACCTAATTGCTGTTGGTATCTGCATCTGCTCTGTAAATGTTGTTTTTATTTCCTGATATGAGGGAATGAGATGAGAGCCATTCACAAGCCTTTCTAGCTCGTTCTGAACTCTACCTGGCTGGTTCAACTCAGGTGTTCTGGCCCAAACGCCTCTCCAAGCTGACTGATTCAAACTGGCTTCTCTTGGATTCTGACTAAATTACTCTGCTTGGCCTCAAACTGATTCTGGTGATGTACTTTAATCTTCTGGATCCTTCTCATTTTCTGGCTTGTTCTGTCTTCACCTGTGTCTAGCTTGTTCTCTCTGCAACCTGTCTCTGGAAAACTATACTGGTAAAAATTCTTTGGTAAAAAACTCTTGGTAAAAAAACCCTCTCCTTCCCCCCTCTCTCTCTGTGATGCTTTTAAGTAACCTGTCTTTCCTGTCCTGTTATCATGAGATTTAGGCATATCCTATCTCTGTCTCATTCTGTCAAATCTTTCTCTGATTCAACACTTTGTCTGCCCCTTAACTGGACGTCACTTTCAAACATGCCTGCTACCTTCTATAAACTAACCCTACTTTCATTGTTTGGGATTAAAGGTATGTACTAAGGGTGTGTCTGTATTCCAACCAGATCATACTGTAATCCAGAGAATGTCTGCATTCCAGCCATATCACATAGACCTAGAAAGTATTTGGATGTCCTCCTTTCCCAGAACAGTCTTATTGCTGGATTAAAAATGCTCTGTATGCTCTCATCAGCTGCTGGACAAAACCTCTCTGATGATGACTGGGCTAGGCACTGGTATATGAGTATAGCAGAATCATTAAGAATAATTTCATTGATTATTTTCTAATATAGACCTATAGGTTATTCAGCCTTCTGTTGTCAAGTTCTTAAATTTAGTGGTTTTTTTTTTCCCCCTCTGGCATTCCTTGGTTAAAATTCAAATGTTTTTTGCTGTAACTCTCAACTTTCCACCTAAGTCAGAACACAAACCTGATGATCAAAACTTGACATTCATTCAAGGGTCTTCTTTATTGATGCTTCTAAGATAAATCTCCAAACTTGAGAATATGGGAGGATCCCACTCTGGTGAAAAGGTTATTCATGTAACAAATTTATTGAAAAGCTGCTCTAATCAAACAGGATGAAGAGGTCAAGAGATTTGGTGCTGACTTTCATCTGCTGGGTGTATACTTGTGTTGATAATAGAAATGAATCCATTATCCACACTCAGCCTGCCTGAGGCAGATCCCATCACCTGTGAAGAACTGCTTAACGATTAAAAAAATACATTTTCCTTGCTATAGCTTAGTGCTCAAGTATATCATTTTGACATAGGACAGATGTGACAAAACTGATTAGAAAATGGAAAGATTTAGCCAAGACATGTTTCTGAAAACAAAATTTTTGACCACATGTTCCTGGTCATGTAGTAGAGGAAAAAGCATTTTTCCAGCCATGTAAGGTATATGCATAGTAAATTAAAAGCACGCTGCGTAGGACTGTTAAAGTTTTGTTTTCTTTGTTCCAATGTGCAAACGGGCTATCTAGAAAACAAATGCTTCCTACAGTACTGAAGTCTTCTGTCTCCCAGAATAAATGTTCATTTGCTGGACAGATGACACCTTTAGAGGATCCAATACTAGTTATGGACAACATTTTTATCCTGAGATAAATAGTAGAGTAAAATAGTAATTAAATCCTTTTGTGAAAGAATCACATACATAATGTTGAAATTAAGTTTAATTGCTTCATATGTATCTATCCTTCTAAGAGTTATTACACCTTTCAACAAATTCAAGAGCCTTCTTTCTATTTATGTGAAGAATGAGCAATTCCCCTACAGTTAAAAAATTAAATGCAAGTGAGATATAATATATGAACTTCCCCCTCACCCAGATGCCAGTCTGTTTATGTTTGAATTACTGAAAAGGGTAAAGATGACATTTTAAGAAGTGTTTAGTAAAGACTAATTACACCTTAATTTTTCAATGCAGGTATATCAAAAGGATTCAGGACAAGCTTTCCCATTCAGTTGAGATGAGTGCTATTTCATCAAAAGAACACAGAGAAGCAAGAAATCTACCATAAGAGAAGATAGTCTAAGAAGTTAAAATAGTATCAGAGGTCCATTCTTGAAGCTTTTGTCAGTGATGAAAAACTGCACAAACATTAACAAAGCTGGGTAGAGTTCATTTTTGTTTAGATTGAAATAGATTCTTCTATCATAGAATACATCCCAAAGACAATTTCCTCTACCCCCACTCCTCCCAGCTCCTCCCCCACATCCCCTTTCTTCCAGATATACTCCAGTCTGTTTCCCTTCTAATAGGAGCCAGAGACAACAAACAAACAGCAAAACAAATCAAGATACAACAAGACAAGGCAAGAGCCGTCATATTGAGGCTGGACAAGGCAACCCAATAGGAGGAAGAGTCCCGAAAGCAGACAGCAGAAACATATCTACTTCACTTTTAGGAGTTATAGAAAAACACCAAGCTTTATGCAGAGGACCTGGTTTGGTCCCATGTAGGCCTGATGCTTGCCATTTCAGTCTCTGTGAGCCGACATGAGCCCTCTTTAGTTGGTTCAGTGGGCCAAGTTCTCCCACTGTCGTCCTTCCCCACCTGGCCTGCAGTCTTTCCTCCCTCTCTTCTGAGGGGTTCCCTGAGCTCTGAGAGGAGGGACTCAGTGGACATCTCCAATTTAGACTCTCTGTCTGCATAATGTCTAGCTGTGGGGTCCCTGCACCTGCTCCCATTTGCTGCTGAAGGAAGCCTCTCTGATGAAGACTGGACAAGGCACTGATCTGTGAGTATATCATTGGGAATCATTTTATTGATTTTTCTTTTAGTTTGATTCTACTCTTGGTTTCTGGGCTATTCATTCTCCAGTTTCTGGCCAGCCAGGAAGTACAGGGCATAGGCTCTCTTTTGTGGCATAGGCTTCAAGTTAAACCACACATCCACTCGGCCCCCCATATGAGTTCTGTGCCGGCATTGCCCCAGAATATCTTGTAGGTAGAAGGTTTCATAACTGGGTCAGTGTCCAGGCTTCTTATTTTGGTAGACTGCAGAGTACCTTTCCATTCCACAGATTGGGTGAAGACTCCGTGCAGACACCAGCACAACCTCTCTACTTTCAATGAGCTGTGTGGGTGTTGTCCTCAGCAACGAAGCATCTCTGTCACCTGTCCGGGTGAGTGAACCTCTGCCTAGGTGCCTAGCATCAGCCTGGGTTGTTTAGGAATCTCCATGCACTCCCTCAGCCAACAACTTGACCAAATGCCACCCTGGCCTACTCTTGGAAGCCTTGCCTGGCTGTATAAGATGACTCCACATCCTCCATTGGTACAAGTCCTCACTATGGTCACCCTAACAGATTCCAGGTAGTTTCCACTATAGTAGGGTTCCAAACCACCACCAAATGTCCCCAGATCTTTCTTCCACACTCCTTCCCTTCACCCCTTCGCCCCTATCACTCCTGCTGGTGACTACACCCCTTTAATCCAACAAAATCTATTCTATTTTCCCTTCCAGGGAGAACCATGCTTTCCCACTAGAGCCCTTCTCTTTACCTAACCTCTCTGGGTCTCTGTACTGTAGCTTTATTATCATTTATTTAACAGCCAATGTTAAAAAACATACCATATTTGTCTTTCTGGGTGTGAGTTACCTCACTCAGCATGATTTTTTTTTTTTTTTTGGTTGCACTGCCTTTGCCTTCAAATTTCATGGTGTCATTTTTTTTTAAATCATCTAAATAATACCCCATTGTATAAATGTACCACAGAATCTTTTACATTCTTCTAGGCTCTTTCCAGTTTTTGCCTACTGTGAATAATGACACAAAAAATATAGTTGAGCAAGTGTCCTTGTGGTAGGACAGAGTGCCCTTTGGGTACGTGCCCAAGAGTGGAATATCTAGCTCTTCAGCTAGATTGAATGTCAATCTCCTGAGGAACACCTATATTGATTTCCATAGTGGCTGGACAAGGTTGCACTCCTACCAGCAATGGAGAAGTGTTTTCCTTGCTCCAAATCCTTGCCAGCATGAGCTGTCACTTGTGTCTTAGCTATTATGACATGTGTAAGATGGAATCTCAAAGTAGTTTTGATTTGGATTTCCCTGATTGCTAAGAATGTTCACCATGTCTTTAAATGTTTCTTAGCCATTTATGATTCCTTTATTGAGAATTTTCCATTTATATCTGTACATCATTTTTAAATTGGACTACTTGGGGTTTTTGATATCTAGTTTCATTTTTTTTCTGTTTTTCCCATTATATAGGCTGTCACTTTTTCTAATTGATGATATTCTTTGCCTTACAGAAGCTTTTCAGTTTCTTGAGGTTCTATTTATTAATTGTCGATCTCAGTGGCTGCACTATTGGTGTTCTGTTTAGAAGGTTGTCTCCTGTGCCAAAGCGTTCAAAACTATTCTCCACTTTCTCTTTTATCAGATTCAATGCTTCTGGTTTTATGTTGTGGCATTTGATCCATTTGGACTTGAGTTTCTGCAAGGTGATAGATATGGATCTATTTGTATTCTTCTAAATAACGACATCCAGTGTTGTGGATGTTTTGTTTTGTGATATGTAAACATGTTTTTGTTAAAATTCCAAGTTGGGTATTTTAGTTTTTCCACGCCTGTTAAGTGTCTCATGTGGAGCATGGTCTTTTCAGGTGGAATTAATTGGATTCTGAGGACTTTGAAGGGTATAAATATCACAGCCCACAGGCAGAAGGCGCAGCTGCTGGGAGGAAGACTGCTTCTGCCTTTGCTGTTTGCTGATTTACTGCTTACCTGGACTTCTGGATTTCTGGAAGACTGATATTGGTATTACCCCCCAAAGATTCCTACAACCCTACCCAGTGGGAAGTAACAGAGAGAACTCTGCCCCCTGTCTCCACTAAACTTCGTTTCCTCCTACCTAGTGTTGGGGATTAGAAGGGCAGTAGAAGCATTTAATAACCCTAAATAAAGTAGGTTTGTTAAAAAATCAAGGTCAACAATCCAGTTTGCTTGTACCATTTTATGTTCTGTTCTCTACTCTGTCTTTCTAGCTTCTTTATAAAATTCAGGTATCTGTAGGTGTGTGGATTTATGTCTGAGTCTTTAGTTCGATTTCATTGATAAACATTTCTGCTTTTATGCCAATACCATGCAGTATAACCATGTTAGAAGTGTCTTAACTCATTTTTAAGATATTAAAAACATATAGTAGGAATAATAAAATGGAACATAAGCTAGCAGTTCATTGGAAAGGAGATATAAGTTGGGAAAATATCCAGTGCAATAAAGAGCACAAGAACAGGATAAGATGATTCTACCAAACTGGTGTATTGGTAAAATTCTATACCAGTTTTGTACAAGAGGCTACTGATGAGCACATTTACCCTTAGTAAATGCTAAAATTGTGCCTTTAGAAACATTAGCTTGAGACATACATATAAAAACGTTCCCATAGACAGTTTTTGATTGATGATGGGGTTACATCTCCGGAAAGCATAGTATGATGAAAATACCATGAATTACAAATGAATTTTAGATAGGTAAAATACTGGAAACCATGGTTTAATGTCACTATAGAGTACTGGTTGTTTATGGTTATGATTGCAAGTCTAGCTTGAAGCCAATACTGAGAATTATAAGAGAATAGTCTACCATATATCCTAAGCTGGGAAAGAGCTGAAATTCAAATTTAAAGTTTCTACTTACTTCATGTCACTTTCACACCACCACAGAGTCAGGAAATTATAAGATGGAAGATCAATATCTAAGACTCATTATTTTAGATTGACAGTCTTCAACCTTGACCAAATAATGCACTTAAACTTTTCATTCCTTTGGGTGGATGGATCATGATGTCCTTGGAATGAAACTTTCTGGTGATTCTCTTTATGTGGGCACCACAGGTCCATTAGCTATTCTTACACCAGAAAAAACACAGTTCAACCCAGTGCCAAGAAGAGATCTTATGCCCTGACTCCTATGAGTCTCTGAGACTGCCTTAGGCCAGGAGATTGGCTGCAACCACTCCCCTGTTCCAGACTTTAGGCTTCAGAACAGGGAGTGAAAATTCCCTCTGGAAATTAGGACATTAAATTTTTGTGTTGGATTTCAGTGTCAGGTGTGTTGTTGTGCTTAATAGTCTGAGATAGGGTCTCTTTGTTAGGGTGGAGGAGTAGGACAGGAGAATAAGCATAAAACTCCCTAGACCTTGATGCTGGAAAGGTGAAACTTAATACTTGTTAGATTCTCCAGGTTTGCTTGTAGTGCAGCCTGTAGAAGAGCTCCAGTGCTAGCAAAAGAGATAGCTTCAATCTATGTGATTTCCATTCCAGTTAGCATCACCTTTGTGGATGGTTGCACAGTCTGTTGCCAGCAATAATCCTCATCAGCATCAGGGAGTTCAGAGAAGTGTAGCTCTTGGTGTTCTGCTAGAGTTGGCAGGGTTTTAAGTTCAGGCTTTGATCCATTTGAAAAGCAGTGTGTCACATGGCCAACGGGGCTGGTTCATCTTCAGCGACTATACAAAAAGCTAAAAATCATCATGCTATTTTGACATGTAGTTTATTTTCTTGTGTGTTTTTTTGTTAGGCACTTCTTGTTTTGCAGCCCTGTCAAGTTGCTATTATCTCAAAACAACCTGTTATAATCAAAAAGATTTTATTTCAAGCTTCACAGTAACTCCAAAGTAAAATCTATAACAGACAAACCAGGATCTTAAACAAAATGTCACAAAATATGAGAGCAAATCACTTAAACACAAAGAAAAACTGTAGCAAAGAAAATAAATACAATAAAAGTAGAAAGTTAGATATACAACAAATATTTAAGATCTCAATTATTAATAATCACTTGAAATAGAGTGATTAAATAAATTATTTATTTTATGATACATAGATTGGGTTTTTTTCCAATTACATATGGCTTCCAAAAATACTTTACTCCTAAGGCATATTTAAGCTGAAATTAGATATAATGAAATATTACGTGTAAATTGAATCCAAAAGAAAGCAAGAGCAGTCAACTCACAGCCATTTGTACTCCAGTTCTAGAGATGTAACACCATCTTCTGGCCCCTGTGGGCCAAGGCAATGTGGTAAAATAGACTTCAGCGACAGTGAAGAGACAGAGAAGGACCGGGAAATATCTCAGTCACCAAAGCGGTTGATTGTAAGAGTGAGGAACTGAGTTCAATTCCCAGAACACATAAAGAAAGCAAATCATGTTAGCATCTTGTCTGTAATCCCAGTTCTGAGAAGCAGAGACAGGTATCCCCCTGGGCTTTCTGGGCAGCCAGTCTAGCCTATTGACAAGTTCCAGGTCAGTGAGAGAGCCTGGCTTAAAAATGGGGGGGGGGGAGAGTAGATGATTTCTGAAAAACAACATGCAAGGTTGACTTTCCGGCCTATACACACACGTTTACACAAGTACATTCAGACCTACAGAAACATGAACATGAACACATGCAAAGAAACAAGGAGGATCCCTATGTAATAAGAAAGAGGTCGATTCAGTGAGAGGAAGTAATAATTCTGTTTGCATATAGCCAATGACAGAACACTCAATATCACAACTGACTGAATTTATGTTCATGTATTGTAAGGGAGCCTGTCTCATCAGATGAAGATTAAACTAGATTAAGAGCTAGGTCACATTGTTTTTGAAGCTTCCTTTCAATTCCTATTTCTATTTTCTTCTCCCTATTTTCTAGAATTTCTACCTTTAAATGAGCAAAGGATAGACTCAGTGTCCTAGGAGAAAAGAATGTTAGGAGGTTAGGTATGAAATTGGCCAAATCAACCCAGATATTTACTTTTCTTCTTTTACTAAGTGCAGGAAGCCGATTAGCGTACAGTGGGTTTGTACATCTCTATTCCTGGATAAATGTCTTAGAGATCTTCCAGAGCTGTCTCCTCATATGTGCCACAGAAACATTTTAAAATATATTGATACAGGGTTGGGAGTCTTTCTTTGAGTAAAATGGTATAGTATCAGGTTGGGCAACTAACATTTATTTTGAGTATGATGATTTTCAAAGGCTGACAAATGATGTATCTTTTATAGAATGAAAATAAACCAGGTATTTATGTTATTTAACGGCTGTACACTTTCATAACGTCTTTTCTTAACTTTTTGAAATCAGCTTAAATTTCAATAATTTTAAGAAATTATTTTTTTTTCAAATGAGATTAAACCTGTCTGTAACAATATTTTGGATTTTTCTCTATTATCAATACATTTTGAAAAGTTTCAGATTCAAACAAATCATTAGTAATGTAAAGATTTCAGCATTATTTTCACAGTTTGGGAAAGGCCTATTGAGTTTCAGATAATGGTTTGAAGCATTCACTGTTCTTTGCTACTGCAGAGACGTATTTACAAACATGGGAATTCTAACATAGTGAAGTTCACCTGATTCCCATTAATAAATAAAACAATGATAAACTATGTTCAAGTTAGCCAGATTATTCATAATAACTGAAGACTTGTGTTTGAGTTCAAGTTTGATATGAACTTAATCCTCTCTTCATAATTTTGCACAAATATTGGTTGAAAAATTTTCTTTCATGAGACTCAATTATGACTCCAATACTTCATTTTTCTTCTACTTATGTGCAGACCTGTTAATGGATGTTACAGGATATAGTCATATTGCAGTATTCTCTGGTCCTGAATCTTCATAGTACAAGTTGGCTGAATTAGTTTGTTGAAAATTAGAAATCTTTTAGCTCTTTATCATGCCCTTCTATAGGACTAACAGCTTAACTATAAACAGTGTGGTTCTGGCTATATAACAAATACACAGACATGTCCACATTACATACATAAACATATATTTACATATATAATATACATACCCCAATAAATATATATTTATATTTCTAATTTAACATCTTTGTATCTCAAATCCAAAGTTGTTTTGGTGACAGAAAGCATGTCTGAGAAATGATATTTAAAATAAAATGTTTCTCTGTAGCTAGAATGTGTTACTTGTGTAAAACTTACATCACCTTGTGAATTTTTTATCGGGCTCTCACTAATGGATAAGGATTGGGTCCTTTCAGCTGAGTGGAACTGAGGCTCAAAGTTGTTTAGCTTTTAGCAAATAAACTCCTGTGCTTTAAAAATCACAATGCAGGTACGGGAAGGTTAAGAAAGCCTGGTGCTGGATGAATAGTGCATCAAGGACAAAGGCACACACACCTTCAGTCTTTAAATATGAATCCCACTCTTCTGTGAAGGATGTAAGACACAAAAGAGGCATTTAGTGTGATGGCAGCAATAATACAAAACTTAATGAAACACTGAGAATGGAAATCTACAACTATTCTCACATATATGGCTACACAAGATCATTAAATGTTTCTTAAATCAATTTAGCTCACTTACGACTTCATTCATTTTCTCTTCAGTCTTTTTCAAAAACATAAAGCCTTTCCAAATTGATTTATACTGTTACTAAATAATATAAGTATCAGCTTACACTTTATATGGTCCTCTTTCACTCTCATTTTAGAAAGCCATTTAATCAATGAGTCTTAATCATTTAGGAGAAAGTAATATTTAAAACGACTTCACTAATTGTTTAATAAGATGATTTAAATGTTTCTCATCCATACCTTTCCTTGTAGTCCCACTTTACTGATATGTAATTCGCCACAGAAAGTGTTGCAAATCTTGAAACTATTGTATATTCACAAACTTCAATTTTTTTTCTAGAATTGGAAAAAAAATAACCACATTAAAAGTTAGGCAGGATCTTTTGCAGTTTATTAATCATTCTATTCTGCCTTACGTCTCACTTCCTATCAGAGAAAATCCGCATGAATCATCACCTGGAAGGAGGACTCCATTCTTTCATTATTTCCTTTATCGCTTTCTATCAGCATCCTACTGTGTGCCAATTACCGTGGCAAGCAAACATGAAGAGCACTCTGTTGGGTTTTCAGGACCTTGTGAGCAGGTACTTTTTTATTCACTACTGAGTCACTACTGAGTCAGTGCTCAGGCTTGATTATCAAAAACCAACCACATGCGTGTGGAGTCATAAAATTGGTTTGCAGTAGAAGCTGTATTCAGAACCAGCCTTGGAAGACAGACTGTGTTTGTTTAAGAAAACACCATGCTGTGAACTTGTGACAGAGAGCTAGGGCCAGGAAGGAGACAAATAAATGAGTTACATCTTATCAGTGCTATGTGTATAAGAGAACAAAAATTCGAATGGTGTGCTCGAACAAAGAAGGAGAAATAAATGAACGAAGAGGGCAAATCCAATAACAAGGAGGAACCTAAACTGTAAAGGGGGATGGATAGAATGGCCATGGAGGCAGTGGGAATGGTCCAAAATATTCTGTGAATTGGTTATTTACTCACTTTTTACATCTGTGTTATTCTAAAATTATGTGTATGTGTGTGTCTATGTGAACTGATGTGTACATGAGTGTGAGTAGCCGCAGAAACCATAGGCTTCATATCCCTTAGAGCTGGAGTGACAGGTGGTTGTGAGCCATGTGACATGGGTACTGGGAACGGAACTCAGATCATTTAAAAGAGCATTGTGTTCTTTTAGCTCCGAGGCATCCTGCCATCCCCCTAAAAATTGTTCATATAAAACACTTATGTGTTGATATTTGAAGGAAAGATATACATTATTCCTATCCCCCATTCGATAAAGTGGATGTATAGTGACTTGAAAGTGTGTTTTAAAAGATAAAAGTACGAAAGCACTATCTATTAAGGTGTATTGGTCAAGTATATATTATCCAAAATGTATTGAATAGAGAAATTGCAGATTTAGGACTTTATATATTTTCAAATATTTGCATAAGCAAATTATCTTGCAGTGGAGACTCAAGTTTAAATATAAAATTCACTTAGATGTCATACACTCTGTGTATACACAGATGTCTGTGTGTGTGATCATGTGTGTGGAGGCCAGAGGCTGGTGTTTTATGCCCTGTTCTATTGCTTTCTGTCTTAATTTTGAGACAGCATCTTTCATTGAATCTAGCACTCACTGACTGGCTAGAGTGGCTGCCTGCGGAGTGGCAAGAATCCATGTGTGTTCACTCTAACACTATGCTTATAGACCTGTGCCACATTGCGTGACTCTTTGTGTGCGGGAGATCCTAACTCAGAGCTGCATTGTTGCTCAGCAGGCACCTTGCCAACTGTGCCGTCCCCATGTTTCATATACCTTTTATCTTATTTTGTTTATTAGATTTGTTTTTTTAATCTTTCAAGTATATTATTTTTTTCTTTAATTTTTTTATTAATTACACTTTATTCACTTTGTATCCCCCCCTGTAGTTCCCTCCCTCTTCCCCTCCCAATCCTTCCCTTTCTCTTCCTTCTCCACACATGCCACTCCCCAAGTCCACTGGTAGGGGAGGTCTTCTTTTCTTTCCTTCTGATCCTAGTCTGTTAGGACTCATCAGGAGTGGCTGCATTGTCTTCCTCTGTGGCCTGGTAAGGCTGCTCCCCCCTCAGGGGGAGGTGATCAAAGAGCAGGCCAATCAGTTCATGTCAGAGACAGTCCCTTTTCCCCTTACTATGGAACCCACTTGGACACTGAACTGCCATGGGCTACATCTGTGCAGGGGTTCTGGGTTATCTCCATGCATGCTACTTGGTTGGACTATCAGTCTCAGGGAAGACCCATGTGCCCAGATTTTTTGAGTCTGTTGCTCAACTTGTGGAGCTCCTGTCCCCTCCAGGTCTTACTAACTCCCACTTCTTTCATAAGATTCCCTGCAATCTCCTCAAAGGTTGGCCATAAGTCTCAGTATCTGCTCTGATAGTCTGCAGGACAGAGCCTTTCAGAGTTCCTCTGTGTCAGGCTCCTAACTTGTTCCCTGTTTTCTCCTTCTTCTGATGTCCATCCTCTTTGCCTTTCAGGATGGGGATTGAGCATTTAGTCAGAGTCCTCCCTATTGATTAGTTTCTTTAGGTGTACAGATTTTAGTAGGTTTACCCTATATTATATGTCTATATAAGTGAGTATATACCTTGTGTGTCTTTCTGCTTCTGGGATAGCTCACTCAGGATGATCTTTTCCAGTTCCCACCATTTACCTACGAATTTCATGATTTCCTTGTTTTTGCTCTGTCTTTTGTTGGTTGAGCTTTTACACTGACCTCTACCCATTGGGCTGTTTTAGGTGTTGGCTGTTAGTTTCTGTGCTTCCTGGAGTCCTGAGGTAGGGAGAATCCCCTTGGCTGGAAGATGATTTTTCCTGAAGGAGTCCTCCTCTGCTTTTTGGTTATGGTCACTGTATGGCCAGTGTTTCTCAGGAATTGCCACTGCTCACCTCAGGTTTACAGCCCTGAGTAGTAGCTGTGGTCTTTGTTAGGCAGGGGGGATCTCCTCTTACCTATAGAAATTCTCAAGACAGCTGCCCCACTGCTGGGTTTCTTGTTATAAATTTAGTGTGCTGCTGCTCACTAAATTTCCATGTACAGTCCTCTTGAAGAAAGTGCTGATTCCCTAGCTGTGGGGTTTTCTCCCAACAGGGAAACTCAGTCTGTTATCCTGGGGCACACAGTTCTGTCCAGGAAAGTGAGAGGAGCGCCCAGCAAGTCTCTGGGCCAGAGGCTGAGTGCTCTGCTCTGGACCTGGAGAATGTGCACCTAGGTTGAGTTGGTGCCTGGAGGCGCCGCTCTGGTCTGCAGGTTGGGTGCCTCACTCTGGACCAGAAGCTGTCCCTGTCTGGGATGGCTGCTGCAGGCACTGCTCTGGTCCAGACGCTGTGGGTGCAGCCCTCTTGAAGGACCAGGTATTCCCACAGTTTTGTCAGTCAAGCTAGGGATAACTGGTTGATCCTTGGCACAGTATCTGAGGGCTGCTGTAATGGCTCTCTGGCTTTTGTAGGTCTGAGAATGCAGCTGTGTGCCCCAGTTTCCTAGGGGTACTCAATGGCGGCTGAGCACAGTGCTCCTGCTTGCATTAGAAAGCTAAAGCCTAGAGTCTGCGTGAATCCAGGAAGTCTTTTGGTGCTGGGTGTCCTGAGCATTAGACCTGATGATTCCCCCCTCTGGGGGTTTCCTCTTGCCAGAGAACCTTGTCTTTGCTTTGGGGACCGCCGTTCTATCTGGGGTGGCGAGTAGAACCCACAGGCACAGACGCCCGCCTGTGGCTCTGCCTTTCTGGCGTTTGGGAGTCTGGGCGTCTGCTTAAACTGGGTAATTTTCCTGAGACCTTTTTGGGGTGGGGGTGTTGGCTGAATGCTCTGAGATCAGACCAGCCATTTCCTTCCCTGTGGGTTTGCATCTGACAGTGAATTGCAGTCTGTGGTGCCCTGGTGCCCTGGGGCCCACAGTTCTATCTCAGGTGGCGAATCAGGAGCGCAGGCAGGGCTCTGTGTAGGCGCCTGGGTCCCTGGCTCTGGCTTCGGGCTGGCTTCTGGGGCGCCCGCGGAACCCGAGTCTTTTCCAGGGGATGTCTGGGTGACCTAAGGTCGGTCCCAATCGTTTCCTGCTCCGTGGGGTTATCTCTAGACTGGAAAGTCCAGTCTGTGATGTTCTGGGCCCACAGTTCAGTCTGAGAGAGTGACCAGATCACACTGGCGTGTAGCTCTGGGCTGGCGACCAAGCACCTGGCGGAACCAGGATCTCTTCCGTGGTTTAGCTGGGTGAGTTAAAGCTGATTGAATCCCCCATCATCTGGTATCCTCTCACTTGTGAAACACAATCACTTGTGTTTTATGGCCGTGAGTTCTGATTGCTGGTCACTGTGCCAATCCTGCTGTGCTGCTCCTCAGAATGAGAGTCCTCCCGGCGCCGCCATCTTGCCCAGCCAATCAATTTCCTTGTTTTTTTATTGCTGAGTAGTTTGTATCCATTCCTCAGTTGAGGGGCATCTTGGTAGTTTCCAGCTTCTGACTATTACAAATAAAGCTGCTACAAACATGGTTGAGCAAATGTCCTTATTGTGTACTTGAGCCTCTTTTGGATATATGCCTAGGAGTTAAGGTATGTCTGAATCTTGAGGAAGCGCTATTCCTAATTGTTTGAGAAAGCGCCAGATTGCTTTCCAGAGTGGTTGTACAAGTTTACATTCCCACCAGCAGTGGAGGAGGGTTCCCCTTTCTCCACATCTTCTCCAGCATGTGCTGTCACTTGAGTTTTTGACCTTAGCCATTCTGATGGGTGTAAGGTGAAATCTCAGGGTTGTTTTCATTTGATTTGTTGTTTTTATGTTATGTCTTTTACACAAATTATTATAACTCATCACTGATGCCCATGGAGGTCTGAAGAGGGAGGTGGATGCCTTAGAACTGTAACTATAGACAGTTATTAATTGTGATGCAGATGCTGGAAATGAAACTTTGCTTCTCTGGAAGAATAGTCAGTGTTTGTAACTGCTGAGCTATTTATCCACCCCACCCTCTTCTCTTTAACAACAGAAGTGCTACACACCTCAGTCTACAGTTTCTCTCAGTAGCACATTTCTAGAACTTTCCTTAGGAGAGAATATTCAGAAACCAAGATGTTAAATATGAACAAGAAGTCTTTAGAGATACAACTGTCATTGTCAGCCCTCCACATGAAGGTGAAGCTCCTGTTATTTCTATTTTTTAGTTATTGTCCTGAAAAGGGATTGGCTGTAGTTCTCGCAATACATTTTTTTTTTTTAATAATTTGACTCAATTTACACATTTCTTTTCAGTGTTGACCTGTTTTATATCAACGATTTATTCACAAAAAAGACACAGTGACAGATTATTTTCGCTTGTCCATCCATCTACTCTGGAGCTACAGACAGATCTATATTCCACTTTCTGTTCCAGCAAATGAAATAAAGATGTAGTGAAAACTGTATGAGAGGAGAATATTACAGGAAATCTATAACATAGATAAAACCTCCTGGTTTAGCAGAAAAACCTGCCAATTTCAATTTTTTATTTTGTTATTTTTTCCTCTGGCAAAACATAATTTATTTATTGCAAAAATAGGCCAAACTATCAAGTAACATAAATGAAACAATGAGAAAAGTTTCATTGAATTTTGTCTAAGTTTCTAGGTTTAAGATACGTTTTTATTTTGTTTTTGTTCTAGATGATCCTGATACATGTTATGGGACTCTACATATTCTCAACAGTATTTAGACTTTAAAACTCCAGATTTATGTATGTATGTATGTATGTATGTATGTATGTATGTATGTATGTATGTATCTACTATCATCTATCTATCTATCTATCTATCTATCTATCTATCTATCTATCTATCTAGTATGTATGTATGTATGTATGTATGTATGTATGTATGTATCTATCTATCTATCTATCTATCTATCTATCTATCTATCTACCTATCTGTATGTGCACAAAATCAAGTCATTCCTCATGGTTCATTTCCCTGAATATCCCCTGAAAAACCCTACCTGGCTCCATTCTACTCTATGCTTCTGGGAACCAAAAGTGGCTGTTAAATTCCTAAAGAGAAAGATGGTGGTGGTTTCATATGGTTTGTGAGTTTCCACTTAAGTAGAGTGTTAGGGACTAGGAAACAGGAAAGTGTGTGGCTATTCTCTCTTCCAGATATGAACCTAACACTGCATAAAGACTCAGGATATAGTGTGGAATGTGATGGGGTACTGTTAGGAATTATATAGAAATTTCAGAAATTTTTAATGGAAGCCAAAAGGTTTGTAAGACACAACTGATCCTAAGTAAGAAAGAATGAAAGCATGGGTCTTTGTGCTGTGGCTAGGCTTGGATGAAAGAAAATGGCACATGATTCAGAATATAGCACAACTTGCACAGAATCGTAACTGACACTTAGAGTGAGGAGAATAAAAATGTCTGAATATGAACATTGATGAAAAAATATAGTTAGTAATCAAAAGCCCAGCATTTAGCAGTAATAACATTAGTTCTCTAAAAGTGGATAGAAACGTCAGGAAATTTGAAAGCCCAAGCTTCTCTGGTTAGTGTGTTCTCTGCCTAAAAGAAATGGGGTGGGCACAGAGCCTATACTGACAGGGTACAAATATCTCTTTTTGAAGAGAACCCTTCCTGCTTTCTTCAAATGAAAATGGCAGCCACTCTATTTCAGTTATCTTGAGCAAGAGAAGGAAGATACCTACATTGCCTTAGCATAGAGTTGAGTAACTGAAGAGAAGGCAGAAGTAAACCTGGACATCAGATGCCAAATCCACAGAAGAAAGTTCATGAAGCCAAGGCTCTCTCTAGGGCTCCTCTGTCTTCCTGTTTCTATAATTTAACCTCCCTCTCTTGTACACAAGCTGTGAGTCTTCCATATGGTTCCCAACATTGCTGCTGAAACACCAAGACCTGGTCACTTATTTCTCAGGAAGAGTGCAGCCTTGTGTGGTGTCAGGTCACAAGTGCCAAGTTGAAGGTTAGCTTGAAATGGGGATCCTGCAACACGTGAATCGAGTTAATGGAAGGTCAGTTAGTCTGTGTTATTTTATAAAAAATGGATAATTTCTGTTCTCCTATTATGGTCCCTTTCCAAAGTGATTTTGGTTATCTCTTCAGAGAGGAGAGTGACAAAATAATATTGAAGGTCCAACAAGGGAAATCTTCTGGCCAAAAGATAAAATCTCTGGCCTAATATTCTAGTTGGGTGAGGTCTATGACCTTGCTAAGGCATCTGTAGGAAAAGGGGATGATCTTAAATCATGATGATCTTAAATCATCATAATCAGTGGGCTAATTAACCCTTTAATGAGCTCATAAACACTTCCTTCCCATAATTCCCATCCCTTTGTACAGTCTTACAGGATCACAGATATACAGCTCCATCTTCTTTCCTGAGTCACTCCTTTTCTTCTGCGGTCTCTTTTCTAAACATTTTCCCCCTGACAATGGGTTTTTTAATACTTTGGACTTCCTTACTCTTTCTCTAGAGATCTTCTCCCTGCCTTGTATCTTCCTACTATAGTGTGTCTGTCCTCCATCATGGCATAATTTGAACAACATAGTCTTTTCCAGTCTCCATTCTTCTCTATGGGGCATCTGCTGGGATTTACATCATGCCTGCTCTCTTTTAACCCTCTCACAAAATTGTCTGTAAGTGTAAGTTTTTCTTTAAAAAAAAAACCAATATCTTAGAATTCATATTAGTGCTAGTTTATATTTGTTTATTTATTTACTTGTTTATCTATTTTTTTGTACACTAGACACAGTGTTCCAAGAAAAAATGAAAATCCCAATGGGCATACCTAAGAACATATATCTAACTAAACACATAACTAACTGTGTTGTTGATAATTAGCACCGGTGTAGATAGTCCTAATCTTTATATTTGGCTGTCTTAAGATCTAGGATTTTTGATGACACCAGCGTCAGCTGCCAGAATTCATGCTATTAAAATTATTGTTGATAGTGCAAAGAATCACATTTAAGCTTAAGTGAAAGAGAAGAAAGAAAATACGTTGCATTTTAGCAATCTCGGATAGGATGGTTAATTTTGGTCAGGTGACAGACTTCATACTTCAATAGAGGAAATTTCAATAGAAGAGTTATTCCTTCAGCTTGAGCTGTGAGCATATCCAAACGTTATTATTATTATCATTTTTAACTGCTAATTGATGAAGGAGGTTCCATCCCACTTTGGGAATAGCTATCTCTGGCCAAGCAGTCTTCATCTGTTGAAGAAAGGCAGTTCAGTGAGCCAGAGGAAACAAGACTAAGCAGAATTCCTGCTTCAGTTTCTGCTTCCAGGTTTCTGCCTGATTTCATTCTGATGGCCTATGTTCTGAGGGTCATGAGGTAAAACAAAGCCTTTCCTCCTCAAGTTGCTTTTGATGGTAACATTCATCAAGATCAGAAGAAACTAACAGGAGAAACTAACCAGAACATGGAGTTTCACAGAACTTTGAGGGAAGTATTCGAGTGGCTGTTAAATCCATAAAGAGAAAGATGGTGGTGGTTTCATATGGTTTGTGAGTTTCCACT
>NW_026589732.1:8268134-8403956 GCF_907164565.1 Psammomys obesus | reverse complement strand
AGATATGAACCTAACACTGCATAAAGACTCAGGATATAGTGTGGAATTATGTGATGGGGTACTTTTATCTGGAAAACATATATTTCTGACCTATTCATCTTCTGAACACATCTTTTATTTGTGTTTTTATGTTCACTTTTGAAATGATAATTTAATTTCAATATTTCCTCTTCTCTTTCCTCCCTCAAAATCCACTCATATACCTCTTCCCACTCTCCTTCAAATTCATGTGGCTGCTTTTTTCTCTAATTGTTATTCCATGCATATATGTACTTGTATAAACAAATGTATTTCTAAATATAAACTTTTGGATCCATATGTTATATGTATGCTTTCAGGGTTGAGCGTTTGTCATTGGACAATCAATTGGTGTGTTCTTCTGTGGGGAGCGTCACTTATCTTTTTCCTAGATTTACTCAGTTGCTTGTAGTTCTTCATGTAGAGTTGAGGCCTCATGGTTTTCTCATGTTTATTGGTTCCTCTTTATTCATCTCATTTTAAAAAGTCATTTTGGTGAGCCATTACAGGTATACCTTCCATTTTTTCCAAGAGACGCAATCTCAGATCAAAGTCCCTAATTCTGAAATCTTCCTGTCCCCTCTTCTGCTCTTCTGCAAAATTCCCTGACTCTTAGGTGTGGAAGTGTTTCATAGATGTATCCAAGGAGACTGGCTCCAAAATCTGCACTTTGATTGGTTGTGTTTTTCTGTAGTCTTCTCTTTCTTTTACAAAGAGAAGTATACTTGATAAAGGGTGAAGACTACATTTATTGTGGGTATAAAAAGAAATGTTTATAGATTATTATTAAGGATTATACTGATTTAGTAAATTATTCGAGAGATTGGGCCACCAATCCATCCACAAAACCTTTGACTGGTAGTTTGTCAGGCCTGCAGGATGTGCATGAATCACATGCACATCCTAGCAGAATCATTCATCTGAGACACTTCATCCAGCAACTGATAGGAGCAGATGCAGAGTCCCAGAGTCAAATATTAGGTGAAGTTTGGGGAGTCCTAAGAAGGAGGAAGAAGAAGGATTGAAGGAACCAGAGGGGTCAAGGATACCACAAGAATGTGGCCCAGATGATCAACTGACTGGGAACCAGTTGGCCTACAGAGATCAAGGAAAGTTTACGTGTCTGACCTAGGTCCTCTAGATTAATGTTACAGTTGTGTAATTTGGTATTCTTGTGGGATTTTTAACAGTGGAAGCAGGGGCTGTCTCTGACACTTTTCCCTGCTTTCGGACTATTCTCCTTCTATTTGGTTGCCTCATCTAGCCTTGATGTGAAAATATGTGCTAGGAGGGGGCGGAGCCAAGATGGCGACTAGCAACACAGTTTCTGAGCTGTGGAAGTGCTAACCATCTGAGATGGTGTGTGAAAGGACCTCTAACCCAGGAAAACAACGGTGAGGCTTCCTAAACAACAGGGAACATCACAGGAGACGAAAACTTTGGTCTCGGGTCACCCGGAGACTTGTTTGGGGAAGGTGAGAAACGATCCTTTGATCTCGCGGCACTCCCCTCCCACAGACTTCCTTCCTCCTCGGCACAGCGGAATCATCTTTCTCTGTGCAGATGTAACTGCCTGGGGTCTGCAGCGGCTGAGGAGGAGCTCCAAGCCCTTTAGCGGCAAGTGCCAGCAGTACCCGTCTTGGAGTCCCAGATCCGCGCTGCGGCTGCACCATTCTCCCAGGGCCTGAGTCTGCTAGACGCCATACTAGCTCCGCAGGATCACGATCACTGACTCCCACAGTGATAGAAAATATGCTATGTACTCACCAAAACCAGGCAGAAACACCACACTAGCTAGGCACACCAGGCGCTGGGAGAGCACAGTGAAGAGACCCCAGGACTTCCCAGAAAACATCTGGACTAGCAACCCAGTCTCCAGTTACAACGGGACTTTCTAACCTGGTGGCTGAGCAGCACTGAGCTGGCAGGGCACATCAGCCCTCCAGTGTAAGACTAACCAGGGCCAAACCAGAGAACAGAAAGGCTGGTTACCCTGATCCCTACTGACGTGACCACCTTGAAATCTCCAGCTGCAGCAAGACCTCATAACCTGGCAGTGACAACAGCACGGAGCTGGTGGAGCACATCAAAGAAGCAAGGCCAAACCAGAGAACAGAGAGCCTGGATACCCTGATCTCTGCCAAGTGACCTGCCTGTAAGTGAGTGCACCCTTGAGAATCTGCAGATCCCCAGATCCTGGGTCCTTCTAAAACAGAAGCCAGGCATCGAACCTGCTCCCACCCATATACCCACTTTGGAAAACAGAGGGGCACTTGGGACATTGAAGTTCCTGCTCTGTGGGTCTAATTGAGGAGTTAAGGCAGTTAATGCCAGAAATTGTACTGCGATCATCACTAGCGCCTGCGACATATACAGTGCAGAGCCTCTCCCACACACTCAAGGGTTCAACATTAGCCATCACTCTGTCCCTTGAGATACACATCCACGCACACCTCCACACACACACACACACACACACACACACACACACACTTGCATTTGCCCTGTCTGCACCTGCGTACTTTTCTCCCACAGGTACAGCTAGTCCTCAGCACACACTAAGGACACGGGACCTCTCTCAGTTTGCTGAAGAACTCTCCAGATGCCAGAGAGAGACAGTACCAGTCTGATCTGCAGAATCCAAAAACAAACAGAGAAGGTTTCAGATAAGCCAATGGCCAGGGGTAGGCGAAAGAACACTTCCAACATAAATCAGGACATCATGACTTCACCAGGAAACCCCAAAATTGATGGATACTCCAATTCATCAGAAGCACAGGAAAATGACCTTAAAACCATGCTTACTCAATTATTTGAGGCTCATAAGGAGGAAATGAACAAATCTTTCAAAGAGTTGGCCAGTCAATTGGAGGTAAAGAAAGAAGAAATAGACAAAAACCTTAAAGAAACACAGGCAAACATAGCCAAACAAATAGAGGCACAAGTAGAGATAAAATTAGCGGCATATAAAAAGGAAACGAACAAGGAAATAGAGACCATTGTAGAGAGACAGGAATCCAAATTCAAACACATGAAAGAAATGGTGCAAGGCATGAAAACAGAATTAGAATCAATAAAGAAAACACAAAATGAGAAAACCCTTGAGCTGGAGAACTTGGAGAAAAGATCAGGAACCACAAAAGTAAGCATCACCAACAGAATACAAGAGATGGAAGAGAGAATCTCTGGAGCTGAAGACACACTTGCAGAAATTGATACTTCTCTCAAAGAAAAAGTAAAATCAGAAAAGTTCCAATCACAAAATATCCAAGAAATCAAGGATGCTATGAAAAGACAAAAATCTAAGAATAATAGGAATTGATGAAAAAGAAGACTCCAGGCTCCAAGGTCCAGAAAATATTTTCAAGAAAATCATAGAAGAAAATTTTCCCAACTTAAAGAAAGAGATGTCCATAAATATACAAGAGGCCTACAGAACTCCAAATAGACTAGACCAGAAAAGAAACACATCACGTCACATCATAGTCAAAACACTAAATCTACAGAACAAAGAAAAGATATTAAAAGCAGCAAGGGAAAAAGGCCAAGTAATATATGAAGGTAGACCTATCAGAATCACACTGGACTTCTCATCAGAAACTATGAAAGCCAGAAGGGCCTGGGAAAGTATCATGGAGACTCTAAGAGATCACAAATGTCAACCCAGACTACTATACCCTGCAAAGCTTTCAATCAACATAGATGGAGAAAACAAAATATTCCATGACAAAACTAAATTTACACAATATCTACACAACAAACCAACCCTACAGAAGATACTAGAAGGAAAACTCCAATCCAACGAAAACAACTTCACCCAAGAAAACAGGGCATAATAATCCAACAAAAATGAAAGGAAAACAAGCAATGAAACAGGGTAAGATCACCGACTCCATTACAAAAGGAACTAACATGCATTGGTCACTACTATCTATCAATATCACTGGACTCAACTCACCAATAAAAAGACACAGGCTAACAGAATGGTTGCGGAAACAGGATCCAACATTCTGTTGCATCCAAGAAACACACCTATGCAACAAAGATAAACACCACCTCAGAGTAAAGGGCTGGAAAACTGTTTTTCAAGCAAATGGTTCCAGAAAACAAGCTGGAGTAGCCATCCTAATATCTAATAAAATAGACTTTCATCCAAAGTTAATCAAAAAAGATAAGGAGGGCCACTATATTCTCATCAAAGGAAAAATCCAACAAGAGGACATCACAATCTTCTATGTCCCAAATACAAGAGCACCTACATTCGTAAATGAAACATTATTAAAGCTTAAATCATACATTGATCCTAATACCTTAACAGTGGGAGACTTCAGTACCCCACTCTCATCAAGGGACAGATCAACTAGACAGACACCAAATATGGAAATAAAAGCACTCACAGTATCCCTAAATCAAATGGACCTAATAGACGTCTATAGATCTTTTCACCCAAACTCAAAAGAGTACACCTTCTTTTCAGCACCGCATGGAACCTTCTCCAAAATAGACCATATAGTGGGTCACAAAGCAAGACTCAACATATAAAAAAGGATTGAAATAATCCATTGTATACTATCTGACCACCATGGATTAAAGCTGGACATCAGCAACAACAGAAAAAACAAAAAGCCGACACGCACATGGAAACTGAACACCTTACTACTCAATGACAGCTGGGTCAAGGAAGAAATAAAGAAAGAAATTAAAGACTTCCTAGAATTCAATGAAAATGAAGGCACAACATACCCAAATTTATGGGACACATTGAAAGCAGTGCTCAGAGGAAAATTTATAGCACTAAGTGCCTGCAAGAAGAAATTCGTAACATCACATACAAACAACTTGATGGCCCAATTGAAAACCCTAGAAAAAAAAAAGAAGCAGATACACCCAAGAGGAGCAGAGAGCTGGAAATAATCAAACTCAGGGCTGAAATTAATCAATTAGAAACAAATAAAACTATCAAAAAATCAATGAAACAAAAAGCTGGTTCTTTGAGAAAAATCAACAAGATAGACAAACCCTTAGCCAAACTAACTAAAAAGCAGAGAGAAACTATCCAAATCAGCAAAATCAGAAATGAAAATGGGGACATAACTACAGACACTGTGGAAATCCAAACAATTATTAGGTCATACTACAAAAACCTATATGGCACAAAATTTGAAAATCTAAATGAAATGGATAATTTTCTTGATAGATTCCATTACCAAAATTAAGCCAAGATCAGGTAGAAAGATTGAATAGCCCTATATCTCCCAAGGAAATTGAAGCAGTCATTAACAGTCTCTCCTCCAAAAAAAGCCCTGTACTAGATGGCTTCAGCGCAGAATTCTACAAGACCTTCAAAGAAGTGCTAACTCCAATTATCCTCAAACTATTCCACAAAATAGAAACAGAAGGAACACTACCAAACTCATTCTATGAAGCCACAGTCACCTTGATACCTAAACCACACAAAGACCCAACAAAAAAAGAGAACTTCAGACTTATCTGTCTTATGAACATTGATGCAAAAATACTCAATAAAATTCTTGCAAACCGAATCCAAGAACACATCAAAGATATCATCCACTATGACCAAGTAGGCTTCATCCCAGGCATGCAAGGGTGGTTCAACATACGGAAATCCATCAATGTAATCCACCACATAAACAAACTGAAGGAGAAAAACCACATGACCATCTCCTTAGATGCCGAAAAAGCATTTGACAAAGTCCAACACCCATTCATGTCTAAAGTCTTGGAGAGATCAGGGATACAAGGCACATACCTAAAGATAGCAAAGGCAATATACAGCAAGCCTATAGCCAACATCAAACTCAATGGAGAGAAACTTAAATCAATCCCCCTGAAATCAGGGACAAGACAAGGCTGCCCACTGTCTCCATATCTCTTCAACATAGTACTTGAAGTCCTAGCCAGAGCAATAAGACAACTAAAGGAGATCAAGGGGATACAAATCGGAAAGGAAGAGGTCAAAGTGTCACTATTTGCAGATGATATGATAGTATACATGAGCGACCCCAAAGATTCAACCAGAGAACTTCTTCAGCTGATAAACACCTTCAGCAAAGTGGCAGGATACAAAATCAACTCAAAAAAATCAGAAGCCCTCTTGTATACCAAAGACAAAAAGGCTGAGAAAGAAATTAGGAAAACAACACCCTTCACAATAGCCACTAATAACATAAAGTACCTTGGTGTGACTCTAACCAAGCAAGTGAAAGACCTGTTTGAGAAAAACTTCAAGTCTCTGAAGAACGAAATTGAAGAAGATCTCAGAAGATGGAAAGATCTCCCGTGCTCATGGATTGGTAGGATTAACATTGTGAAAATAGCCATCCTGCCAAAAGCAATCTACAGATTCAATGCAATTCCCATCAAAATACCAACTCAATTATTTACAGACCTTGAAAAAAAGATTCTCAGCTTCATATGGAGAAACAAAAAACCCAGAATCTCCAAAACACTCCTGTACAACAACAGATCATCTGGAGGTATCTCCATCCCCGATCTCAAGCTGTACTACAAAGCAACAGTAATAAAAACTGCATGGTATTGGCATAGAAACAGAAAGGAGGATCAATGGAACTGAATAGAAGATCCAGAAATAAACCCACACACCTATGAATACTCGATTTTTGACAAAGAAGCCAAAATCATTCGATGGAAAAAAGACAGCATCTTCAACAAATGGTGCTGGTCCAACTGGATGTCTACATGCAGAAAAATGAAAATAGAACCATATTTATCACCCTGCACAGAACTAAAGTCAAAGTGGATTAAGGACCTCAACATAAAACCAGATACTCTAAATCAGTTGGAAAAAAACGTGGGGAACAGCCTAGAGACAACTTCCTGAACAGAACACCAACAGCACAGGCTCTAAGAGCAACAATCAATAAATGGGACCTCATGAAACTGAAAAGCTTCTGTAAAGCAAAAGACACTGTTGTCAGAACAAAACGACAGCCTACAGACTGGGAAAGGATCTTCACCAACCCTATATCAGACAGAGGGCTGATATCCAGAATATATAAAGAACTAAAGAAGTTAAAAAGCAATAAATCAAGTAATCCAATTAAAAATGGGTTATAGAGCTAAACAGAGAATTCTCTGTAGAGGAATATAGAATGGCAGAGAAACAATTAAAAAAATGCTCAACATCCTTTGCCATCAAAGAGATGCAAATCAAAACGACTCTGAGATTTCACCTAACACCCATCAAAATGGCTAAGATAAAAAACTCAAATGACAACACATGCTGGAGAGGTTGTGGATTAAGGGGAACCCTTCTCCACTGCTGGTGGGAATATAAACTAGTACAACCACTTTGGAAGTCAATCTGGCGCTTTCTCAGACAATTAGGAATGGTGCTTCCTCAAGACCCAGCTATACCACTCTTAGGCATATACCCAAAATTTGCTCAAGTACACAACAAGGACATTTGCTCAACCATGTTTTTAGCAGCTTTATTTGTAATAGCCAGAACCTGGAAACAACCCAGATGTCCATCAACAGAGGGATGGATACAGAAATTGTGGTATTTTTACACAGTGAATACTACTCAGCAATCAAAAACGAGGAAATCATGAAATTTGCAGGCAAATGGTGGGATGTAGAAAAGATCATTCTGAGTTAAGTATCCCAGAAGGAGAAAGACAAACTTGGTATATACTCACTTATATAGACCTACAAGATATGATAAACATAATGAAATCTACACACCTAAAGAAGATAATCAAGAAAGTGGACATGGGTAAAGATGATCAATCCTCATTTAGAAAGACAAATGGGATGTGCATTGAATGTCTGACAGGAGTCTACTGCGAAAGGCATCTGAAAGACTCTACCTAGCAGTGTTTCAAAGCAGACACTAAGACTCATAATCAAACCTTGGCAGAGTGCAGGGAATCATATGAAAGAAGGGGATGATATGGAAAGGATAGTAGCTCTAGAAGTACCAAATATATCCGGGCACAGGGTCTTTTCTGAGACTGACACTCAACCAAGGACCATCTATGGATATAACATAGAACTTCTGCTCGGATGTGGCCCATGGTAGTTCAGTAACCAAGTAGTTTTCCAAAGTAAGGGGAACAAGGACTATTTCTAACAGGATCTCAAGGGCAAGTTCTTTGACCTCCCCCCACCCCCAGGGGAGAAGCAGTCCTGTTAGGCCACAGAGGAGGACTTTGCAGCCAGCCTTGAAGATACCTGATAAAACAGGGTCAAATGAAATGGGAGGAGGTCCTCCCCTATCAGTGGACTTGGAAAGGGGCAGCGAGGAGACCAGGGAGGTAGTTGGGGAAGGGGAGGGAATGAGGGAGCAGGATACAGCTGGGACACAGAGTTAACAAATTGTAACTAAAAATAAAAATAAAAATAAAAGAATAAATAGAATTATAATATAAGTGATAATCTAGGAAGAAAATAACAATTACACAGTAACTAGAACGATGGCTACAGGAAAATGAGTTTGTGGTTTTAGCCGGAAGATGGGTGGAGCATGAATGAATACAAAAGAGATGAGTGAAGCGTTTTGGTAATCTTGAATGCCAACTTGATAGAATGGACAACCATATAGAAGAAACACTTCTAAGATGTCTGTGAAGATGGTTCCACAAGCTGTGAATATTGGTAGCATCACTGTGTGGGGGACTGGCCTGAAAGTAAAGGAAAGAGGAAACTGGGAACCATGTTCAGCTTTCTTTCTCTGTTCTTGACTGCAGATGCAAGGTGACCAACCACTTCACAGTTCTCCCAACAAAGCATTTGCAACACAATACACTGAATCCATTCTTAAACCATGAGCCTACTTCTGCAGTTGCTTTTGTAAGGTGGTCCATAAGAGCAATAAAAAAGTAACCAACACAAAGGAATATCTGAGAGAGAGCAAGAAAGAAAGAGAGAGCAAGAATGATACCGTTTTTCTCCTATTGCTTACAATGGAAGCAAGTCATTATTTATTCTACTGAAAGGTATCATCCTTCAAAATGACAGTCAATATTTCTTTTTAATTTTTATTAATTACATTTTATTCACTTTGCATCCCCCTGTAGCTCCCTCCTTCTTCCCCTCCCAATCCCTCCCTCCTTCCCCCTTCTCCATGCATGAGTAGGTCCTATAGTAATGGGAACAGGGACTATCTCTGACATGAACTCAGTAGCTGGCTCTTTGATCACCTCCCACTGAAGGGGGAGCAGCCTTACCAAGCCACAGAGGAAGACAATGCAGCCACTCCTGATGAGACCTGATAGTCAATATTTTATAATTAAATTTCAAACACATCTACATATTAGTGTTACTTGTTAATAAAGATAGCAGTATATTAACCCGGCAGAACAGAACAATAAAAAGAAAGATTAACAGGAAAAAAAGAAAAGAAAATATGTGCTAGTCTTGTAGTAGCTTGTTATGCCATATTTGGTTGATGTCCCTGGGAGGCCTGCTCTTTTCTGAGTGATGGTTGAGGGAGCATGGATCTGGAAAAAGAGGAGGTAGGGGGAAAGACTAAGGAAAGGAGAGGGACAGGAAACTGCAGTGGAGATCTAAGATTTGAGAGAATAAATTAAAAAAGAAAAAATTCTCATGCACAAGTCCAGTAGAATCTGTAACTGAATTTTAAGATGTCACAGACTAGAACTCACCTTGACCACTGAAAGCTAACGCCAGGATTAGCCAATACTTTTCAAAGGAATGTGTAGGACAATCATCAAAAAGGGAGAAGAACATTAGGTAATATGGGTGTTGGTGTTGGTGTTGGTGGTGTTGTCGGTAGTGGTGGTTGTGAGCTAGACCTGTGCAAAATTTTGCTTTATAAATTGAAGCAAACTGAAAAGAAGAGAGATTTAAAGTAGAAAGCAAACAAGATCTCAAAAGTAGGACATTAAACATAAATTGCTTTGCTAGCGGAGCTATCTCAGGGCAATGTGGTCAACAACAAGTTTGGCTGGCATGGTGGACTTGGACTCTCCGTGGATGATAGAGCTAATTTAAACAAGAATGCAAAAAAGGGTGGTAAGAACCAATATATGTTGCACATCTGTCAGAATTAGCCCTGAAACTTCAGTGGAAGTATGAATGCCATTTCAGCAATCTATTACAGATTATCACAGATACAGAGAAAAAGGAGACTGATAGCTAACCTTTTGAATTGAAAGGAATCTGACATTTGCAGCTGTATTCGCCTTACATTTTTCAGAGCTTAGCTGGAATGAATTAGAACATTGCTTAGCATCCACTTTGTTTGATCAAATTTCAGAGCTAGGATAATATCTGGTTTTGCAAGGATATATGAATGTGCTACTGAAGAGAGGAGTTTTGATCCATGACTTTTACTCAGTGGGGCTCTGAAAGATGACATTTTATTTTCCCCTTGGAGTAACAGGTTGCTGGTTTGAGCACAGCAGGGCTGTCCTAGAAGCATAGGACCACAGCACTGAGAAATATATAGGGCCCTTTGTGGCCATCTCCCATTGGTATGGTGAAAGCGTTGTATTCAATCACACTGTCGAGACAATGACAGCTAGGAGAAGGGGCCTATAAAGCCATTCATCAAGCTCTGAAATAGCGAGCACTTTACTTGTCTGGAGTTATTTACTAGTGGTTGATGATGACACAGTTGAGTGAGGCAGGAGCTTATGAAACTTCTTGACTTTCTGTTCTGCTGAGAAGGTCATTTTGAAAGAGAATATGTTAAGTCCTTAGGCACATCCTAATCCAAACTTTGGTTAATGTGGTAAAACAGCACTAGAATGTCAATGTTTGTGGGAAAGGTTTTGTCCTGCCTTACTTAAAAAAAAATCAAATTTTGTATCATTTTGTGTTAGAGTAGAAAAATGTAGCCATTAGAACATATACATCATTTAGCACTGATAAAACATTGTGAAAACCTATATTAAAATTTCCTCTTAATTAGATTTAAATCTTTGAGTAAAAAAATTTAAAATCTCCATCCTCAGTCATCGTCTATACATACAGAGATATGATAAAAGTGTCTCTAAGTATGGTCATGTTTGGTAGCTTTCTGTCATCTGTTTATAACTTGAAATAATCAACCAACAAACATAAAATATTGATTTTGTCATAATTTTGAAGGTTTCAGTCCCTTGTCAATTAGAACCATTGCTTTTGGGCCTGTAGTGAGGCAGCATATTATGGAGGGAGCATGTGATGGGAGAAAACTACTCAGTGTTTCACAATCCTTTTCTAGAACATGACTCCCTAAAGACTTCTTACCACGCCCTTCTTCTTAAGAGTTAAATCCTACCCAGCAACTCCTGCATGGAGATGGATTTAAGGGGTATATAAGATCCAAACTAGCACTTTCTAGATGTGCTTCACTTGTCTGGATTGGATGCATCTATGTAAGGCAGACCTCAGATGGGAACTATTAGGTGGCATCATCTACAGATTAAGGAGCCAAGGCAATGCAGAAGTTTAATTTATAACTTTAAGGAAGAAAATGAATATAGCTTTGGACCAGAGGACAAATGGCCTCTCTTTTGGTCATAAATCTTAGACAACTCTTTAATCTCCCAGAATACAGAATTCCAGTCAGATTAGCTATCTACATAAAAAAGAATCCCTTGATTAAAATCTTCATAAGTTTAACTGATAAACTATTAAACTTTCAGATAGTTGGTCATGCTATCATCACATTGAACTTTAATAATTAGTGTTCAATCAGAAACAATGATCTTCAAATATATTCTAAGTGCCTATTGAGTAAGTAGCTTGCAGAAGTTTGCGTCTGGTTTTCAAAGTCACAGAGACATTTAATTCTAAGTTAGTTTGTGTTTCCTTCCTTATAAGTGTCTTAAATGTTTGACCCAAGATTCTAAGAGTTTTAATTTAGAAAAATCTATCATAACTTTCAAATTTGATTTTAGCTAGTAAGAGTAAAATATTGTGTACTTCTTTTAGCTGATAGCCATCTGCTACTGAAACATTCAAATGTCAGCTCATCAGAATTTAAAAGGACTTCCTGAACAGAAGTTCACAGAAATTCAAGAAACTTTAATGGAACTTCTGTTGTAAAAATGATGCTGTCTTGGCTTTAGGCTAATCCTCAAAACACACCTACAAATCCATCTCCCAAAATGTCTGCTACAGAGAAGGAGCTGGGTTGGTTTTACCATTTTTATGGCAAAGGTTAAAATAAGCTATTTCCACAGCAGCTGTCGACATCCAGTATGTCTTTGGAGGCTTCTTCCCCTAGAGGATTTTATTTCTTCAAATGTCATAATTAGAATTTTATCCCCAGTGACTACTCAAGGGAATCTGGCAGCAGGAGACAGCATGGGTCACATTTTAATTACAGATGCATCCTTCTTTTCTGAAGGGCCAGAAGCTGGTTGCTAGTCATGTCACAGGAATCCCGATGCACTGTGAATAATTAAGCACTCTTTTCTGTGGAGAGCAGTTGTTTCCTTAAAATTCAGCAAGATTTATCAGAGTCTTAACAGACTTCTCTGTTCTGGTGAAAAACTGATGGGCTGAAAAGAAGTAGGTTTCCAGGCAATTAGAGCAGTGAGTTGTGCTTATGTTCATGCATTATCCATGACAGATGTGCACCAACGGGAGAGCACTTTTATGCATGCATTTATTTATCTTTCTTTTGTTAAAAAAATCCATTGGATATCTACTTTGATGCAGAGAGTTGAACTCACTCTTGTGGGAGGGAACAAAGTTAAACAGAACAGCCTTTTTCATAAGAGAGGCATGCCTGGGTTTGGTCATGAATTATTATCAAATGAATAATTTAGTAGAGTTATATACTTGGTGTTTTGGGACACCAAAAAGAAAGAGGTAATTAATTCTACTTGAAGAGACAGGAAAGACATGATGTGGAAAGTGGAATCTCAGCTGAGTTGTAAAGGATAACATGCAGGAGAGAATGTGATAGATTGACAAGGAGGGGGGATGGGATTCTGGGCAAATAGAACATAATAACAAGGGGAGGTTGGAGGTACCTGTCCTTATTGCACTGAGGATACCAGTGGATTCTTTTGGGTAAATAGAAGATGGGCATACATTACGGGCTCAGTTCATTTAATGAAGGCAGAAATGTATATGTTGTGGGCAAGAAATTTGTATTTGCAAAAGGGCCAAAGTTATGACATAACATTGATTTTCTCTCACCTTAAAATGGCCAAACATGACTTTGGAGAAGTTTTATCTTTTATTCCAACTTGCCTGAGAAAATGAATCATTCTCCCATTTTTACCCATGAAGTGAAAACGATTAGTTCACCCATACAATGAAATATTACTTAATAATAAAAAGAAACGAACTATTGAGACATGCAAGAAAAGGGATGAATCTCAAATGTATTTTGCTAAGGAAAGTAGCCTGAGAGAAAAAAAAAAAAAAACTAGATGATGTATGTTTCCATTTATATGAAATTCCAGAAAATGCAAAGATATAGTTATAAAAAAATAATTTGGTAGTTGTCAGGACCTGGGGGTTGGATTGATGATGTTAGCTGAAATGGAGCATGCATGAATTTTTGGGAGAGAAAGAAATGTTCTGTCATGATTTTAATGATGATTACAAAAGCATAGTTCTCAGAACTCATCAAATAATGTGTTTATTGATTATTATAAAAATTATGGCAATGTTGAAAGCAGAATGAGGTAACTACAGAGATTCTAAAGAAACAATAGAGGCATAAAATTATCTAGTGAGAGGTACTGAAATGTCCGTCAGCACTGAGCAAAAAGTAGGAGTGTTTCAGGCTTTAAAAAATGTTTAACTTAAAGTTATAAGTATAGTAGTAAGAAATGGTAACTCCACAATGCTGTTGGAAGTTTACCTATATTAACCACTTGTTTTTCACAGCAAAAATATATCTAATTGCTATTCTTATTTATCAGATTAGGAAACTGAGGCTCAGGGAAGTTAAGTTGGGGATGATTGCAAACATACTCAGTGTTAGAGCAAAGGTTGAAATAAGGTAGTGTAGACTTGTTATATTTATATTTATTATGTGCTATATTAATTATATTACATATTATATAATATTCAAATATGTTATATTGTATTGCATATAACCACAAACACATTATATTTGACCATTTCCTCAGAAATTTAATAGTGGGAAGAGTTTACATTCAGCCCTGGACAATTTGATGTTATAACTTCTTACTAGGGTTTATTACTGTTGTCATTTATATCCTTGTAGAGTCCTGCTATAACTGGGTATAACTACAAGGAATGGCTTTTCAATATATATATATATATATATATATATATATATATATATATATATATATATATATATATATATATATATATTTATATATAATTTTTTGTATTAATTACAGTTTGTTCACTTTGTATCCCAGCTGTAGCCCTCTCCCTCATTCCCTTCTAGTCCTACCCTCCCTCATCTCCCCCATACCCCTCTCTAAGTCCACTGATAGAGGAAGTCCTCTTTCCCTTCCATCTGACCCTAGCTTATCAGGTCTCAGAACTGGCTGCATTGTCTTCCTTGTGGTCTGGCAAGGCTGCTCCCCCATTAGGGGGAGGCGGTTGAAGAGCTAGCCAGTGAGTTCATGTCAGAGACAATCCCTGTTCCCATTACTAGAAAATCCACTTGGAGACTGAGCTACCATGTGCTACAACTGAGCAGGTGTTCTAGGTTATATCCATAAATGGTCCTTGGTTGGAGTATCAGTCTCAGAAAAAAACCCTCTGCGCAGATATTTTTGTTCTGTTGCTTTCTTTGTGGAACTATTGGCCTCTCCAGGTCTTACTTTCTCCCCCTTCTTTCCCAGGATTTTCTGCACTCTGCCCAAAGTTTGGTTATGAGTCTCAGCATCTGCTTTGATAAACTGCTGAGTAGATTCTTTCAGAGACCCTTTGTGGTAAGTTCCTGTCCTGTTGCCTATTTTCTCCTTCTTCCAATGTCCATTCCATCAATTAAAAAACAAAGAAGTCATGAAATTTGCAGGCAAATCATGGGAACTATAAAGGATCATCTTGATTCAGGTATCCCAGAAAAAGAAAGACACGCACAGTATATACTCACTTATAAGTGGATACTAGACATATAATATAGATAAACCTACAAAAATCTGTACAGCTAAAGAAGTTAAGCAAAAAGGAGGACCCTGGGTAAGATGATCAATATATATTTCAAAATATGTGCTATGTTAGAATTTATTAACTAAGCACAGTGCTCTTTCTCATTTTCATGCATCTGAGTGGTAAAAATCTATTCTTTTTATGCTATAAATGGTATCCACAAAACAATCATTGGTATTGAAGAGGTGATCACATGAACATGAAAAGGTGACTGCTCCTGTTCCCTGACAAAAAGGATGGCCACAATCAAGTAATTCTCTGGGTGTTAAGGAGAGTCACTAAAGTGGACTACACATTTGCAAATAGGAGCATCTTCAGTGTAGGGGTTAACTTCAGCATTCATGAGACATTATGATCTATGTTTTGAATTACACAAGCAATCTATTAACACATTCATAAGTGCTAAGAATCTTGACTCTGTCACTCACTGTTTTTTTGGTTTTTACTAGTAAGAGAAAGACATTCTCAGTAGTTCTATAGTACCTGACAGCTAAACTTTTTCTGTGGCAGAGTTTCCCAAAATCTAGACTGAAATAAGGTGAACAGAGAACAACGGCAATAACCACTAAACACATATCTCGTTGATGGGATTTTATTTATTAGATCAGAACTTAAATGGTACAGTTGTACTTGACCAAAAAATACAATGCTGATAACTGTATTAAAACCTGTATTAACATTGGAGGTTTGGGACTAATATTGGTAAAAAGGACAACCAGTCTCAGCAGATCTCAAGGAAGAAAAATGGAGTCAAACTGAAATATCTCTTCCACCAAATATGGCTCCATTGCAAACAGTACCAGCATCAAGCACGACTCTAATAATATCAAGATATTCTACATCTCAACACATTTTGTATAACACTTTTTAGTTTTAGTAAAGCCAGTGCCAAGGACCTCAAAGAACACAATTATACTTCAATTTCAGTGCATAATGCAGTGAGAAAAACTGTGTTCTCTCTGGAAAATAATACAGTCATATGAATCAGTACTAGCTCTGTGTATGGGCTAAGTAACACTGTAAGATTTGCATGTCTTTTCTTGATTGCATTGTCAGAACACTGGGGCTATTTGGTAATTAAGCATATTAGTTATACTTAAATTCAACAGATAAGAATAATAAATCAGGCCTGTCACTTGTAAGGATTAGCAACTCATTATATCTGAGAGAGGAATGCGATTGCATATTGTCCTGATTCTTTTCTTTTTTGGAGAGTTTTGTCAAGCTAGTTTACAAGTCATGAGAAGAGCAAAAACATTTCATGTTATCATCAAAGGGATGGAAGAACTGATCGGACATTTTTAAAGTGGTCTCTGTTCATGGCTTGGGTCTGAAATAGTTCCAACACACTCAGGCATTTGATCACTTGGTCTCCAGACAGTGGGTTTGCTTTGGGGGCATGCTGTAAACAGAGCTTAATGGACCATTCTTCTGGGAATTCAGCAGACCATTCTGAACCTGTAGAGATGTGACAGTATAGACTGACTGCACAAAGCTGAGGAGGGGCTTGAGGAACACTTGGAAACTGAACTGGAAATTCATTTGTGTTACATTCTGGTGAAGAATATGGCTACGTATTGCCCCTACCCTGAAAACATAAAAATGGCTAAATGCAAGTCATCAGCTAATTTGTTTTACTGAGGATATTTGAGCACACTGTTAACATCCAGTCTAAGGTAAAGACGCTGTTGCTCTGAGAGTCGAGTGCAAAATGCAGAGCAGAAAGCTATAAAACATGAGAAGTTTTGGTAAAGATGGGAGAATAGATGCATCTAAAGACAGGCTGCAGAAAGTGGTTGTGCTTACTACAGCTAATTAGTATCATGAAGGAAAGAACTCACACTATTGCTCTGGTACAAAAGAAAAGGATAAAATAATTGCATGGAAGTTTTCAGAAGGTAAGCATGCAATTTAGTTAGAAAGACCTGTCTTTGATGAGGACCTGGATGTGATTTCCAGCATTCTCTACTCCAATAGGGCTTCTATGGAAATGTTTTGTCAGCTTGTGTGGTAGAATGCCATGGGATTCCCAGACATAAGGGCATGGGAGGTTTTGAATGCTATGTAGATTAAGTTATTACCTACCATCTCAAGATGGCATCAAACTACATTAGGCAGAGTTCTGAAGTCTTATGAATAGGTGATGTCTTATCCCAAAACAAGCCTGCTTAATAGACTTAAGGTTGATTCCCTAACTGGTTGGTAGCAGACTGAATCTTTCCGGTGTTTCGCATTGCCAAGAGCTACACTAATTCAGCGAATTGAAACTCTCCGTTCCATCATTTGTCTTATTATGGTGAGTTCTTTTACTGGCTGGGGAACAGGAGTCACAGATGTAGTGGTACAATTGCTTTTCTATGTCGTCCAGTTCTCTATGCTTGCCATGGTTGTAGTCCTTTCCTTAGGTCCAGATTTTTCAGTTATGCATCTCAAAATGTAATTATACCGATGATTCTTTATTTCACCTTCTTGAGGAAGGCATGAGTTTGGGGCCTCTCTCCTTAATCATTTCGGGATCTCTGCTTTTTGTCTTGTTCTAACAGAGTCACAGATTAATCTTTCCTGATGCTGATATTCTGCACTGTTGTTTATGTCCAGCAAGAACGTAATACAGCTTATTGGCAGTAATGCCAGCGAACGGCTGTCAGCTGTCAGGGTTTGTTGTTGCGTTTTCCTACATTTCTTACATCTATTAACTCATGTGAGACAGCCAGAAAACCATTTTTAAACAAACGATAGCAATTTGTGTTAGTTATAATTTATAGCTCACAACTGATTTTCAGAGCAGGAATGCCAAAAGATAAGAGAGTAAGAATCATTATGTATTAAAAGGAAAGTGATTAGCTATGATTGTGTATGATGGCAATTTATTTTAAGTTCAAATAGAAACTTGCACACCTGTGTTCATAGAAGCACTTGTTCCAAATTGCTCCCAAATGGAAAAGGTTGCACTGTGCATAAACCTATAATGGTAAATATAAACAAGCCACTGAACTAAAGTAGGTTAATAGTGGTGGACGGTGCAGGGTGGAGCAGGAAGAGAGAGCTACTGACAATGGGGTGGTGATTTCTTTTATGTCTGCTGTTCCATCTGAGTTTAAGAAGCTTAATTTTCACAATCGTCCACTTGAGAAGGGCATTTAGACCACACTTCCTTTCTCTTTAGCATGATGTACATTGCAGCACCAAGAAACTACCTATATTTTTAAGCACTGACTTTTTTCTTTTAAAAGAACTATCACTGTTTTAAAAGTGAGTGTAAATATTCTAAAGTACTTTAGAATTATTTGGATATGGCCTGATTGAGCGCAATTAAGCTTTTTCAAGTTACCTTTCCCACAGCACTGTGCATTTCAGACATTATTGTCAAGCACCAACTTGCCTCAGTCACTCCACAGGAGGCCATTGACTTATGGAACCCACCGTGACTCAGTCATTCTCAGTTCCACATGCTCAGAAAAATCAGAGTAAAAGAGAACTGAGAGAATTCAGGAAAAAATAATTCTCTTAGAAAATTGTACCTCACCGTGGGTTTCTGTACAAATCCAGTAACAAATGTAAAGTTACAAAGATGTGGTTATCTACTTGATTGTGCTACAGGGTGCATAGATAGTTGATTAAGTGTTGACCTGTATCAGTAGGGATATTTTGTAGTGAAAGTAAAATAGAAATTAGTTGATAGAGAAGATTAATATGTGACTTTCCATAACCTAACCAGATAAAATGTATGAGTTAAAAAGCCAACATCAAACTCAATGGAAATAAACTTAAATCAATCCAGGGACAAAGCAAAGCTGCCCACTCTCTCCATACTTCTTCAACGTAGTACTTGAAGTCCTAGCTAAAGCAATAAGACAACTAAAGGAGATCAAGGGGATACAAATTGGAAAAAAAGAGGTAAAGTTTCACTGTTTGCAGATGATATGATAGTATACATGAGCGGCCCCAAAAATTCAACCAGAGAACTCCTCCAGCTGATAAACACCTTCGGCAAAGTGGCTGGATACAAAATCAACTCAAAAAAATCAGAAGTGCTCCTGTATACTAAAGACAAAAGGGCCGAGAAAGAAATCAGAGAAACAACACCTTTCACAATAGCCACTAATAACATAAAGTACCTTGGGGTGACTCTAACCAAGCATGTGAAAGACCTGTTTGAAAAAAACTTTAAGTCTCTGAAGAAAGAAATTGAAGAAGATATCAGAAGATATCAATGCTCATGAATCAGTAGGATTAGCATAGTGAAAATGGCCATCCTGCCAAAAGCAATCTACAGATTCAATGCAATTCCCATTAAATTACCAACACAATTCTTTGCAGACCTTGAAAGAAAGATTCTCAGGTTCATATGGAGAAACAAAAAACCCAGAATCTCCAAAACACTCCTGTACAACAACAGATCATCTGGAGGTATCTCCATTCCCAATCTCAAGCTGTACTACAGAGCAATAGTAATAAAAACTGCATGGTATTGGCATAGAAACAGAAAGGAGGATCAATGGAACTGAATAGAAGATCCAGAAATAAACCCACACACCTATGAATACTCGATTTTTGACAAAGAAGCCAAAATCATTCGATGGAAAAAAGACAGCATCTTCAACAAATGGTGCTGGTCCAACTGGATGTCTACATGCAGAAAAATGAAAATAGAACCATATTTATCACCCTGCACAGAACTAAAGTCAAAGTGGATTAAGGACCTCAACATAAAACCAGATACTCTAAATCAGTTGGAAAAAAAAGTGGGGAACAGCCTAGAGACAACTTCCTGAACAGAACACCAACAGCACAGGCTCTAAGAGCAACAATCAATAAATGGGACCTCATGAAACTGAAAAGCTTCTGTAAAGCAAAAGACACTGTTGTCAGAACAAAACGACAGCCTACAGACTGGGAAAGGATCTTCACCAACCCAAAATCTGACAGAGGGCTGATATCTAGAATATATAAAGAATTAAAGAAGTTAAAAAGCAATAAATCAAGTAATCCAATTAAAAATGGGGTACAGAGCTAAACAGAGAATTCTCTGTAGAGGAATATAGAATGGCAGAGAAACACTTAAAGAAATGCTCAATATCCTTAGCCATCGAGAGAAGCAAATCAAAACGACTCTGAGATTTCACCTTACACCAATCAAAATGGCTAAAATAAAAAAAAAAAAAAACTCAAATGACAACACATGCTGGAGAGTTTTTGGAGAAAGAGGAACCCTCCTCCATTGCTGGTGGGAATGTAAACTTGTACAACAACTTTGGAAATCAATCTGGCGCTCTCTCAGACAATTAGGAATGGTGCTTCCTCAAGACCCAGCTATACCACTCCTAGGCATATATCCAAAAGTTTCTCAGATACACAACAAGGACATTTGTTCAACCATGTTTTAGCAGCTTTATTCATAATAGCCAGAACCTAGAAACAACCCAGATGTCCATCAACGGAGGAATGGATACAGAAATTGTGGTACCTTTACACAATGGAATACTACTCAGCAATCAAAAACGAGGAAATCATGAAATTTGCAGGCAAATAGTGGGATCTAGAAAAGGTCATTCTGAGTGAGGTATCTCAGAAGGAGAAAGACACACATTGTATATACTCGCTTATATAGACCTATAAGATATGATAAACATATTGAAATCTATACACCTAAAGAAGATAAACAAGAAAGAGGACCCGGGTTAAGATCATCAGTCTCCACCTAGAAAGACAAATTGGATGGGCATTAGATGTAGGAGAAAACAAGTAACAGGATAGGAGTCTACCAGAGAGGGCTTCTGAAAGACTCCACCTAGCAGTGTATCAAAGCAGATACTAAGACTCATAACCAAACCTTTGGCAGAGTGCCGGGAATCATATGAAAGAAGGGGAGTTAGTATGACCGGGAGAGGATAGGAGCTCCACAAGAACCAAATATATCTGGGCACAGGGGTCTTATATGAGACTGTTTCTCCAACCAAGGGCCATGTATGGATATAACCTAGAACCTCTGCCCGGATGTAGCCCGCAGCAGTTCAGTATCCAAGTGGGTACCCTAGTAAGCGGAACAGGTACTATTTCTGACAGGAACGCAATGGAAGGCTCTTTGACCTCCCCACTCTGGAATGGAGGAACAGTTCTGCTAGGCCACAGAGGAGGACTTTGCAGCCAGTTCTGAAGATACCTGATAAAACAGGGTCAGATGAAAGGGGAGGAGGTCCTCCCCAATCAGTGGACTTGGAAAGGGGCAGGAAGAAGATGAGGGAGGGAGGGTGGGATTGGGAGTGAATAAGGGAGCGGGATACAGCTGGGATGCAGAGTTAATAAAATGTAACTAATAATAAAAATAAAAATTAAAAAAAGAAGAAACTTCAGTTGACCTGGAATACCACTCTTCTGCTTTCAAAATGGAACTTTCTTAATACCTACACGTTAATACATGGAATAGAGTTCGTATCTTCAACTCCTGGGTCTCTCTGTCAGCTGCAGGTTTTAGGGCCCTTCAACTTCTGTAATTATGGGAGCCAAATCCCAGTTCACATTTTCTCATATCTGTCTCTGTCTCTGTCTCTCGCTCTCTCTCCTCTGTCTGTCTCTTCTAAAAAGTTTCTTTTGGGGTTAAGGATCTTGCCATAGGGCTAAGCATAAGGCATAAATTAGTAAAACAAGGAAAGTAAATTAAGTTACCTAGTAATAATGTATATTAGAGTATAAATAAAATACATTTAGGCATTTGTTGATGCCTTCACCCATGTAATATTTTTCATCTAAGATGATGATTGTTAATTGTTTTCTATCACAATGCCTATTGGGTATTTATATGCCTATAATATTTTAAATTTGGTATAGTAGTATAAAAAAACACATAAGGTCTGTTTTTCTGTAAGTAGTAGGAATTTCATATTTCATAAAAATATGAAAATTTCGTATTTCATAAAAAATATGAAAAAGCAAAAAATGAAAATTGATATAATATATAGTAGCTAGAAATAGTATTAGCCTTTTAATTTTAAAGGTGTTAATTTGGTACAGGTCCAATAGACACAGACATTGATATTGTCAGTTTGCTCTTTAGGGATAGCTATAGGTTTGTTTTTTTTTTTTTTTTTTTTGTGAATCAGAAAGTGAAATTAGGAAAATTGGAAGAGTGATTAGAGATAAGCTATGTGTTTATTTTTATTTGTTCAATTATTTAATCTATTTATTTATTTTTCTATGTTTAAATTCAAGTCTTTGAATTTAATTTAATTTAATTTACTAGTGATACTGTAGTGAGTGTATTAAAGATTAAATTGTATTTGGTTACTCACAACTCTCTGTAACTTCTGTTTCAGGAGACTAAACATCCTCTTCTGGCTTCTGTGGACACCTATAGCATACACACACACACACACACACACACACAGAGGCACACAGACATGCTAAAATTTAGATAAATAAAGCACCCTTTCACTATTTGCTTCCCTTATAGACAGGCAGAGCTATCACTAGATGACGGAGTAGCTTCAGGTGAAAGGGTTGTTACTGCCAGAGTGACTTTTATTCTGATGAAGATTCTCTATTCTATGGTGCATTGTCATGCATAGTAGATGTGGCACTGTGCCAATGGCTTCAAAGTCTTCACTAAGAGAAGAGGCAATGTTTAGTTGATCTGGGATGTCCAATGTGGCCACGGGATTTCTGCCAAATGTGCTTACGAGAATAAAATTACTCCTGTCCATTCACAGCTCTCTTTATAGACATAGTGGGAATCAAAGTTAAGATCTGTTTTTTTATCTCTCTTATTTAGTAGCTTGTTTCTTTTAATTTTAATGAAGGCTGCCTTTTGCCCTTTTGCAGTACACTTCCCATTTCCCTAATTCTGGATCTTTATGTACCTGATTATAAATGAGATAATTTATCAGCCAGGCTGAAAAACAATCAGAAGTATGTCCATATGAAGACCGATGAACTATGACTTTAGCCAGGTAGATGTGTGAGCAGATGTTGTTATTTGTATAAGAAGAATTTTCTGCAGCTAATGCAAAATAACTTTGTACTCTTTCAATGCTTGAAGTAAGGCTATTATAAGATCTTCAGTATCTGGATTCACTATGGCTTGGCTTTACATAAGATGCACTGTTATAAACAGCTGTTAGGACCGCATGGTGGAATCCTGTCAGTGGAGCTTGAATTTTAAATTACTCTATTTCCCTTCCTCATAAAGTGAGGCAATACTAAACTAATATTTGACATTCTACAACCTACATTATAAGCTATTGTGTGATTGGGAGACGATCTGAAGTCTACCTCCAGTTTGCATGTTAAACAATCAGGAAAGTAAAGTGTTTTCTGAGGTAGGCTGGCAAACACATGAGTATCTTACTGTTCTCTTGGTTGGACTTCTGGCTGGCACTGTCCATGGAAGTAGAAAGATATGACAGTTCTGAAATAACCATTTTTGTTTGTGTGGTTTGGGTTGATAATTATTTTTTTCCAAATTTTTATTTTTTGTATTAATTACAGTTTATTCACTTTGTATCACAGCTGTAGCCCCCTCCCTCATTCCCTCTGTGTCCCCACCCACTCTCCCTCATCCCCTCGCTGCCTCTCTCTAAGCCCACTGATAGGGGGCTCCTCCTCCCCTTCCATCTGACCCTAGTTTATCAGGTCTCATCTGGGCTGGCTGCATTGTCTTCCTCTGTGGCCTAGCAAAGCTGCTCCTCCCTCTGGGGCAGGGGTGGGGGGCGGCAAAGAGCCAGCCACTGAGTTCATGTCAGAGACAGTACCTGTTCCCCTTACTAGCGAGCCCACTTGGATACTGAGCTGCCATGCTCTAAAAATCTATGATATATATACACACACACACACAAACATGTGCACACACACACACACACACACACACACACACACACACACACACCTGCTCTTTGTTCTGTCAGGATATCTTTACTAGGCAGATTATCTAGGCCTACAAAGATAATGGGTCTGTGGAGGATTGGGACTACAGACATGCGCTGTAGATCTTGGTTTTACATGGGTTCTGGATGCTCAAACTCAGATTCTCATGATTGTGCATAAACTAATTGGTGTATATCCCTGGCTGATGTATCCTTTCTTTCTGTGTGTGAGTGTAATTCTATACACAGCACAGACATGGAGTTTGACTCAGAAAACACTGGAGCCCTCAGTTACTTACTTTTAGCTATCATGTAAACATCACATAGAATATGTAGCTTAATAGTTAAATGGCCTCCATTGTCTGCCTAGAAAAATGACGTAAAGAAAGCTTTACTCTATTGCCCAAGCTGACCTAGAACTCCTGTTCTAGTTTGTAATCCTCTAGCCTTTGTCTCTCAATGCTGATTTATAGACTGGGCCACCATGACAGACACTGATCATTGCAGGAAACACAAACTGAACCTGGTGGTGGTTAAAATCTTACTGTTCCAGAGGAAAAGGCTGGAAGAGCCCGAGTATGAGGCCACAACAGTGAAACTCTGTTTTCATTTGCTCATTGGTGTTATCTTGATGTTAATTTGATGGAAAAGCAATCTCAATTACTTTTGGAAAGAGAACTAATTTATGCTTGCTTATGAATTCTATTGTTAATATACTTCAAATATCATCTTTAAAACATTAAAAGTTACTCACTGAGCAGCCTACATATTCATAGCTGCACAGAGGGCTCTGGCAAAACTCAGTAGGTAAAAAAAAACAGAAAAAAGAGACAAAAAATGTGAAAGGAGACTACGTGGTGTCAGGAATAAGGATGATAAAAAGAATGGGAACGAGAGTAATCGGAATATCTATCTATCTATCTATCTATCTATCTATCTATCTATCTATCTATCTATCTATCTATATGCTTGTGTGTGTGTATGAAATTCTCAGGAGCAAATTTAATTAATAAAATGTAATTATAGATTATATTTTAAGAACATATAAATCAATTGCTTGTATATAGTTCATTTCATATTATTTTCTATTGAAAGCATGCATCACAATGCCAACTCTCTATTGTCTAGATATCCACAACCAGTTACAAAGGGATGAAAAAAAGGTGTATTTCATGAATTTCCATATACATTTTAGAGTGCAGTTGTCAAATTCTTCAAAAAGCTTGCTGAAGTTTTTATTGGAGAGATTCCTTTTTTTTTTATCTTGGAAAGATTTCTGATTTAACTGTTTGATGTCTCTTGCTTTGATCTACAGATATGGAAGAAAGCTGGTCTAGAGCAGTCACCCAACTCCTGACTTCTGTGATACTTTATGTGAGGTGGATTTTTAAAGCTCTAGTGTTTTATTGTTCCAAATACAGAAATACATTGAATTTTATATATGCTTTGCATCTCTTCGCCTTTCAAAGTCTATTTCTTCTGAAGACATTTATTTTAGATTCTTTAAAATGTTCAAGGAAAATAATTAGGTAGTCTGCTAAAACTGACAGTGTTTTATGATTTTCTGTATTTGAAAGAAACAATTTATATATAAATGATATATATTTATATATTTATAATAAATATAATTTTATATGTGTTATATTATTTATATATTAATAACATTTATATATAAATGTGTAATTTATATATAATATAAATATAATATAATTTATATATAAATATGTAATAAGTTATATTAGTCATATTCAAATGATTTTCTGTTTATTCCCTTGTGACACAATGTTTCAAAACTAAATTTAAAAAATATTAACACAGACATATCTGAAGACTTATTTATGGGGTCCTACCATGGAGTTTTGTACATCATTGGGGAGCTAACAGAATATGAAGGGCAGTAATACACATGCCAAATTGTTTAATCAAACACAAACTGAAAATTCAATTCAGCTCAAATCTAAAAGGTTCTGTTCCTAGGAGAGGAAAATAACAATTTTGGTCACTTTGTGATGTAAAATTCTGAAGCAAATTAAACTTCTTTTGTATGCAACCATTAAATTTGAAAGGCAGCTTTGAGACATGAATATTTTATAATGTCACATCTGAAATTTAATTTCTACTTTCAGAGAGAATAAAGCACCCTGGGATGATGCATTCATCACCACACAGTGTCAGATGGGCCAATCAGAGTGAGAGAACCCTCACTGGACTCAGCCCCCAAGTGAAAGGCTCCTTTAAATCTGTGTTTAGCTTCTTTGGCGCTAGCAAGGTTCATTACATAGCCAAGAGAACAAAGATATCCTTCTCACTTCACACAGAAGCAGTTGTTTGTGTATTAACGTGAGAAAGGCCTTCGCTGTGCTTTATGCTGATTTATTTGAACCTTGAGGGACATTGCATGCCAAAGTGCTTCTTGGAGGGATATATCTAGAGTGAGAAACAGGACCTCTTCAACATAAGCATGAGGAAGAATGATAGATAACTAGAGTTACAGCTCTCTGATCAAGTACTTTGCCAATCTCAGGGCACCAAACACAGCAGTGATGTTGCTTAATTAAATTATAACACCTCATGGCCTGGAGAAAGTGCAGGAAGCATGGAGTGCAGTAATTATGTAAAGCAGCCAAGAAGAAAACCCCAGATCTGAAAGCTTAGGATAAATTCAAATTGTGTGGCTGAGTAATTTCTTGTAGGTCATGCAAGCAGAATGTTACTACACAGAAATTTTAAATTTTCTTTACACTTTCTTCTTTGACTCATGAATTCCTTAGCTGCACGAACCATGTTGCTTTTTAACTGTGATTTTATGGCTGCCCTTCTTGCTTGATTTACGGTTTGTTTTTGTAAGGTCAGGTCAGAAAACACCTCTGACCTCATTTTAAAACTTATTTTGTATTTTAAATTATTTTATATTTACTCAAATTTCTGTGATTTCAGTTATGGCCAATGCATACTTAAAAAAAATGGACTCAGAAAAGAGGAATAATGGTTGCCACAGGCTGAGAGTGAAAAAAAATGGGATATACTAGTCAAAGGATATACAAGTTTAATGGTCATATAAATGAATTCTGGGAGCTAATGGACAGCATGAGGATTGTAGTTAATAGTATACGATGTACTTGATACTTGAATCAAAAAAAGAAATGTCTAGAATCTCATAAGTAGCCTTAGAATGAAAGGAAGTTAACTATTCAGTTTCTCAGGCTATATTTAGTTTAAGCAGAATATTAATGGTACATTACAAAAAGGAAAACATCTAATTTTATAAAATTGATGATCATCTACTAAATTGCTGTGATGTGGAGAAAAGAAAGGGACACAGAAGATGCATAAATTATCACTAATGGTTAATTAATGCTTAGGGCTATTAATCTTTAGGATTCTATTTTGTTATTAATTATTATTTCTATTATAAACATGTGTGTCCGTCCGTGTGTGTGTGTGTCCATGTGTATGCAGATGTGCATGTAGATGCCTGCGAAGCCAGAAGAGGGTGTCAGATTCCTTGCTTGGAGCTGGAGTCATCAGTGGTTGTGAGTTGGCCAATATGAGTACTAAAATCTGAACTCTGGTCCTCTGATGCAGTAATAAATAGACGTTCTTAACCCCTGAGCCATGTCTCCAGTCCTATGCTTGAACTCTTTATGAGGACTAAAAAGAGTGAAATAAGGAGAAAATAAAATAATGGAAAGAAAATCAGAGGAGGGAACAGATGAAGGAAAAGGCTTGGGAAAATCAATTTAACTATATTTAACCCTTCATCAATGTAACCTACTCTTATTCATATTTTTTTTTCTAAAATTTAGTTACTTATTTCCCATTACAACTTGGATTTTTGCCGGCCCATTACTCTTAGATCCATAAATGAAATCTATTGATTCTTTTAACCTGCCATACTGGCTACGTTTTACAAAATGATGCTTCAAACCCCCTCCCTTCCCAGGAGAGTCAGTGACATATGAAAATTGTCCCAAGAGATTTAGATTACTAGTTTATTTTACAGTGACATTTAGCCGTTCTGACAAGTGCTTAATTATTCTATGTTCTTCCATAAAGGTTGTCTCCGACAATATGTGTAAATCAAATAAATGAAAGTACCATAAGCCATTAGTCTTTCACTTTAGTTGGCATCTGTGATATCTGTTAATAATTTAGTACATTTGTTGACAATGATGAAGTCAACACCGTTACTGCTGGAACTGTTTTTTCCCCTAAGGATGGATTACACAGATGCTTATCTCTAATAAAGTTAAATCTAATGTCACAAGGCTGCATGTTGTTCCACAATAAAATAGCCTAAATACCTCATGTTAGTTCACTGTACCACCGTGCATGATATACTAGTCTAGGTTGTGATGTAAAGGGGAGACCATTAGAGCCATGGGAAATTACACAATCAGTCACAGCTCCATCAAAGCTAGCATCTCATGCACTGTTGATTATTTGTCTTATCTAGATCTTAATTTTCTCATCTATAAGGCAGATACTTTGGTCTAGATAGCAAAGGCCTTTTTAGTACTAAAATGAACGTATTTTGTGTTTTTAATCAAATCTTTACCCAAATTCAACCAAGAATTAGAGACTGTTCTTTCTCTTTTCATTAATACCATTACTTCCCTAACTCCGTCTGATCTTAATACTGAATAGCAGGTACAGAAATGACTGTAATGCACTCATGAGACTCCTCTATTGGGACTTGTTGAAATACAAGTAATTTTTAGGACAGAAAAAAAAATCTGAGTGGGGTTGATTCTTATCCTATTAGCAATGAACAAAATTTGAGTTTGTTATTTAAACACATGAGTTTTCCAAAGGTGGTTTAAATATGATATAGTAAATGGAAGAGTGTGAGAGGAAAATTGAGGAAGATGATGGCAGGAGAAATTTAATGCTTATCTCATCTGGTTAACGTGTTAATGCTTATTTCATCTTATTAGCATTTACTGAAATATCTACAATGTATGAAAAACACTGTACTGTTGCTATGTTAGAAAGTAACCAACAAAGGAAGAAAGTCTGTGCCCTTTGCCCTCATGCAGCCATGTCCTATGGTAGAAGCAGATGCTAAAACAAACATTTGTATTACTAACAGTATTTGACTCAGATGCGTGCTTACAGTATGTCAGACCTTTGGTTAGAGTTTCACTGTTCGTATCAAAACAAAATCATAAAATGAACATTTATAAAAATCACATCTTCATTTTTTTTTCAGAAGTGAAGAAACAAGTTGAATAGGTTTTTCAAAACTAACTTTTATTCTGGAGTCTGTCAGCCTCACAGGCTCTCTGCATCTTTCCCAGCTTCAGTTTTACTGCTCTGCTTTTATTTCTGTTTCACATTCACAGTTCAGATATAGAACCTAACTTGATGATTTTCACATCATCACTTTTTGGAAGGGGTTTTGTTTTGGGTCATTTCTGCTTTCAGATGTTGTTCAAAGTGTAGATTGGTGACTTCAGAGCCAGACTCCTTGTGCAGCCATAAATGTCAGAGAAGGACATTGTGTTAAACAAACACCTGCTTTCTCAAGGATGCACAATCCCACAGACACTCCTTTGGTTTACTCAGTTCTGAAGATAAGGATGGGCTCTGAATAACAGGCTACATTATCCATTTAGATATCGATCATAGTTAAAAACAATTTAGTACCATTTTAAATGGAAACTTAAAACAAATGAACAACAACCAAGCAAACCAGGAAGCACTTTATAAAATCTAAAAGAATATATGTGCTGAGAAAATTATATGAAATAATTATTCATATAGAAATATTTGTGGAGTAGACCATATATCTTATTTTTAAGTTGTGATGAATAGGCACATTTTTAGAGGTGCTTACTTTGTATATTTTTATATCCTTAACATTTATTCCAGATGAGACTGTATTATTTCAGTAGGAATATATAATGTTGGCATTTTAGAAGTGTGATATAAGGAGTCAAGCAAGGAGTGAATATTCAGAACTTTTGGTCATGATCTACCTGCTGCCCATACTCAGAGTTGAAAAGTCTTAGGACCTGCTTCTGTTTTCCCTCACATTTGTAACCAAGGAATTATGAGAAAGAATGTTTTGGGAAGTATTTTTCAGAAGGCAATACTCGAACTTCTCTGGCAGGCAAATGCTCACGTTTCCTCAGTATCACTATCAAATTGAGATGTTTCAAAGATATAGAGGAGATTTTGGCAGTAGGTATGAAACAGTTTCTCAGGCCCACAGAAACAAATATATATAGAGTTTACTTGTAAATTTAGAAAAGATTTTATATACACTTATTGATATGTTCATTTTCTTTTCTGATCTAGTTTTATGCTTTCTTTGTAAGATGATAAAATATCTTTTTAAAAGCAGATGGATTAGTAGGTTTCTATCACTGACAAAAATATCAGCTTTCAGGAAGAAAAATTAATATGGCCCATGATTTCAGAAGTTCAGTAAATGATGGACTAGTGCCATTGCTATAAATTGGAAAGGCAGGAACATCATGGCAGGAGGGAGAGGAAAGCTGGTCACTTCATGGAAGCTGGGAGAGACAAAAAAAAAAAAGAACGTGAAGAAAAGAAGAGGCAGGGAGAAAGAGGAAAGTATATATACATATATATATGTATGTATGTATATATATATATATATATATATAACAGATGATAAAAGATAGAGATCGACATAGATAGATAGATAGATAGATAGATAGATAGATAGATAGATAGATAGATAGATGGATTGATGGATAGATAGAGTGAGTGAGTGAGTGAGTGAGTGAGTGAGTGAGTGAGTGAGTGAGTGAGTGAGGTGTCATGGACAAGACAAACTCTCCAACTATGCTTTCAGTGATATCTTTCCTTTACTCATACTAATATATATATTAAGGAAGTGAAACTTACAATGGCAGCTTCTTTGTCATTTTCTCAGCAGATTTCCTGGTTGTCAGTCTCTTACCATCTTCCTGCCTGCTCTTCCTCTGTGTTCCTGAGCCTTGGGTGTAGAACTTGTGTTGTAGATGTACACGCTGGGACCGGGCTCCCCCAAAGTCAGTCACTGCAAGTTCTAGTTCTAGTTCTCTGAAATGGTCTCTGGTTGCTGAAAAAAGAAGCTTATTCGGTGTAGGATGATAGCTACACCTAGTTGTGGACATAAAGATACGCTTTAGAAGGCAGCTAGAAATTATGCATTAAAATGGGGGCAGTTGGTTCCTCTTTAAGATCGCACCAGCTCTCAGTTGTTGGTTAGAAAGCAGACACTATTTCTCTTATGTTGAGCAGGGCTTAAATTCATTACACAGCTGTTGATTACTGTCATCAGTAGACAGCTGTAGGTTACCGTCAGAATATGAGTCCTTAGGACTCATATGGTCATTGTTCCGGTTCATAGACATCACAGCAACATAGGACTTTGACTGCTTCCTTGCCTTGTTAGAGTGCGTAGCACCTTCTGGTAATATGAAAGCCAGACTGCAGGGAGAAGGCTTCCGGGTCAAATCCAGCTCAAATCTTCTTGTATTTATTAATGTAGTTATAGGTTAATATAAAAATATTTTTGAGGCTTTATCAAAGCATCAAAGGAGGTCCCTCTTTCTGCCTTCTCTTTTTGTGTTGAGCTCCCTCTTCCTCCCAAATTACAGACCCATTCCTCATTTTTCCCATTTCTCCATTTCATTTGTATCCTGCTAGTCCCCTATCTAACATCTTCATGCTATACTCAATGGTACCTCAACCATATGACTGCCCAAACAAAATGCAAATAATAATAATAGACATGCTAAGATAGAAGAGAGAAATGTTACAGAGTACCACCTCTAGACAAATAACCATAGGAAACTACTGTCTGCTAATAGGAATGAGAATTCATATTCCCTGGAATGAGCTTCTGGTTATCCCATTCAGAGTGGTCAGTCCTGAAATCACATACACACAGCGATGCTAAAGTCATTCAGAAGGTTGTATTTACATATTTATGCACATATATGACTATAATGATGCCATCACTTTGAGGGGGTGCCTGAAAGAGAAGAGAGGAAAGGGGATGAGAAAAGTGATTTAATTACATTTTAATTAAAATTTAAATAAAATAAAAAAGAACAGGCAGTAAAGGCTTTGCTTTGTGCTGTATTCTGAAGATTCTTGTAGCTCTGTGCCCTTTGAGGTTGCATTGTTACCTGTACGCATCATAGTATTTTAGTGAATCTCTACTTCCCTGTCAGAGTTTTACAATATAGTCTCTCCCAGTGACCTCTCAATATTTTGTTTCACATCTCAGCATATAGTTTTCATGGTCTTTAGTTCCACTAACATTTAGCTCAAAACTTCCCTGGGATCTCCTTTTTTTTGTTGTTATATTCATATTTTGGTACCACAAGATTTAACATGTGGTAGATAGTCAATAGCTTTGTTTTATTTTATTTTTTAATTTAATTGTATTTTTTATTATTAGTTACATTTTATTAACTCTGTATCCCAGCTGTATCCCACTCCCTTATTCCCTCCCAATCCCACCCTCCCTCCCTCATCTCTTCCCTGCCCCTTTCCAAGTCCACTGATTGAGGAGGACCTCCTCCCCTTTCATCTGACCCTGTATTATCAGGTTTTTCCAGAGTCCTCCTCTGTGGCCTAGCAGGACTGCTCCTCCCTTGGGTGGTGGGGAGTCAAAGAGCCTGCCACTGAGTTCCTGTCAGAGATAGTCCCTGTTCCCCTTACTATGGGAAACCAATTGGTTACTGAGCTACCACGGGCTTCATCCGAGCAAAGGTTCTAGGTTATATCCATACATGGTCCTTGGTGGAGTGTTAGTCTCAGAAAAGACCCTGTGCCCAGATATATTTGGTCCTTGTGGAGCTCCTGTCCTTTCCATGTCATACTAACTCTCCTTCTGCTGAAGGTTTGGTTATGAGTCTCAGTATCTGTTTTGAAACACTGTTAGGTAGAGTCTTTCAGATGCCTTCTGTGGTAGACTCCTGTGATACGTTCAATGCACATCTCATTTCTCTTTCTAAGTGAGGACTGATCATCTTACCCTGTGTCTGCTTTCTTGTTTATCTTCTTTCAGAAAAGAAAATAGCACTTACTATCAACGATTACACCATTTATATCATTTTTGCTGTTTTTCTCAACATAATCACACTTACTATGTCTGTTATTTTCTCTGGGATATTTGATTTACATTTTCTTAGGGATAAGAAACTCCTGATCTGATACTTAATATTCTAGCATACCCTGTTCTTTCATATATCCCTAAGGTTCAATATATTTTCCCATTTCGTAGTGTACTTAATTCTTATGTTATATCTACATGCATATATTGGATTCTGTAAACTGTGTGGATTATTAAATTTTATTTAACAGTTTTAAAATACTATATAACTTTCATTTTATTTACATTCGTTTAAAATATTTATTTCATGTTCTATTTTGCTGTGGAGAAAAGTCAGTATACTGTCTAGGTGTGGATGTATTAGAACTAAATGTATAATGAGCAAAATTAGACCAAGATGTTTTATCATGTAAATCCATTAATTTTCATTTGAGGAACCAAGAAAATTCCATAGTTTATTATGGAAGAAATCTTCATATTTGTCCAAAGATTATTTTTCAGAGGTACTGTTCCTTAAAGAAGCCCTGAAAATTATGCCTTCAAAAGATAAGAAAGCTGCCATCATCATCGGGCATGGAGCATGCCCTCCACCAATGTTACGATTAACAGTAATGAATGGCTCAAAATTCAATCCTTTTCACTTTGGCTCATTACTATTAATGAGACAAAATGAAAGAAAATGCCAGAGAGTCCTCCTGGAAAAATAGAAAAGGTGAAAATGAGAAATATGAGCTGAGATTTTAATTTGTAAGTCTGAATATAATAAGGTGGAGTCCTGGCTCTGTAATTCATCAAAAAGTCAGTCCTTAACATATTGCTATTTTGTTCCTGTTCTATTTAGGTTGTATTTTCCACAGTTTCCAGTTAAAATCTTCTAGTCAAGAGATTCTAAATAGATAATTTTTAGACCAAGTTCCACGAACCTATTAAAAATAATATTATCTTGTTCTATTTCACTCTTGTCATTTGTTCTGCAAACTAACTTTCTTTTTAAACCAACATAGACATAAGAATTTTAAAAAATATGGATATTTATTCTAGAAAAAAGAAAAACAGTTGCATCCAGACTGTATGAGTTATCTTCTGGCTGTACTAAAGTCTATGTGACTAGTTGTGTTCTGTGTTGCTTTTTCTTCCTACTTGATTTTTGTATTACCACAGTGAGTAGAAGGGAAGGGATGACTTAACATTGAACCACATATTACTGTTGGAGTCCTTTATTTCGAGTTTGCAAATTGACTGTGCTCTTGTAATTGTTTGTGTTGGAGGCAATCTTTCATTTTCTAAAATAAACTGTGCTATTCCACTATGTCCCTCTCTATCAGAATGTCTAGAAATACATTATGAAAAGCTCTTTAATTATACTCTTAAGTACTTCCATGCAGACTCAACAAGATCTACTGAAAAAAAAATGTTAATTAAATGTCTATACAGGCTGGGTATATAGCTTGGGATTGAGTTCTTTCTAAGCATATGCAGGGCCCTGGGTTTGATACCCAGCTTAGCTAAGATTCATGATTTATAAACGGCTGTGTTTCCTTCCTTTACAATTTTAAACCTTTGTTTCTGAATCAGTTACTTGTTTTTCTCTCCTCCTTAAACCCACGACAGATGTCTGCTACACCCAAAACTCTTGCAGCTCTCATCCAACAGCACCCAGGGCACCACACTCAGTCATTACGGTTGCCTATGGCTCCAACACTGCTGCCACTAATGAGAAAAACTTGTGTTAATTCAATGATGGAGTGTACAAAAGGACAAATTTAAAATACAAGCATGAATTTTGTTTCTCATCAAAATACCAGTTGTCAGCATCAAGAGATGATGACTAAAACCCTAGTCATTTGAAAAAATTTATTCGTGAGTGAGTATATACAATGTGTGTCTTTCTGCTTCTGGGATACCTCACTCAGGATGATCCTTTCTAGTTCCCACCATTTGCCTGCAAGTTTCATGATTTCCTTGTTTTTCATTGCTGAGTACTATTCCATTGTGTAAATGTACCACAATTTCTGTATCCATTCCTCAACTGAGGGACATCTGGGTTGTTTCCAGATTCTGGATATTAGGGATAAAGCAGCTACAAACATGGCTGAGCAAATGTCCTTGTTGTGTACTTGAGCATATTTTAGATATATGCCTAGGAGTGGTATAGCTGGAATTTGAGTTAGCACTATTCCTAATTGTCTGAGAAAGCACCAGACAATTTCCAAAGCAGTTGTACAAGTTCACTTATCAGTGGATATTAGACATATAATATAGGATTAAAAATACTAAAATCTGTTCACCTACAAAAGCTAAGCAAGAAGGAGGACCCTGGGTAAGATGCTCAATCCTCATTCAGAAAGGCAAACAGGATAGACAGCAGAAGAGGGAGAAAACAGGGAACAGGACAGGAGCCTACCACAGAGGGCCTCTGAAAGACTCTACCCAGCAGGATATCAAAGAAGATGCTGAGACTCATAGCCAAACTTTGGGCAGAGTGCAGGAAATCTTATGAAAGAAGGGGGAGATAGAAAGACTTGGATGAGACAGGAGCTTTACAATGAGAGCAACAGAATAAAAAAAAATCTGGGCACAGGGGTCTTTTCTGAGACTGATACTTCAACCAAGGACCATACATATAGATAACCTAGAATCCCTGCACAGATATAGCCCATGGCAGTTCAGTGTCCATGTGAGTCCCCTAGTAATGGAACAGGGAGTGTCTCTGACATAAACTCAGTGGCTGGCTCTTTGATCACCTCCCCCATGATGGGGGAGCAGCCTTACCAGGCCACAGAGGATGACAATGCTGCCAATCCTGATGAGACCAGGTAGGCTAGGGTCAGAGGGAAGGGGAAGAGGACCTCCTCTATCAGGGGAGTTGGGGAGGGGCATGGGAGGAGATGAGAGAGAGCTGGTAGGATTGGGAGGGGAGGAAGAAGGGGGCCACAACTGGGATACAAAATGAATAAACTGTAATTAATAAAAAAATAATTAAAAAAAGAAAAAATCATTCAGATGGTTTGAGTTATAATAAGTGACTTTTAATTTTTCCCTCAGTTTCCATGTTAACCATTAACTCTGTAGAATCTGTATCCCTCGGGGCTCCTTATGAAGTAACAGAAGCCCACTAAAATTAGTTCTGTCTACAAAGCAGTATTTATTCCAGATTACTTGTCTCACAAAACCAAAAGACTCAACTAGCAACCTAAGAGGTTATTATAAAGAATTCGTCAAATCCTGGTCCTTGCATTCTCTTAAAACACCATTGTTCCATTGTTTTTCTAATATGATGGTATTTACCTTACGTGTAAAACAAGAAAAGTGAGACAACAAGAATTTGCCTTGCTTCTTTGTTTGCAGCTCTTTAACCTTTGTTTCATATAGCTCTAATGATTATACTTCGACTTAAAGTTTTCTGAATTTTTATCTTTAATAATCTTGAGACATCCTTAAATACTTTAATTAGAGTAAACATATGTAAATTAATGAACACATACAGGATATAATAACAGGTTTTTATTTTTGTAGTGGGTTGCTGAGAGCATACGTGTGTGGGCTTGCATACACACACAAATGTACGTACACACCACACAGAAGTGTATGTGAAATTTAGCACTAACTTTATGATAAATTTAGTCTTCCCAGAAAGTTATTTGAATCTCAATGGCCGTTTGGATAAACTTAAAAAATACCCATGAGAAAGATTCTGCTTTGAAGGAATTAATGCTATCTGGAGCATTAAGTTCCTACTTGTTAGCGTTTCCTCAGGACAGGTTAACTTTCTCATTATTCACTTCCTAATTTACATAGTGACTCATGGAGTGGTTGTGTTCCACAGAAAATTGAGGCCGTTAACCTCCTCTTCTCTGAAAATTCTGGGTAGCTGATTATATGGCAAAGCGATCGGGCCTTGGTTTGGACATTTTATGATAAGTGAACTTCCTGTTTTTTAGAAAAAAGTTAGGATTTTCTGTAGTCTATGACATAATAATGATGAGTAAATCACATATAAGGTCCAAAAATGTCTCCCATAACAGTTATAAAAATAATATTTACTATTCCAACCTTTGACTAGAACCAGATAAACAATGGAAAATACAAATACACCCACTTAGAACATTTTGAAATAAATATTGTCTAAATTAGCACACATCGTGAAAATGTTTTTCAATATCTGTAGGGGTCTCTCTTAAGTCATCAATGAATTAAAATTCCCCCAGATTTAACCAGGGTAGAACTGTTTGATGAAATGTTGGTTGTGCAGTAGGAGTAGACGGCTGTGGAATGGGAAGTGACTAGGAACATGTATTGATCTTGGGGAGGATCTGAGTTCAGTTCCTAACACCTGTCACGTGGCTGCTAGTCATTTGAAACTCCAGCCCTGGATGATTCGTAGACTTGTTCCAGCATCCGTGCGTACACACTGCACCCATTTGTACACACTCCTCCCACACAGATACAGATGCACACTCATAATTAAAAGTAAACATTTAAATATCTTTTCACATGTGATTATTGACGTAAAATAATCATACTATGCTATGTGAAAATTTGTATTATAAATAATGGTGATATTTACACATTGATATATAAATGCACACTATATATATGTAAATGTATATCAAAATATTTCATTGTTTTGAATGTTCAGCACATTTATGTTCCCTACCTATTAACTTTATTGTGACTTCATGTTCTTTGTAGACATCCTTCGGGTTTGTTGCTCTTTGGATTTAGATTATATCTTATTTATTGTCTTTCTTCTTGCATCAACCTGTTCCTCTTTGTTTTTCTTTACTTAAGATAATATATATCATGCTTTTGTTTTAGGAAGATATGTCACAAAGTTGGTAGCTACTTTTTCTAAGAATATTAGAAATTTCATTCCAATGAGTTATGGCTTCCATAGCTATTCTGGCTGCTTTTAACATTGTCTCTTTTATTTCACAGTGTTCCTTAAAAACATTGCTTTCTTTATGTATTTAATCAGTTTTGGAGAGTAATTGTTAATTAAAGCTTTACATTTTGGTTTTTCTCTCTTGGCCTTCAATTTCACAGTCCCATGGAAGAGATTTTTTTTTTTTAATATTTCTCTCTGATATCTAAATCCTGAGGCTCAACTTTTATTAACTTACTTGTCAAAACTCTTGTTTAGTACCTCACATTCTTTGTTTTTGTGAGAATTTATATACATACAGTAACTTACAGTTGAAAAGGCAGCTATATCATAGTGAAAACTGGTCCTGTTAGAAGGGTCTTTTCACTTGGACATTTGCTTCCTCACTCTTCAGTGACTTGTTTACTTCTCACCATTTTCCGGTGTTGTTTGATCTGATGTTGCTAACCTAACTTCTATGTATTTTAAATGTCGACATTAACTTATCTTAACCATACAAAGAACATGGAGGACACTCAATGATCATATATTTCTGATGATTGAGAGAATGTGGTATTAACGTGCATTTCATGCTTTCTTTGTGATATCTAATACATTTCTCTAGTCTTCCTATTACTTTCCTTTTAACATTTTCTACAAATCTTTAGGTGACATTGATCCATATCTCTTTCCTGAAGCATACATTTCTAAGATTTATGGAAAGAAGAAAATTCTCACCTCTATGAATCATTGATTTTTGCTTTGGCACCTTGCTTTAACACATCCACCTGGTACAATGTCAGTCTATACATTTAAATGTTTAATAGTTTCACAAGTGTCTGGAGTATACACACATTACATTAAAACCCTGTAGACTATTTACTTTCTCCAATCACTCATATGGGCTGCCACTTGCCAAATGTTAATGTGACATCTGGTATACCTAATTCCAGTAAATAGCAACAACTTTTATGCATTCGCAGTTTATCACACATAGGCCATCAATTTGTTCTAAGACATGTCACTTGTGCAAATAGCCGACAGTTCTTATTTATTGAGATTTGCATCGAGCGAAACTAATCACTTTGATTCGAAGAATTTTGATTTCCTATCCAGATGTTAGTAATCTCTCATGCCATTTATTGACCTAAACAGTGTAAGGCTGTGAATTAATTACTTGCATTCACATAGCCACAGTATAAAGATGGTGTTATCAAAGGTTGGTAATATACTATGTTAGAATATCCCAAAACAAGGAAATAATTTCTGTTTAATATGGAAGAAGGAATATGCAATTAAAATATGATTTCTAAAAAAATATGGCAGTGTAGAAGTAAGTACAACCACAAACTAATATTTTTATTTCTACAAACAAAAGTCATGTTACACAAGGAAGAATTTTGGTTGTTTTTTTTTTTTCAAGTTCTTTATTCTTACTTTAAGGTAATGTTATTCATATGTTCAGTTAGTTGTCTAACCACATGCCAGTTCATCCAGCTTTTTTATTTTCAAAAGTCTCACCACCTATTTGCAGAGAATGTTGGAATATATTAAGATCTAAATAAATCACCTATGTACAAAAAAAGGAAAAATGTTGTACATGGTATAAATGTAATTACTGACATTATTTTTTTACTGTAATTATAGTATCAGCATTTAAAGATAAGATATTTATTTGGTTCAATAAAAGGTCCTATTAAAATACCTACATTATGGTATGGTTGACGAATAGTTACCTAAACCACATGTTTTGCTATGGGCTTTGAAATCTTTCAGAATTTCTCTCTGTACCTGCCACTCTTGAAACATAATGGTGAATTTCCATCCACACCTTTGTAGCTAGGAAAAGGTTAAGAATTTCTCCTAGCACAACTCTCCCAATGCAGCTCTTACAATAATAAAATGTACAAACCTAATTATAACCAACATCTCTCTTTTTGTAAAGTGGAAAGAAAATTACCTTTTAGTGATTTTGCTATAGCTCTGTGGGAAATTGCAAAAATGTATAATCTTGTAACACATACACTGAAAATTTCTCTCCTATATTTAGAGTTTTATTCTGGGAGGTAAAATTAGAAACATTTTCTCAAATTTCTTCACTGGTCTAACTTAAAACTGTGGGTGACTGGAAAGATGTACTCTAAAGGTATCATACTCTTCCAGGTGGATGATCTGGATGTATTTGTCCAAGTGTTCCATTTTCTTGAAAGTATTTTATGATGTTCCTGTTTTCAGTGTACAAAATTGACTTCATAATAAATCTATTACGTGGCTGGGAATTCTAGGTGGAGAATTACATTATTAAAGATAGATTTTTTATGGATAATCTTATCTGTATCACCTATTTAAATTTTCTATTTATTTTACTCTTAGGCATGGTGCAGAAAAGCAAACCAGAGGTCACCCTGGCTGACATATCTCACCTGTGAGTTTTCTTTTCATTTGCCTTACTGGACAGTGATAGAAATAATTACACACCCACAAGAATAGGCTCATAACTCTGTGCCTAATCAGGACCAGCACACTGAAGCTATTGCTTTCTTTTCCCTTTTCCCTGGGGAACTCTGAGCAAAAGGACAGTTATATGCTAAGCTAATTGTAGGCACAGTGTGCACTTTTACTAATGAACAAATTAAAATCTAAGAGCACCTGCTGACCCGTTTTAACTAGTTCTTTGAGGATGCTGTGCAGTGTGTTTTAACCACATTTGCCACATCTCCTTTAAGCTCTCCCAGATCCACCCTCCTCTACCCACCCAACGTGTGGCCTCTTGTTGTTTTATCTTTTGCACACCTATCAAGTCGAGTTCATGCTGCTTATATATTTTTATGTGTGGCCTACCACTAGAATATGGTTGACTAACTAAGGAATACATTTTTAGAGAAAGTTGCTATCCTTTTCCAGCAGCCAGGTTTTCATTCTTTATTCTTGAGACAGGCTCTCATATATTGCAGGGAGGCCTCAACCACTCTGTGTAGTTGAACATTTGCTTGCATTTCTGGACTTCCTTCTTCCAGTCCCAGAGTACTGAGATTACAGGTATGTAATTACTATGCCCAGTTCTTGTGGTACTTGGGAAACAAACACAAGGATTTGTGATGCTAGCTAAATGGTCTCCCACCTGGCACATACTCAGCAAAAAGGCTGTGAATAAGAAGAACACTACCAAACTCATTCTATGAAGCCACAGTCACCTTGGTACCTAAACCTCACAAAGACCCAACAAATAAAGAGAATTTCAGGCCAATATCCCTTATGAACATTGATTTGATGCAAAAATACTTGCAAACCGAATACAAGAACATATCAAAGATGTCATCCACTATGACCAAGTAAGCTTCATCCCAGGTATGCAGGGGTGGTACAATATACAGAAATCCATCAATGTAATCTACCATATTAACAAACTGAAAGAAAAAAAAACCACATGATAATCTCCCTAGATGCTGAAAAAGCATTTGACAAAATCCAACATCCATTCATGTTTAAAGTATTAGAGAGATCAGGGATACAAGGCACATATCTAAACATAGTAAAGGCGATATACAGCAAGCCTATAGCCAACATCAAACTAAACGGAGAGAACCTTAAAGCAATCCCACTGAAATCAGGGACAAGACAAGGCTGCCCACTCTCTCCATATCTCTTCAACATAGTTCTGGAAGTCCTGGCTAGAGCAATTGAAGTTGAAGGAGATCAAGGGGATACAAATTGGAAAAGAAGAAGTCAAATTATCACTACTTGCAGATGATATGATAGTATACGTGAGTAACCCCAAAAACTCTACCAGGGAACTCCTACAGCTGATAAACACCTCAGCAATGTGGCCGGATACAAAATTAATTAAAAAAAATCAGTAGCCCTTCTATATACAAAAGACAAAAGGGCTGAGAGAGAAATTAGAGAAACAACACCCTTCACAATAGCCACAAATGACATAAAGTACCTTGGAGTAATCCTAACCAAGCAAATCAAAGACTTGTATGAAAAAAAATTCAAGTATCTGAAGAAAGAATTAGAAGAAGATATGAGAAGATGGAAAGATGTCCCATGCTCATGGCTTGACAGGATTAACATAGTAAAAATGGCCATTTTACCAAAAGCAATTTACAGATTCAATGAAATTCCCATCAAAACACCAACACAATTCTTTACAGACCTAGAAAGAAAAATTCTCAACTTCATATGGAATATCAAGAAACCCAGCATTACTAAAACAATTCTCTACAATAAAAGATCTTCTGGGGGTATCTCCATCCCTGATCTTAAGCTGAACTATAGAGCAACAGTAATAAAAACTGCATGGTACTGGCATAGAAACAGAATGGTGAATCAATGGAACTGAACAGAGGATCCAGAGATAAACCCACACATTTATGAACACCTGATCTTTGACAAAGATGCCAAAACCATACAATGGAGAAGAGATAGCATCTTCAACAAATGGTGCTGGTCCAACTGGATGTCTACATGTAGAAAAATGAAAATAGATCCATACTTATCACCCTGCACAAAACTAAAGTCCAAGTGGATCAAAGACCTCAACATAAAACCAGACACATTAAATCGGTAAGAAAAAAAAAAGTGGGGAATGCCCTTGAACTCATTGGCACAGGAGACAACTTCCTGAACAGAACACCAACAGCACAGGCTCTAAGAGCAACAATCAATAAATGGGACCTCATGAAGCCAAAAAGCTTCTGTAAATCAATGGATACCATCATCAAAACAAAACGACTGCCTACAGATTGGGAAAGAATCTTCACCAACCCTCTATCTGAAAAAGGACTAATATCCAACATATATAAAGAACTAAAGAAGCTGAAAAGCAGCAAAGTGAGTAATCCAGTTAAAAAATGGGGAACAGAGCTAAACAGAGAATTCTCTGCAGAGGAATTTCAAATGGCAGAGAAACAATTAAAGAGATGCTCAACGTCATTAACCATTAGGGAAATGCAATTCAAAATGACCCTGAGATTTCACCTTACACCCATCAGAATGGCCAATATCAAAAACTCAAGTGACAACACATGCTGGAGAGGTTGTGGAGAAAGGGGAACCCTCCTCCACTGCTGATGGGAATGTAAACTTGTACAACCACTCTGGAAAGCAATCTGGTGCTTTCTCAGACAACTAGGAATAGCACTTCCTCAAGACCCAGCCATACCACTCCTAGGCATATATCCAAAAGAGGCTCAAGTACACAATAAGGACATTTGTTCAACCATGTTTGTAGCAGCTATATTTGTAATAACCAGAAGCTGGAAACAGCCCAGATGCCCCTCAACTGAAGAATGGATGCAGAAATTGTGGTACATCTACACAATGGAATATTACTCAGCAATGAAAAATAAGGAAATCATGAATTTTGTAGGTAAATGGTGGGACCTAGAAAGGATCATCCTGAGTGAGCTATTCCAGAAGCAGAAAGACACACAAGGTATATACTCACTCATATAGACATAACATAGTATACACCTACTAAAACTGTACATCTAAAGAAACTAACCAAGAGAGAGGCCCTGACTAAAATGCTCAATCCCCATCCTGAAAGGCAAAGAGGCTGGACATCAGAAGATGAAGAAAACAGCAAACAACCTAGGAACCTGCCACAGAGGGCCTCTGAAAGCCTCTGTCCTGCAGACAATCAAAGCAGATGCTGAGACTTATGGCCAACTGTTGGGCAGAGTGCATGGAATCTTATGTAAGAAGTGGGAAATATTAAGAGCTGGAGAGGACGGGAACCACATAAGGAGAGCAACAGAACCAGAAAACTTGAACACAGGGAACTTCCCAGCGACTCATACTCCAACCAAGGACTATTCATGAAGATAACCTAGAACCCCTGCACAGATGTAGCACATGATAGTTCAGTGTCCAAGTGGGTTACATAGTAAAGGGAAGAGGGACTGCCTCTGACATAATCTGATTGGCCTGCTCTTTGATCAGCTCCCCCTAAGGGGGGAGCAGCCTTACCAGGCCACAGAAGATGACAATGCAGCCACTCCTGAGGTGATCTGATAGACTAAGACTAAGAGCAGAAGGAAGGAGAAGAGGACCTCCCCTATCAGTGGACTTGGGGAGGGGCATGCATGAGGAAGGGGGAGGGAAGGTGGGATCGGGAGGGGAGGAGGGAGGGGCTTATGGGGAAATACAAAATGAATAAAGTGTAATTAATAGTAAAAAAATAAAATAAAAAATAATAAAAATCTGGCTAGTATAAAATTTGAATAAAAGAGTTTTTGAGAATATAAACACAAACATAGTAATGTGGAAATATTTTAATAACGATTAGTGGTTCCCACAGTTACTATTGTATGTTTGTGAGGGGTAGAAGTGACTTTATAGTATCTCCTGTCTTTCCTGTGTTAAATGATAGAATATCCTGTAGTCTTCTACTCTTCAGGCCATAAGTCTTTGGTTGGCTGCTTACTCAGTGTTTTATTTACTTATCCTGAAATATCAGCTATAATGGATTGATACATTTGAACTCTAGTCAAATGCCTTATTATCTCACATAAGTGGTTTGCCTCCTCAAGACCAGCAAAATATTTACACCCAATGGAACTCTGTTCTACTTCTCTGAGTGTAAAGAATGAGCAGGATTACTGTTTTGTGACTATATCTATTTACACACATGTGCATGCACACACACATTTTTGGAAAATAGATTTTTTTTTTATACAATGTATCCTGATTATGGTTGTCCCTCCTCCAACACCCCCAGATCCTCCCAGGGACCCAGCCACTCAAATTCACATCCTTTCTTGACCGACATATACTCTGTTTCCAATTAGTGACTGTTACGAATAGAGAAGCAATGAAGCTCGTTAAACAAGTCTCCCTGCAATAGGATATAGAATCCTTTGGAAGGAGCAGTGCTACCTTAACTTACAGTCACTTTGCAATCCTTTTGTTCTTTCAGCAACATCATGGTTGGAAAATGTTGATTTCTGTAGTACTTTTTCTTCAAATATCTTGTTTCAAAGTTAACTAGGTTATCAAAACAAAATATGTATTTTACTACGGAATTTAAAAACCTTTCTCTTATTTACCTCCCTCCACTATCTCCTTCCCCTGTGTCTGTAGCTGTTCCTTTCTCTTTTGCTCTTTTGCCTCTTTATTAAGATCTCTTGTCCATGTTTTATAATCTCCTTTATAGTATCATGACACACACACACACACACACACACACGGGCTAGGTATGCTGTTCAGTAGCTTTAGTGATTGCCTAGCATGCATAAAGCCTTGAGTTTGTTCCCTAGCATTGCATAAACTGGGAATGGTTCCACATGCTCTTAATCCAGCCCTCAGGTGGCAGAGCTAGGAAGCCAAGAGGAACAGAACTTGCAGATCATCCTTGACTATGAAAAAAATTCAAGAGCAGCTGGGGATACTTGAGTCTTTCTCTTTAAATTAATCTAACTTATTTTTCAATATAAGGCTTTTATTGTTCCCAAAGACACCCAAGTCATGATTTTAATTCCGGATCTTGTTTCTGGAGCTGGGTAATTTAGATCTTATTCATCAGCCTGCTGTACTGTTTCCTTTTCAGACACATAGAAAACATCCAAAAACTTTCTGCTATCCTTGTTTTTAACTTTTGTGGCTTGCTGAATTTGTAACAAGTTCATATCATTTCCTTCAAGGATTGATTCATCCTTCTGGACTTGAGAGACGAACAAGCAACACTGTCCTCATCCGAACCCTGAGGATGTATTTTTTCAGCCAAGAAATTTCGGATTTCAACCACAGTCCCATTCTCCTGAAAAGCTTCTATAAAGCAAAGGACACCATGCATAGGGCAAAACAGAATGGTAAAAGATATTTACTAAACACACATCTGATAAAGGGCTAATATCCAAAATATATAAAGAACTGAATAGGTAGGTATCAATAAAACAAAACAAAAAAGAAACAAACCAAAATCCTTAAGTAAAAAATGTGGTACATATTTAAACAGAGAATTCTCAATATAGGAAACTCAAATGACTGAAAAACACTTAAAGAAATTTTCGACATTCTTAGCCATCAGGGAAATGCAAACCAAAAAAAAAAAAAAAGTACTTTAAGATTTTATCTTACACTTGTCAGAATGGCTAAAATCAAAACCACAAGTGACAGCTCTTGCTGGTGAGGATGCAGAGAAAGTAGGAACTTGTACAGCCACTATGGAAACCAGCAAGGCAGTTTCTCAGAAACCTGGAAATTGATCTACCTCAAGATCCAGCTATGCCACTATTAGGCATGTACCTGAAGGATGTTATAACCTCTCACAGAGATACTTGTTCAAACTTGTTGAAATCTTCTTTAATAATACAGCCAGAAATTGGAAGCAACCTAGATTTCCCTCAAGAGAATAATGGATAAAGAAAATGTGGTACATTTACACAAGGAAATGTTACTCCACTATTAAAAAAAGAAAATGAAAGTATGAAATTTTCAGGTAAGTGGATGGAACCAGAAAAATTCATTCTGAGTTAGGTACCCCAGATCCAGAAAGATAAATATGGTATGCATTTGCTTATATTTGGACATTAGCGTTTATATAAATGATGACCAAGACTATGGATTGCTCTTCACAAAGTGATAGCAAGGCTTCATTGCTGAAGGCAACACCTACAGAGCTCAGAACATGGAGAAATTTCCTGTTGCATTTGCAGAGCCTGCATCTCTATGTTTTAATGTCTTTGGTACAGGAAACTACTCAGTAGCCTATAAAAAGAAAAAAGGAAACAGAAATCCAGCTACAAACACTGTGATCCACAGTGGTGTCCTGCCTGCAAAGTATGCTAGTTCAGTGGTAGCACAACACTGTAGTAACCAGCCAATATCAGGTTTGATCTAAAGCCCATTCCATTAGACAATCCATACTGGACAATCCTTGGGTGACCAAGTACCAGAGACTAGATAGCCCGGGGACCTAGGGTAAAACCAAATTTTACTTTTCTAAATAATAATAATAATCCAAAAAAAAATCTTACGCCTAATGATTTTCTGCTCTATTCAAAGGTCAGTACATTGCTCAGCCATTATCAGCAAAGCTTTCTTCTCCAGAAAACTAAACAAATTCAAAGATACACAGCCAGATATTATGCAGTGAGTGAAAGACCTTTAAACACTCAGCCCTAAATGGGATGTCTCCATTAAATTCTTCTTCTCTGGGCTTAGGGATTCCTGTAGAAGTGAAGGTAGAAAGAGTGTAAGAGCCGGAGGGAATGGAGGTCACCAAAACCCAAGGCCCTCTAGATCAACATGATAATAGATCATATGAACTCAGAGAAGCTGAAGAAACATACACAGGGCTTACATGCATCTGCACCAAGTCCCCTGGCTTCCTTTTTTTTTTGTATGTGGGGGGAGGGATTCTGGAGTGGGTGGGTCTCTGATTCTTGTGCCTTCTTTTGGTCACATTTCCTTTGTTTGTCTTGTCCAATCTTTATATATTATATTTGTCATTGTTGTTTTATCTTAATATATTCTGTACTATTTATTATCTCCTCAAAGGCTGTTTGTTTTCTAAGGAGAGCTAGAAATGAGTGGATCCTCACTGGAGGGGAAGTAGGGAAAAACTGGGAGGAGTACAGGTAGGGGGAGCCATAATCAGGATATAGTATGTGAGAAAAAAAAAAAACAACAACAATTTTCAATAAAAGGAAAAAATTCTGCAAATCAAAACAAGGAGGAATGTCTAATATTTTCTGTCATTGGATTTTATTTTAATTTTGTTTTGTCAGGGAACATATTTTCCTTTTTATTTTTATTTTTACTTGATATATAAATGTACAAAATTCTTTTTTAATTTTTATTTTACTTTTATTAATTACAGTTTATTCACTTTGTATCCCAGCTGTAGTCCCCTCCCCTATTCTCTCCTAATCCCACCCTTCCTCCCTCTTCTCTTATGCCCCTCCCCCAGTCCAAAGATAGGGTAGGTCCTCCTCCCCTTCCATCTGACCCTAGTCTATCAGGTCTCATCAGGACTGAATTCATTGTCTTCCTCTGTGGCCTGGTAAGGCTGCTCCCCTCTCAGGCGGAGGTGGTCAAAGATCCAACCCATAAGTTCATGTCAGAGACAGTCCCTGTTCCTATTATTAGGGAACCCTCTTGGACACTGAGCTACCATGGGCTACATCTGTGCAGGGATTCTAGGATATCTCCCTGTATTACAGGTCTTTGTTTGGAGTATTAGTCTCACAAAAGACCAGGGAACATATTTTGTATGGTTCAAATTATTTTAAATTTCATGAGGTTGCTTTCTGGCCTGGAGTTTGGTATATTTTGGTGTGTTTACAATTTTTTATGTTTATTTAAAGATAATACATATATACCTTTTGTTCAGGGAAAATATCAGCTTGGTCAAATTGAGTGACAGTGATTTCTGATCTTGTTTATGTTACAGACTTTTATCTCTCCTTGTTTTATGATGACTGAGAGAGGTGCTGACATCTTTAATAACTGTAGAGCTTTACTTTTAGCTATTACTTTTGTGTTGTGTGTATTGATATTCTATTATTAAGAGCATTCACATTTAGGATTTTTATTTTAAATAATTTAAAAAATTATTCCTGAAACTTTATTTATTTATTTACTTATTTTATTCTTGAAATTCTTTTTACTTTAAAGGTTGTCTTTGAAAGTCGGATATCTTAAGGAGAAAGCACTGTGCACTCTATCTTGAGTACAGAGCAGTTGCGATAGAATGATCAGCTGGTCATACTAAGATATCTCTGGCGACACAAAAGCCATTTCCAACTCGACATCCATGCTTTTTTTCAATTATGCAACGATATCCCCTTTAACAGCCTGCTACACATTATTGTGCATAATTTACCTTCACAATGATGGTTCTGCAGAAGAACTGGTAATTGCTTCAATTCTACAAAATAACTCAATGCTCTCTTCCATATGAGCAAGAGAGACTACTCTGAATACTTAATTTCAAAACTTGCTGAATTGACAGAGGAATGATGGAAAGGGCCAATATGTACACTTTTTAAAAAATTGATGAGGAGAAAAGGAAACTAAAACTGTATGGACTTTCTACACCCGCCACAGCTCTGAATAATGACGAGGAGACTTCTATTTATTTATAATCCCTTTAGACCATAGCTTATTCTTGTTCCCAACTAGCTCTTCTAATCTATGTTGACCCATTTATGTTAATCTATGTTTTGGCTATGACATGGCTCCTTACCTCTTCTCAGTTTCATATATCCGATTTCTTGTCTAATAGGCAAATCTTCTCATCCTTTCCCAAAGTTCTTTTCTTTCCCAAGGTCCTACCTATTCTCCCCTGCCTTTGCTATAGACCATTCAGCTCTTTATTCTACTACTCAGAAGACAATTAAGAATAATGTTTACAAAATACTGAGACATCTCCCTGATGGCTATGGACCCTGAGCATTTCTTTAAATGTTTCTCTGCCATTCTATATTCTTCTACAGAGAATTCTCTGTATAGCGCCATACCCCATTTTTTAATTGGATTGCTTGATTTGTTTCTTTTTAACTTCTTTTGTTCTTTATATATTCTGGATATCAACCCTCTGTCAGATATAGGGTTGGTGAAGATCCTTTACCAGTCTGTAGGCAGTCGTTTTGTTTTGACCACAGTGTATTGCTTTACAGAAGCTTTTCAGTTTCATGAGATCCCATTTATTGATTGTTGATCTTAGAGCCTGTGCTGTTGGTGTTTTATTCAGGAAGTAGTCTCCTGTGCCAATGAGTTCTAGGCTCTTCCCCTCTTTTTCTTCTGATTTAGTGTGTCTAATTTTATGTTGAGGTCTTTGATCCACTTGAACTTTAGTTTTGTGCAGGGTGATAAATATGGATCTATTCACATTTTTCTGCATGTAGACATCCAGTTGGATCAGTACCATTTGTTGAAGATGCTGTCCTTTTTCCATTGAATGGTTTTGCTTTCTTAGTCAAAAATCAAGTATCCTTAGGCGTGTGGGTTTATTACTGGGTCTTCTATTTAGTTCCATTGATCCTCCTTTCTGTTTCTATGCCAAAACCATGCAGTTTTTATTACTGTTGCTCTGTAGTCAGGGAGATGCAAATCAAAATGACCCTGAGATTTCACCTTACACCCATCAGAATGGCTAAGATTAAAATCTCAAGTGACAACACATGCTGGAGAGGATGTGGAGAAAGGGGAACCTGTAAACCTGTACAACCAGTTTGGAAATCAATCTAGTGTTTTCTCAGTCAATTATGAATAGTGCTTCCTCAAAAATCCAGTGATACCACTCCTAGGCATATATCCAAATGATGCTCAAGAACACAAGAAGGACATTTGCTCAACTATGTTCATAGCAGCTTTATTTGTAATAGCCAGAACCTGGAAAAAACCCAGATGTCCCTCAATGGAGTTTCTGCACACCTATCCCCACCAGGCCCTGCTTTTACATTTACATAATGTAATATTACTCAGCTATTAAAAACAAGGAAATCATGAAATTTGCAGGCAAATGGATGGAACTAGAAAAGATCATCCTGAGTAAGGTATCTCAGAAGCAGAGAGACACACATGCTATATACTTACTTATAAGTGGCTATTAGCCATATAATATAGGATAAACATACGAAAATCTACAAACCTCAAGAAGTTAAACAACAAGGAGGACTCTAGGGAAGACACTTAATTCTCATTCAGAAGGGAAAACACGATAGCCTTTGGAAGTGGTAGAAGAGAGGGAACAGGACTGGAGCCTACCACAGATGTCCTCTAAAAGACTCGAACCAGTAGCAGATTGGAAGACATGCAGAGACTCATAGCCATACTTTGGACAGAGCATTGGGAGTCTTATGGAAGAAGGGAGATATAAAAGGACCTGAAGGGGACAGGAGCCACCCAAGGAGACCAAAAAGTACCCCTCTCCAAATACAAGGACAATCTTTACGCAGTTCATAAATAGGTCACCCAAATTAAAAAGTAAAAGGGAGAGTTGTCTAAAACAGAACCCAGGAGTGCTGATAAAAATCTTGGTGATCACAGCAGGGTGATCTGAAGCTCAGCATACAGTGTTTGCAATGAGTCTGTTTCTCTGATTTCTTTCTTTTTTTTTTTTTAATCTGGGTAACAGACATTTGCAGGTTTATATTATTTATTTCTCTCTCTTTATTTATAATTTATTTATTTTTTATTAATTGTAGTTTATTCACTTTGTATTCCAGCTGTAACCCCTTCCTTAGACCCCTCCCAAGCCTGCCCTGCCTCCCTCTTTTCTTCCCATGCCCCTCCCCCAATCCACTGATAGGGGAGGTCCTCATCTCCTTCTGTCTGACCCTAGTCTATCAGGTCTCATCAGGATTAGCTGTTTTCCTCTGTGGCCTGGTAAGGCAACTCCTCACCTCAGGGGGGTTGGTGGTCAAAGAGCCAGCCACTGAGTTCATGTCAGAGATGGTCCCTGTTCCCATTACTAGGGAACTCACTTAGAAGCTGAGCTGCATGGGCTACATCTGTGCAGGCTTCTAGAGAAATGCAAATCAAAACGACCCTGAGATTTTACCCTACATCCATAAGATCAAAAACTCAAGTGACAACATGTGCAGGAGAGGATGTGGAGAAAGTGGAACCCTCCTCTATTGCTGGTGGGAATGTAAACTTGTACAGTCACTTTGGAAATCAATCTGGTGCTTTCTCAGACAATTAGGAATAGTGCTATCTCAAGATCCAGCTATACCACTCTTGGGCATATGTTCAAAAGATGTTCAAGTGTATAACAAGGACATTTGCTCAACCATGTTCATAGCATCTTTATTTGTAATAGCCAGAATCTGGAAACAACACATATGTCCCTCAAAGGAGGAATAGATGTGGTACATTTACACAATGGAATACTACTCAGCAATTAAAAACAAGGAAATCATGAAATTTGCAAGCAGATGACTGGAACAAGAAAACATAATCCTGAGTGAGGTATCCAGAAGCAGAAAGACACAGGTGCTACATGCTCACTTTTAAGTGGATATTAGACATATAACAAAGGGTTTACATTTTTTCCGTTTTCAGTGTCTGTATTCTATTCCAAGAAAAATGCCTAGTGGAACTTGTTGCTCTCTCTTTGGTCAGCAGCTCTTCAGAGGCCCTGGGAAATATTTTCCCAGTGGCTTCAATCTCACTAATTGCTTCTTAGGAGGTATGAATCTCTACAGATTGCTATAGCCTTGGCACTGTTTCCTGCAGCTCTTGTTTATTGGGTTTCCTCTATGCTCTAGTCTCTTCTCACATTTATTCAGAATGCCCTGAGAGAATGCACAAGATGTGGGTCTACCCAGTGAACAAAGAAGAGATTCAGTTTTTCTTTAAAATTTTGTTTTTACACTTTGTCTCAGGGTTACTATTCTGTGATAACACACTATACCAACAACAATAATAAAACTTGGGGAGAAAAGGGTTTATTTGGCTCATACCTCCACATTACTGCTCATCATTGAAGGAAGTCAGGACAGGAACTCAAGCAATGCTGGGACCTGGAGGCAGGTGCTGAGTCAGAGGCCATGGAGCGGTACTTCTTACTGGTTTGCATGCATGGCTTGCCTACCTTCCTCACCCTGTCTTCTCATAGAACCTAGGACCACCAGGCTAGGGGTGACCGCACCAGAAATGGGCTGGTCCCGCCCCATCATTCATTAATTAATAAATGCCCTACAGGCTTGCCTGCGGTCTGATCTTATGCAGAAATTTCCTCAATTCAGGCTCCCTCCTCAATGATGACAGTGGCTTGTGTCAAGTTGACATAAAACTAGCCAGGACAACTCTTAATAAAAAAAGCACCTTCTTTATGTTGTCAAAAACGCATCATTCAGCTATACTTTTTGGTTGGGTTTTTCTGTTTCTCAATAATATGCTTTAAAACAATGCATTACACACCTTTGTCATTATAAATTGCTGCAGATTTGTCTGTAGAGACAAAAAGAAAAATAGAAATATTAAGAATTTGAGAACTAAGAGATTCTTGCATTTGGAATTTTAAAAATGTACTTATTCTCTGAGAATTTCATACAGTACTTTTTTTTAAATCATATTTTCTTCTGCCCACCAACTTCTTCCAGTTCTTCCCCTCTCTATTCCTCTAACTTCATGTTCTTTCTCACCCTTAAAGAATAGAAAAAGTCACTAAAAACACAGAGTCTGATGTTGGCCAGGTGTTAGTGAACATGGGTTCTGTTCTGGAGTTTGACTAATATGTCAATGTTATGCCATTGGAGAAAACAGATTTTCCCCTCCATATAGCTGTTATATATAAGTAGCTTCTTGGCTATGGGTGATACTTTGTTCCTACTTCCTCGTTACCATACTGGGATTTTGTCTGGCTTGAGGGTGTAAGGGTCTTGTGCATGCTGTCACCGCCTCTATGAGTTCACATGTTCATCTGCCCTGTGGTGTCTGGAAAAGTTTTTCCTTAGAGTTGTCCGTCACATCAGGCTCATACTCTTTCTACTCTCTTCTGCATGGATCTGTGAGCCTTGATGGTAGAGGTGTGTTAAAGAGATCCAACTGAGGGTTGAGCACTCCAAAATCTCTCATTTGCTGTGTGTTCTCTATATACGGGTCTCTGTGTTAATTATCATCTACTCTGATGAGGACTGAGTGATGTACTGATCCATGTAAATAGTACTATGTGATTAGCAGCTGTTTTACTGCTAGCTTCATTTAGTAGAATGATAACAGTAGGCTTTCCTCTGGGGCCTATAACCTACCTAGTCTGAGGTTATTGACCTCATTAATAGTATCAAGTATGGATCCCATCTTGTGGCCTTTTAAAGGAGCCTTTTTGTAACACCTTATCTTAATTAACATATGTCAAGATTGAGGAAGTTCAATTCAGTAAACTGTTCTTCAAACAACTAATTATTATAGAAGTGGGATTTAAAATCTCAGTCTCCAGATTGTTAGCTTATCATATTTTATGGTCTTATACATGTCTTATTTTTAATTCCTTAGCCTAATTTTTACTCTTATCTACAACGAAGCTCATTTCTCCACTTAACACTTAAAACTAAAATTATGTAGAAGCAAATCAGGCAAAAGAGACAAAAAAGGATAGTTGCATGACCCTCAAGATGCATATATCAAGGAAACCATATTTAAGATGTCTGCTGCTGTAATAACACTTGTGTGTAATTTTTGTCTCCTGTGTTTACAGCTACACAGGCCATAAATGTAATAGTATTTTTAAAGTTTGCGCTGCTCAAGTATAATATTGCTTACAATTTTAATAACATAGCCATAAAATAGCTAGGATATTTCTGGTCTGAAAGGGTACAAAATAAAGTTAAATTGTTTTTTCTGTGGGTGTGCACGGTTACACCTATAATTGTCCTCCCTTTAGAAATTAATGCTCTTGTGCCTCTTTCAGAATTGGGATCATTCTTTTAATCCTGTGTCTGATGTACCCGCAAGGGTGTTGTCCCACATGTGAATCTAGTTATAATAAATTGTGATTATAGGAAAAGTCATATCCACAGCTTCATTTTATTAGAAAGAAGTATTTATATTTGTGCATATTTCTTCTCATGAGGTTTAACAGAAACTATGATGGGAATAACTTCCTACATTTTTATTAATGACTTCACACTTCAGAATATCTGAAATGGAGAAGTTCAAGCTTTCTGACCTGAAGCAACAGCACAGCACAGAGCTCAGCTAACCACTTTTACTCAGGGATCAAAACCTAAGAGACATCTTTGATGTCGGCTTATTCAGTGAGGTATACAGAATATTGCTCATAGCGATTTTTATATCTCAGGATGTGTTATTGAGGTCCACAGTTCAGATTGCAAAAATAATTTGCTAAATACCTTTGATCATTTTCATATATTCACAGTTTGAGAGAAATCACATCTTTCCATCATTTCTCCCAGCACGAATGAAGATCTTTCCACTCAGCTTCATAAATGATTCTTGATTTTTCAAGCTACTTTTTTTAGCTATTAGGAAAACTTTCAATGCCTTTACTCTCTAATGCCTTGGGGATTTCAGTTGCTGAAATAAGAAAAAAAAGTTCTCCATTTTGTTATGGAAGGCTTTTTAAAAAAATGTATTATTGTGAAAAGCTGATTTATAAATTTACACATGAACCAATTATTTTTAGACCTCACATACAAATTATTACATTTATCTTATCTCATTTATATGTTCTAAGTCTGCTTATGGTTTGGTGATCTCAGTGCTAATATAAAACTAATTAGAAGTAATAAATAGCCTAAAAGTATTAAAGTATGGAGATATTTTTGAAACTGGATTTTAGTACAAGAGAATCAAAATTTAGATTTTTTTTTTCAGAAAAGAGAAGATTTAAGATTATACAGTCTATCATTTGGTCAGCAATGTACTTGATCAATATCAGATACACAAATTATTATAAAATGAATTATTATCTGATGATAATACCTTCCAAATACAAAACAACTTGCTCGAATGATAAACACTCTAATTTTTTATTAAAATTATTCACATAGATGTTATGGAATTTATATGGCTAAATTAGCCAAGACTCCACAAAACATTTGTCAACTTGTATGAGTTTAGTGAAGTGTTTTCACAGAATTTGGAGACAGTATCAATAACTAAAAGCACAACACCCTGTGGTTTTTAAATTCTAATTTTTGAAGCGATTATTCGCATTTAGGTGATTCTTCCTTAGCGTAGTGATGGGTTCTTCTGTCTTCTAAAATATATTTTATTAGTTCTTTATTAGAATTTTATGTAGTGGGTTTGGATTGCATTTGCTGTTTTCTCCCAGCACTTACCAGATTCATCCCACTTCTCTTCCCACCCAGTGCTGTGTCTTTTCACCTCATTAAGGCTAATTTGCACTGCTCAAATAGTCTTGGTGGCCTTACACTTGAGTATGGTCAATTGATTAAGGGCTATATAGTCTTAGAGAGCTACCCTTTCCTCCTTTCCTTTCCTAGTTGTTGACATTTGCTGAAGGCTCCTCAGGTAGTAGAACTTACTGTCCCTCCTTCCCCATCCCTCCAATGCTGGGATTTAGTCTGGTTTGGGTTTGCATAGCATAGATCTTAGGCATGCTGTCAAAGCATAAATATTTTTTCTCTTTTTTATTAATTATTATTATTTATTACAATGTATTTAGTTTGTATCCCTGCTGTGGCTCTCTCCCTCGTCTCCTTCCAATCCCACCCTCCCTCCCCCTTCTACTCCTATGCCCTTCCCCTATCCACTGAAAGGGGAGGTCCTCATCCCCTTCTATCTGACCCTAGCCTATCAGGTCTCATCAGGACTGGCTGCATTGTCTTCCTCTGTGACCTGGCATGGCTGCAACCCCCCAGGTAGAAGTGATCAGAGATCTTGCCACTGAGTTCATGCCAGAGATAATCCTTGTTCCCCTTACTAGGGAACCCACATGGAGATGAGTCTATGGACTACATTTGAGCAAGGGTTTTTAGGTCCTCTTCATGCATGGTCCTTGGTTGGAGTATAAGTCTCTGCATAGCATGAAATTTAATGTGCCGTTTCCCTGATGTGTCCAGAAGACATTGCTTCTTCTTCTTCTTTTTCATCTATCACCTCTGGCTCTTACACCCGTTTTGCTCCCTTTTCTGTAATTACCATTGGGTCTGTATCTGTTCCATTTAGGGAAGAAGTTCTGCTGGTCTTTTATTCACTGCACCTCAGCCAGTTTTGCAATTCTCTATTTGTTACCATCCACTGCAAAGAGAAGCTTATGTAGTGAGAGTTGAGAGATGTCTTCGTCTATGGGTGTGGTGATAAGTCGTTAGAAATCAGTTTAATACTATGTCAATTTAGCAGAAGGTTACTTTCTGAAAGTGAAATTAGGGAGAATGTCAATGCAATGGAGGAAATCACCTTGCTAAGGAAATGAAGCAATCCAGATACCGCCTCTAATTCTGTTACCAAGGACTTAGAAAATATAAAAGTTTAATAAAGGTTCTTTGCTTGCACATGCTACATGTGACTTGAATGTCATTTTAATGAAGAAAGGTCTGTGATAACAGGTTGAAGGTCTACAAGATATTCATAAAACAGTAATAAGAGATTAGAAATTCACAACATGATTATGTGATTCTGTCCTTATGAGACTTCCAACCCATATTTATCTGAATTTCCCTCTTCAGTCAGATTAACCTTATTTGATGCCACAAACAGCTAAAATCATCATCACTTATATGACTTTCTCTGCTTCTACGCTTACAGTTGAATTACCATTTCAGTTTTGAGTTGGGTTGGCCTGTCTAAAGCCAATGGGAAAACAAGATGCTTAACAAGCATGTGGTTCAGTTTCCCTAGAAGTGATAAATATGAGACATTTTGGTAAGATGTCAATAAAAAATCTTCTATTAAAATATATAACATAAAAAGCATATATTTGCAGTATTTGCTTTCCTGACAAATAGTACATTTTTTTCTTTTCATAATAATTTAAGCTTAAACACACACGTACATATACAGAGACACAAACCCTCACAGGCAGGACATAAAGGTGGCAACAGGGACTAAGAGAGATGAAAAAAAAATCTAAGTTATACTAACTAATCTGCTAAAAAGAAGGTAACGAATATGTAACTCCTACTTCAAAGTTCTTGTGAAATAATGATTCAGTATATAATAATCACATGAAAGAGGCAAAGGTGTCACAAACACACCATTAAAAACTCTATGTGCTTTGATTTGCTGTGTGCCCTTTATAAGCCAACTGCTGGTCTAAGTGCTTGGATATTAACAATGAGGAAAACTAGAAGAGACCCAGCTCTGAATAGCTTCAGGGTTTCAATAGTAGGATCAAAAGAGAATGAAGTAAATTTATTTTTTAAAACTTCTTTGAAATACATTCACTGAGAGAAAGAAAGAAATGGAATATTTATGGTTTTCACTCCGTAAGAATTCAGTAACTGATTAGACTTTAGATTTATTTAATTAATCCTTTCTGAGATGAGGTGAGTTTTGCTAAATATGGTGTTAGCCTGCAGTTTCAGTTTGTTACAGCTTCGAAAACATCAATATGTGATTGAAGACTTGTGAATTTATCTGTTGGCCCAGAATCCAAGGCAGAGGCTCACAGGACCACTAGTTCTCTTAGGTAACATTAGTTTACAGAAAGAATCAGTAAGTTCATCCTCCAAATAGAAAATTAACACATGCTAGTAAGCAAAAGTGGTATTTTCCACTTATACCTTTAGATATGGACAGGAACTCAGTGAAAAGGCAGATGTAGGGAATCTGGTGGACACCGTATCATTTCGGTGTTCAGTCTTGTACCTGGAATGGACAACTGTGAGTCTACCATTTTTTTTTTTGTAATAGATTGACATCTATTATTAGTTCAGACTGCTACATTAGAGGGCATAGATACCTTGCTGAGAGTCTTCTTTCCCCTTTCTAAATATGATGGTTTTAAAAAGAGAAATAGTAATCTAAAGGGGAAGTTTCTGGTTTCTTTGAAGACTGAGTTTTGTCACGTGATGTTTTGTTGCAAGCTGGGCTTGTGGTGTTTTGTCCAGGTTGGCTTGTGACAGGGCATCTGATGTATTGCTGTGAGCTCTCACATTCGAGGGGCATGGCTTTGGCCGGCTAAGAACATCTGTGGTGGACTCTGAGGAGAGGACATATATAGAGGTCCACTCACAGGAGACATCACTATTTGGATTGACTTTGTTGTGTTGATCTTCATGCTTGACTTCACAGACACTTGATTTCACAGAGAAAGACATCCCAGATAATTTCTTAGGACAATTCAACTGAGTCTTTTGGCTTTTGCTGATTTGTCCTGCCTGGTCTGAATCCTGTTGCTGCTTGGTGTTGGCTTTTGGATTGGGCTGCTGGTATCCTCACAACTGAGTTGGTAATCCCCTAAAGATTTATTGACCCTAATCAGCAGGAAATAGATAAAAGAGGCTTACAACACTTTTCCCTACTAATCTCCTACCTAAGGTTGTGTGTGGAGGTGTTAGAAAGGAGGTAAAGGTGCTTAAGAACCTAAATAAAGTGAGAGATTGGTGAAAAATCTAAGCTTACAGTAATCCCATATTCGTGCCATGTTGTCATATTCAAGGACCTTTTTTAGTTATTTGATGATTTTTGTTAGTAATATAATAAATATTATTAAACTCAAATCCAGGTAAAAAATCTTAATTTTATTAATTACCCTCACCATGTGTTAATTCTGTTTGTTCCCTTTATCTCTCAAAGGTGATTGATACATAAAATTTTATGCTCAACATTATTTTCCTCCTTATTTTTATTTAAAAATTATATTAGTTTTTGCCTCTTATTTTTTAAAAGTAGTTCTTAATAAATATAATATTTTGCCTGCAAGTTTGTCTCTACATCACACATATGAATGGTATCTACAGAAGTCAGGAGAGGGTGTCAGATCCCTTGGGCCTGGAGTTACTGAAAGCTGTAAACCACCATGTGGGTTCTGGGAGTCAAACCTGGGTCCTCTGGAAGAGCAGCCAGTTCTTTAGCCTCCATGCCATCTTTCCAGCTCCTCTTTGTTTATTTGTTTTTAAAGAGTGATTGTCCCTGCAACTGTTATAAATCTTGCTTGGTTTTGCTTCAATTTCAGTCGTTATAAAAGAGTCTTGGGCATATATAGTCCTCTGAATTTGATTCATTCTGTGACTCAGACTGTAGTGTGGGTCTACATTGAGGTCCGAATTATAACCCACCCCAACCACCTTTCAAATTATGCAGTTTGCTCACCTCAGCACAGATCTCCGAAACTGGTGAAAACATTCTCTGGCTGATAGCTGTGAACTCCTTGCAGCTCTTGCATCAGTGTCTGTTCTTGATGGAGCATTCTCCCTTCATCCACATTTCTGGGATTCTGCTATCAGCAACAATCCTTAAAGTTGATGCCAAAAAACAAACCAACAAAAAATCTAAATCTAGACCATCTATCTCAGAGGTCACTAGGCCTTTGAAATATCTCAAATGCTAGAAGACAATTGCTTTTATGGTGTTCCTAGTCCCTCTTCATGTAACATATAGCTGATTTGGCTAGGATTTACCTGAAAAAAAAATCTACGAAGAAAGAAGACAACTTTTTGATGCTCAAATGTGGAGAGTTGCATCTTATTCACCAAAGAACATCCCAGGATTCAAAACAGTGGAGGATATAAATGTTTCTTAATCTCTGTGAAAAGTGGGTTCAAAAGTTCTTTCTTGCATGAATTCTCAGTCTTTCTTGGAACCTCCTCTATTTTATTATTGATACAGGTAAGAAGCAGTTCTCTGCTCTTTCCCAAGAGGAGGAGAAAGACATGTCATGGCACTGTCCCATAACATTATTAAGAACTATTTCTCTAAGGTAACATTAGACCAACCAGCCCAGATGAACTGTACAGTTTTTATTTGTGTCATTCTTAAGAAAAAGCTACCTGTCTATTCCATGTACTGTGATTAGCTTAGGTATCTGAACAAATGTTTTGGACAAAATTAGAAAAAAAACCCTTCAATCTCTGGGTTTGTATTGATTGTCTTAGTAGTAGAGTTAAAAGCAGGTAGGATGAGATCATTGTTTTCTATTTAGTGCAACTAAATTGCATCACTCTGATGATTATGTATTGTTTCCTGTAAGTTGAAAAGCTATTTTGGGAAAAATGGAAGTCAAATAGAGTTAGAGGAGATTTTTCAATGGAGAGACAGCCAACCTTTCAGTGGACTGTTCTAAGTGGTGCTTTCCAGAGCACCTGTCTATCTACTTACATCATTTTTATCTAAGGAACTATTGATATGCTTTCAAATTTTGATCATATAACACAAATACAGAAAACTCCTTGCATTTTATCCAAGGTTAAAAAGGTATTCTTCTACAATTATTGAACAAGTAAAGCATTTCATTATAAGTGGAGATTCTAAAATCTTTTCAGAGAAGTCAAAATCAGTATTATCTAGTTAATACTGAAAAGCTAAATTTGTTCATTGTTGGTATGTGTTTCACATCCATCTGGAGAATATGAAGTGACAAATTTAAATGTAAAGGACAGGTATTTTGACTTTAGAAAATCAATTTAAATATTTAACTATTTATGGTTTACAAAAAAGTTTTATTATATGTTTAGAGATTGACATTAGATAATTTCCCCCCAAATCTAAAATTAAGTTTTTTTGCTTTCATCCTCACATACTACAAAACTAAAGTCTACATGACACTATTTAGCATAAGTGTATTTAGTTTTTGACATTTAACACCAGGAAAGATGGTGTAGGAGATGGAGTCTTTTGTTCCATACTTTTATGAAAGCCCAAAGCATTGTCCAAAGATATTCCTCATGGGGATTTTAATGGGTAGCTGTAAAGCAATGAAGTGAAAAATTGCAGCTGGTCATACTGTCTGAGAGGTAGCCACCGAGCCACCTTTGAGTAGCCTAGTAAGAGTGAGAGAATCAGCGAAGCCACTCAGGCATCTTCTATCTGTCCTTTAAGCAATACTAACCAAGAAGCACAAGAGGCCAACATGTAGCCTGACCAAGGTAAACCTGCCAACTCTGTGTAGTGGCTTAGCCCTGCTTCTCGAATGAAATTCACATTAAAAATGGATGCTAAGGCAAGGCCAAACTATAAGAACTCACTGTGCAAAGCCATATGTCACACCTGCAAAGCTCCACTTCATAGCCTGAGGCAGCTATCGCTCCATTTTTTTGTAATTTTTGGTGCTTATAATAATTGCTTCTATCTATGGTGACAGGTTTTTGTTTTCTTTTTTTTCTTTCTTTTTAAAATTCCATTCTATATCCCAAACTCCTAGAGAGATCTTAGAGTAAATGCACACCTAATAAATATTTATCAACCTCAATGAATAAATTAAAAATTGTTTCAGTTGAATAAACTAGCAAGGTTCATGACTCAATTTTACAGTTTACTTTGCAGAGGAGAACTGTGATCATTCTGAACTCCACCTCCCTCTTTAGTAAGTTCTTTTGCAACATATGGTTGCATGGCAAAAGCATCCAGTGCAAAATCCATGCAGTGGAATTTTATGCAAATGTGCTGGAAAAAAATTCTGGCTTTTACCAAAACTATGATTTTAATTGTTTCCTTTTGAAAGTTCATGCCTATGTTTTCTAACAAGAAGATGATTTCAGGTTTACTTAATGTAAAGTAAATATCAAGACAGAATGTGCTTTTCTTTCTTAAAAACCATTCCTAAAGTAATGTCTACTCTTTGCTCTATTTCAGGACTTTCACAGCTTCCTCATTTCTTGAATGTCCAATATTTTCAAGTATGGCATGAGGTGATTTCATTCAAGGAAGGACTGCACTTATTTGCAAGGCTCTGGAATCAATTTTGTCTTACCCTGGGATTGGATCCCTCAGCTGGCTCTGCTTATTAGTCACCACAGATCATTGCAAAGGTGATTCTACCTGGTTGGTAAATGCCCAGATATCTGTTTACTGCTCCAGGTTGAGCCTACAGTTTTATTACTACTTCATTTAACTACACTTCTCCATCTTTATTTTCCCTGAGCAGGAAGGAGTCTCTTGCTCCTGCGGTTTTTCTGTGTGCAGTGAAAAAGCTGTTACTGTTTCAGATAAGGCAGCACATTCTGCCACCTAGTTACCGGGACACCGGTAGCAGAGGGGTCCATATAAAGTGCAATGGGCGCAGGCTGAAGAAGCCATCGAACATCAGCTCTGTAAGGTTGTCATTGGTGGCTTTCTATGGAGTCTTTGCACCCCAGCTGGCTAGCTAGCACTGTTTGCTGATGTGCATATGCTGCTGTGAAGGTAGTCTGTCTACCTCTCTGCCTCCTGCCCACACTCAGCTGTCTGTGTGAGGCATCTAAATATTTTAGGAATAAAGACTATGCAGGAACAGTTTCTTAGAAAGATCATGGAGTTCTGAATGACAGAAAAATGCAAATATTACTGAAATGAAGTGAGAATTTTAAATAAAAACTTTACTAATTCTAATATTATGGAATGACACTAAAATTGGTCTGAAGGCCAATTCTAACATAAAGAAAATCTCTGGAGATAAGGCCAGATTCCATTCCTGAGCAATTTGTGTTGCTTGAAAGTATGGGGATACTTCTAAGCAAACTGCTAAGATACAAACTAATATGAGGAAATGTAGGCCTATAGCAGACCTTGGGACTGACGTGTGGTTATTCCCATCTTTGACCTTGATCCTTAATAGGATGTGAGAATGAGAGATTTTTTTCCCCCTAATAAAACAGAGACCCTTTTCTGAGTCAAAAAGGACACAGAGGCAGGGCTCGACCCCACACAAATATGTGAAAGGTGAGAACCAATAGATGATATTTGAACAGAAGTCAATGAATGTACATTCACTAAACTTTTTCCCTCTAGTTTTAAAATTTTATTATACTGGTTTCCATAGTTAATGTGCTTGGCGCAGATTCCCCTGTCTACCCTCAAGTACTTCTCTTTATCACTCCTTCATTCCATGTGTCTTTGTCTTGAGATTTCACTTTTACTTTCATGTCACCTATAAATACATGATTTTATGCATCTAGAAAAAAAAATCTAAGACCTAAAATGAGAGAGCATATACATATTTCTCTTTTTGAGATTTTAATTCACTTAATCTGATTATCTTGAGTGCAACCATTTTTCTTTCTTTTTATGTTGAAAATATCATTTTTAAATACAGTATATTCTAATCACTCCCCCTCCCTCTTCTCCTCCTAGATCTTCCTGTCACTCCACATACCCAATTCTATGTCTGCTCTCTTTAGAAAACAAATCAGCCAATTAAAAAATATAACCTGAATAAAACAAAGCATAAAAACAGGAAAAAAAAACCATAAAGAAAAAGCATGAGAAACACACATGTGCACACTCATGCACATATAGCTACAAAATATGCACGCATGCATGCACCTCCTATAGGTATGTGTGCGTGTACATGCATACTCACACACAAAACCCATAAAAACATAACATCAGAAGTCATAGTGATAAACAAGGGACAAGTAAGGTAAAAAAAAATGCCTTAATACAGCCTTATGAGTCAAAGCAACTCTAAAAATATCATTGAGTTTGTGTTGGCCATCTCCTGGTGGGCATGGAACCTTCCTTAACTATGGTTGGTATACCAAATGAGAGTGCCATATATGTCCTCTCACGTCCTCTCAAACTGAACGCATGTTTGTCTTCTAAAAGTTACCGTTGTTACATATATATATATATATATATATATATATATATATATATATATATATATATATATATATATATAAATGTATAAATGAAACCTGGTGAGTCTATCCACTGTTGTTTGTTATGTATATCATTTCAGTGATTATCACTTGTATTGAGTAACAAATTAGAGGATTCATCCTTGGAGAAGAACAATTCTCCCTCACTGAGCAGTCATTAGTTGCTTACAATTCTTGTGTAGTGGTAGGGCCCTGTAAAATTAACCCTCCCATATTATCATGTCTGTTAGTGCAGCCATTCTTCTGGTATTGTTTAGGCAGCCATATTGTTGATGTATGTAAGTATACCTTCCAGTAGAAACACAGTCTCAGAGGCCCTCTGTGGTAGGCTCCTGTCCTGTTCTGTTTTCTCCCTCTTCTGATATCCATCCTTTTTGCCTTTCTGAATGGGGATTGAGCATTTTAGCCAGAGTCCTCCTTCTTGATTAGTTTCTTTAAGTGTACAGATTTTAGTATGTTTATCCTGTATTATATATCTAACATCCACTTATGAGTGAGTAAATACCCTGTGTGTCTTTCTGCTTCTGGGATACCTCACTCAGTATGATCTTTTCCAGTTCCCACCATTTGCCCGCAAATTTCATGATTTTCTTGTTTTTTTATTGCTGAGTAATATTCCATTGTGTAGATGTACCACAATTTCTGTATCCATTCCTCAACTGAGGGGCATCTGGGTTGTTTCCAGGTTCTGGCTATTACAAATAAAGCTGCTACAAATACGGTTGAGCAAATGTCCTTGTTGTGTACTTGAGCATCTTTTGGATAAAGGCTCTACCCTGCAGAGTATCAGAGCAGATGCTGAGACTTATAGCCAAACTTTGGGCAGAGTTCAGGGAATCTTATGAAAAAGGGGGAGATAGGAAGACCTGGAGAGGACAGGAGCTCCACAAGGAGAGCAACAGAACCAAAAAAATCTGTGCACAAGGGTCTTTTCGGAGACTGATACTCCAACCAAGTATCATTCGTGTAGATAACCTAGAACCCCTGTACAGATGTAGCCCACGGCAGTTCAGTGTCCAAGTAGGTTCCATAGTAATGGGAATAGGGACTGTCTCTGACATGAACTGATTGGCCTGCTCTTTGATCACCTTCCCCCTGAGGTGGGAGTATACCAAGCCACAGAGGAAGACAATGCAGCCACTCCTGATGAGACCTGATAGACTAGGATCAGAAGGAAGGGGAGGAGGACTTCCCCCATCAGTAGACTTGGGGAGGGGAATGGGTGAAGAAGGGGGAGGGAGGGTGAGATTGGGAGGGGAGGATGGGGCTACAGGGGGATACAAAGCGAATAAACTGTATTTGATAAAAATAAAAAAAAATAAAAATAAAAAGGAAACACAGGCTCACAGCAGAATCCATGGTCCTCTGCCTCTTAAAATTTTTCTGTTCAATCTTCCTCAGTGTTCCTTGAGCCTCAGGTGTATTAGTTTTATTATAGATGTATCCATTGGGTATGGGCACACATGATTGTTTTTTCTTAATACATCAGCCAGTAGTGGCTTTCTGCATCTGCTGAAAAGTAAAGTTTCTTTGATGAGGGGTGAGGAACACATTTATCTGTGGGTATAATGATCAGAACTTAGAATACACTTACAAAATATACTGATCTAATACAGTGATGGTAGTAGGCTCTCTTCTAAGATTTGTGAAATTGCGAACCTCAGGTAGTTGGCTAAGTTTCCCTCTTGTTGAAGTTACTTCTCTTCTTTGGTAGCTTGTACAGCACACTCCTCCTTCTCTTTTGTATTAACTTCTCTCCATCGTCTCCTATTAAAGTTTCTCTCCTTCCCCCATTTGCCCTTTTATGTCACTTATATCCTTTTTCTTTCTAGTGCTCCTTATGCCCTCATCTATTTTGGATTTATTTTCATACAAAATAAAGACATGGATCTAGTTAGATAAGTCTGAGTGTGTTTTCCAACATTGCTTATTGAAGATGCTTTCATTTTCCATCACCAGGCAGTGGTAACTTTATGTCACTTGGTATCTGTGAATTGCATTCTGTCCCACTGTTCATCTGTTTTGTTGCCAGAGCCAAGATGTTTTGTACTGTGTCTCTGTAGGATAACGTAAACTCAGGTAGGTTTATACTTAGAGAATTATTCCTTTTGTTCAAAATTGCCTTGGCTCTCTGCTGTACTTTGTGCATCCATGTGCTTTAATATTATATCTTCTATAATAATAAAAGAATGACATTTAAATTTTTATGGAGATTTCATTGGGTCAATCAGTAGAAGTCAGGAAAATTTTATAATATTAAATCATCTAATTTATAAAGATGGAAATCTTTTTAACATCTAATATCACTGATTTCTTTATTTAGTGCTTTAAAGTATACATTAGAGGTCTTTTACTTCCTAGGTTAAATTTTTTCCATTGTGTTTTATGCTTTGGAAGTTATTATGAATAAGATTTCCACCCTGAATTATTTTTTACTATGTCTGTTATTGGTATATACATAGGCTACTGATTTTAATTTTGAAACTTGCCACTTTTTGGAAGTGTGTTTTAAGCACCCAGTGTTCTCTGGTGGAATCTTTAAGGTGTTTTATGGATAAAAAAATATGTCTACAAATCAGAATATTTGGGATTCTTTTTCTCTCTGTACTCATTTTATTTTCTTCTCTCATTATATTGTCCTAAGCAGTATTTCAGGCACTATATTGAATAAGGATGGAGGGAGTTGACATTCTTGTCTTATTTCTGATTTTAATATAATGGTGTTCATAGGTTTGATATTTATACCCTTTATTATGTTGACATTTTTTCCCTTTTATCTCAGTTTCTTCAGTTTTTGTTATGAAAGGCTATGCACCTTGTCAAAAGCCTTTTCTGCATTCATCGAGATGATCATGTAGTTTCTGTCTTTGAGTTCATTTTTGTGATGATTTGCTGATTTGCGTGTGATGCATCATCTCAGCCTCTTAGGAATAAAGCCAGCTTCATCAGGGTGAATTGTATTTTGATGTGCTCTTAAATCTTTTCACAATATTTTATTGCATATTTTGGTATCTATTTTCATCAGGAAATGGGTCTATATTTTTTTGTCTTGTCTATCTGAATTTAATACAAGGATAATAATGGATTCACACAAAATTCTGGCATCATTCTTGTAATTTTTGTCTTATGAAATAACTTGGGAAAGATTGTTATTGATTCTTCTGTAAAGGTCTGTTAGAACTCAGCATTGACTCATTCTTGACCTGGATTATTTTCAATTGTTTATTTATTTATTTTTTATTACCACTCCAATCTCATTGTTTGTTAGAATTTAATTTGTTCATCTTATTAGGGCTTAACTTTAGTGGGTCATTTGAAGGCAGAAATTAATTCTTTTGTTCATATTTTTTAATTTAGTGTAATAAAATTGAAATATATTCTATTTATATATCAGTTTCATTGTTATTTGCTACAATATGTCATTTTAGCTCTAATTTTGTTAATTTTTAATTTTTTTCTTTCCTTGGTTTTTTTTTTTAGCTTAGGTGAGTTTGACATTCTTGTATATTTTTAAACAACTAACTGTTTCATTGATTCCTTTTTTTCATTTTAATTTCATTAATTTCTGCCCTGGTATTGATTAATTTTTCTACATGATGATTTAGAAATGGCTTGTTTGTTACTTGATGGTCCTGAAGTATATTATTAAGCTATTTATTTGATTGCTGCTGATTTTATAAAGTAGGTACTTATAAGTATGAATGTAAATATTGGTACTGCCTTCATTCTAAATTAGTATTGCTTTCATTTTATCCCACTGATATTGGGATATTTTTCAATTTTTAATTTACAGCAAATATTAAGTTTTCTCTCAGATAACACAAATCTATTGATATGAGTGGAGTACTAAAAATCACCTGCTATTATTAAGTTGGTGGTTAATTTGTGTTTTTACATCTAATAGTGATTATTTTATAAAATTGGTTACACCAATATTTAGTGTATACAGTTTAAGATTGTAAATCTTCAAAGATTGTTTTTGTTATCAATATGAAATTACCTTCTTTATTTATAATTTTAAAATATTTCCCATTTACTTATTTATTTATCTATTTATTTATAGTGTGTGTATGTGTGCGTGCATGCTATGAAACATAGGTGGAGATCTGAGGGCAACTTGAAGAAGCTGGCTCTCTCCTTCAAACATGCTGGTCTTGGGAGTAAACTCAGGTGGGCAGCTTTGACAATGGTGCTCTTCTTCTTCTTCTTCTTCTACTTCTTCATTTTCATTGTCGTTGTCTTCGTTTTTGTCTTCTTCTCCTCCACCAACTCCTCATCTTCCTCCCCCTCCTTCTACTTTTTTTCTTTTCTTTTCTCGTTTTTTTTTTTTTTTTTTTTTTTTTTTTTTTTTTTTTTTTTTTTTTTGACAGTGTTTCTCTGTGTAGCCTTGGTTGTCCTGGAACTCACTCTGTAGAACAGGATGGCATTGAAGTCACAGAGATCAGAGATCCACCTGCCTCTGCCTCCCAGTTGCTGGGATTAAAGGCATGCACCACCACCATCCCACTGTGCCTTTACTTCTTGATCCATCATTTTAAAGTTCTTTTTCTGTTCCTAGGTTATTCTTATTTTGTGTGAGTGAATTTGCAGAGTATGTACACATGGGTATACAAGTACATGTCTGGAGGCCCATGGGAGGACACCAGAAGTCTTCTTTTGGTACTTTCTCCACTGTTCACTTGAGATGGTGTCTCCCAGTGAACCTGGAGATACTCAAGATGACAGCAAGCAAACCCTAGTGATACTGTTGTTTCCCCTCAGAGCCTTTCTTTGAACTCACAACGAGATTGAATAAAGACCGTGGGGACTTATGAATATTTATAAAGGCTTAGGCCTTAGCTGGGCAGACTCTCAGCTACTCTGAACTTATCCTGCTTTTTTTAAGCATGATGAGCCATATGGCCAGCTCTACCTCTTTGCCAATATTCATGTCCATCCACCTCAGTGTCCCTCCTGAGAATGTTCCCACACCTTCTCTCAGATACCTTCTCTCAACCTGGAAGACCTGCCTTTCTTCTTCTGCTTGGATCTCGGCAGCTCTTTGATAAGCCAAACAGCGAGTGAGAAAGGTGTATGTTTACAAAATATGATGCCTGAGGCCAGTGATGGGCCATAGATTAGCAATTCCAGTGTCTGGCCAGTACTCAGCATTCTGCTCCTACAGCAATGAACAGCTGAATATACACAGACAACCTTCATACAGTCCACAAAAGGTTACCCCAACACACAACCAAGCTAGCTTTTTAACAATACACAGATTCTACAGATCCTTCTGTAGAAAGTCCTCCTCCTCACTGAACCGTCATCCCAGCCCCTATTTCTTATTTCTTCATTTAGTTTGTCTTTATTCTGTTTTTTTTTTCTTCTGTGTGCGTGCATGTTATTTGTGGCATGTGTACAAGTTTGTGTGTGTGTGTGGAGGGGTGTTGTTCACATGGTCACAAGAATGCATTTGCTTTGGGGAAAGGACTGGGGTTGATATCAAATAATTTCCTCAGAAACATTCTATCTTATTTTTGAGACAAGGTCTCTCACTGAATCTGGAATTCATTGATTTGGTTCTATTGGCTGTCCAGTAGGTGCCAGGACTATGCTTGTATGTCCTTCATCACGGTATCTGTTTATCAGCCCGGACGCACTGGAGTTACAGATTCGTGCCACCACACCCATCGATGTGCATGTGTTCTGGGATCAGACAGGACATAGGTCATCATGCTCGTATAGCAATCACTTTCCTGACTGACTGATTCATCTTTTCAGCACCTAGCTCTTCTTTGTAATGTTTGGTTTTAGTCTATTGGGACAGATACTGAATTTTCCTGTTCCATTTGCTTGCAATACCTTTTCCGCCTTTTTACTCTAAAGCTGCACTCATCTTTGATGGTAAGGCTCATTATTTGAGGCAGCACGCAGATCAATCCCATTTGAAATCCCGTCTGTTAGTTTATGTCTTCTAACTTAAAAAATTAGTCCATTAACATTCAGCTATAATGTAAAGGAGTGTATTAATTGTTATTATTGTGAAGCTATTAAAATATCTGATATCTCCCTATACACAGTGATACAGTATTCTTCTAGCAGAGTTTACTGTTCTTTGTGTTATTCATTTGTTAATTTTTCTCTTAAATCTGAAGAATTCTTTCAAGTGTCATCTGTAGTTCTTGTTTAGTGGTCGCTAATTCCTTTAGTTTGATTCTATCATGTGGATTTCTCCTTTGAATATGACACATGGTAATATATATGATAAATGTTTATATAACACACATATGAGAAATGGTTTTATATATGTGTACATATATACATATATATGTTTTATCTGTTGTAATAGTCTATATTTGCAACTATAGTCTTTTAGCACTCATAATTCACTATTCTATGTACTCTTATTATTTATTTATTTCAATTTATTCACTTTGTATCCCCACTGTAGTCCCCTCCCTTGTCTCCTCCCAATCCCACCCTGCCTTCCTCTTCCCTGCCCTAGTCCTCTGATAGGGGAGGAACTCCTTTCCTATCTGACTCTAGTCTATCAGGTCTCTTCAGGGCTGGTTGCATCATCTTCCTCTGTGGCCTGGCGAGGCTGCACCATATACTCTTGACTTTAATCTTTTATTGGAAAATATTCCATAATTCTGATAGGTTTGGCTATATTTGTGGCATGGCACTTTTTTGTCCCTTTCAACATATTTTTAAATTATTAATCTATAATTATTGTCTTAGTTGCTATTTGACATGGAGGAGGTTCTTGTCTTGATTGGTGTTTGGAATGCTTCCTGGGATTTTGTCCGATTTGAGAAGTTTTCTACTATGATTTTTAGTGACTATATTGTTGATGTCTTTAACTTGTTTAAATTTCCTTCTACTGACCCCATGATTCATAACTCAAATACAATTGTTTGTGTTTTACAGGACTCACATGTTCAATTATATTCTTTCATTATTTTTGTCTCTGTCAGTGATTGAATATTTTAAATTGTCTATCTTATCTTCCCTCCCTGCTATTATGACTTTCCCTGTCCCATTCTACTAGTGGCGTTTCCACTGAATCTTCTTTACTGAAGTCAGGCTTATTGAGCTTTTGAATTCTATATTTCCATTTTATTTTATCTTACATATTTCATTTACATATTGAATTCCTGCACATGTCCTGTATTGACTTTGATTTTTTCCTCATTGGTTTGTATTCTCTTTGAATCATTAAACCTCTTTCTTTAACTGATTCTTCAGCAGTCTGGAATTGCTGCATTTGTGATCGTGAATGCATAATAAATTTTATTCTCAGGATCTTGGTCAAACAGACAGAGAAGAAGACAAACAGAGAATCTAATGTCTTTTTGTCTGTTGAGATAGAGCATCTGTACTCCTAGGCTTATGACTTCCCTCCCCCATTTCACAGCCTGAAGTATAGCAACACTCCAGTTACTGTCCCAGCCTTATTATCTCTTTTTACAGTTCTGAAATGCTCTATGCATTTCTGGATCCAGGGGATTATGTAAGCAATCACCCCAGCTCAAGTTTCATGGACTTAACCATATCTGAAAATCTATATGCTGTATGTCTGTATTTTATAGAATTGATATGTAGATATCTTTGGATTGGGTAAGCATATTTAGGCCACCACAGGCATTAGTCTCAAGCTTTGTTTTAGAAAGGTCTATAATAAATAATACATATTAGCATAATATTTCTGTATGACCTATGTAAGCATATTTTTAATAAAAATTACATTTATGACTGTTATCTTGCATCTATTCATGTGTACCATATGTAAGACTAGTTCCCAAGGAAGGTCTGAAGAAGAACCCCTAGAACAAGAGTTATGTATGGTTGTGAGCTGCTGTGAGAGTACTGGGAATGGAAACCAAGTCCTCTGCAAGAGAAGAAGTGCTCTTAACCACTGAGCCATCTCTCCAGCCCTAAGAATTTTTTTAAAATAAGTATCTTCTCTGTTTTTACACTTATGAGATACTGTACTTTCTATCTGTTATCCTGTTCAGTTTTTTTTTTTTTGCTAAACGTGCTAACAGATACATAAACATTTGAAGAGTACAACCTGAGGGTTCTATAACTATAAGTAGGATGATCACAGTGTTCAGGTTCCTAGAGCCTTTTTAAAGGGAAGTGGAATCATGGGGAGAGATGTCAAAAGACTATACCATAATTAACTGGAAAATTCATTGCTGTTACCATCACTTGAATGTTTATGTGAATAAACAGAAAATCTTCCCCTCAACTCGTGGTGAAAGTCATTTGCATTATGTCTCTGTTGAATTGTAGAAGATATTGAAAAGGATACATGTAAGACATATTTGCTTTTGTATCACAATTGATGCATTTCATTTTCTTACATGTTCCTATGATTCTTCATCTGCAAAATGTAACTTTCTAAAACAGATACCCACTAAATTGGTTTTCACTGAGTGCCTGTCACAATAGTTTCATACATAGACACTCATTTTCTTTCAGAATTGTATCCTCTTGTCAACTTTTAATTAGTGTTTCTGATCTATTTGTTTCCCTCCAATACTTTACATGTTAGTGTGAGTCATTTATAAAACATTTCATCTGATAATTTTCATTCATCTGTCCTTTTCTTCTATTTGTACTGAACCATTTCCTTTCGAAGACGTACTGTGTCAAATACTATGTCTTCAGCAGTTTCAATATTCTACGATCACTGAGTATAATTCTCTTTTAGGGTTTATATTTATATTGTATCTCCTTTTGTGCCTTTTTTTTCCTTTTACATCTTCTACTTCATTTATTTTTATTTGCAGGAGGAGTTGAAAGAAAAACTTAAGGTTGTTTTTCTTTTCTTCCCTAAAGATGAATCCTCCAAGTAAAACCAACTCATCTATAGAAATTTGCAAAGAAAAGGGAAGTAAGCACAACAACCCAAGAGCAAAGAGAAGAGGAGAAGAGGAGCGTGCAGTTGGCACTGAACATAAGCACAGATGTAGTGGTTCATCTGTTCAGGACCGCCTCCCCAGAAAGCAAACACAAGGACTCTTTTATGAGGATGCTTCCCATCCCCAACATCTGAAAATGTTTCAACTCAAAACTTAAGGTTAAAAAGGGGAAAAAAAGGAAAAAAAATAAAAAAACACACAACTCCACAAACCACCCAGCCATAGTCACTATCCCTAATTGATCATAGGAATTTCTTCTTATTTTATAAAAAGATTAACAAAATATTGAAAAAATTACTTTGTCATCTTAAATTTGTAATCCAGAAAATTTCTTAGAAAAGAGACCAAAAACTGCCTTCCACTTTCCACTTTTGTGCCTTTTTTGACACATTCTAAAAACTTTAAAAAAAATCTCAATCTGATTTTTAAATCAAATTACTTTGTCTCTTCTTATATAGGACATATGTTTTAGATTCATGAAGTTTACACTTGGATTGATGCTGGTGTTTTTCTTTTTGAGTTATCTCACATAAAATTTTTAAAGTTCTCTTCAAAAATTTATGTATTTCTCAATAAAATATGTAGATTATTAATTAATATTAGGACAGTAATTTGAGTTAACCAGTTCCATATTTCATATTCATATTTCTGCTTTCCAAAGTATCACTTAAAAAATAAAGTCGGGTTCTGAGTACTTAGTACAACATATTTACCAAAAAGGAAGTAAAGATAAACAGAATTTTATTTTAATAATTGTTTTTCCTTGGTCCATAAGATAAAACAGATGAGTCTTCATGATCTAGTCGCCTAACCAAAGCATCTGTTTTTACTACCATACTGTTCAACTTTGTATTTTTTTTTATTTTTTAATTTTTTATTAATTACACTTTATTCATTTTGTATACCCCCATAAGCCCCTCCCTCCTCCCCTGCCGATCCCACCCTCCCTCCCCTTTCTGCATGCATGCCACTCCCCAAGTCCACTCATAGGGGAGGTTCTCCTCTTCTTTCTGATCTTAGTCTATCAGTTCTCATCAAAAGTGACTGCATTGTCCTCTACTGTGGCCTGGTAAGGCTGCTCCCCCCTCAGGGGGAAGTGATCAACGAGCAGGCCAATCAGATTATGTCAGAGGCAGTCCCTCTTCCCATTACTATGGAACCCACTTGGACACTGAACTGCCATGGGCTACACCTGTGCAGGGGTTCCAGGTCATCTCCACGAATAGTCCTTGGTTGGAGTATGATTTTCTGGGAAGTTCCCTGTGTTCAAATTATCTTGTTCTGTTGCTCTCCTTGTGGAGTTCCCGTCCCCTCCAGCTCTTACTATTTCCCACTTCTTACATAAAATTCCATTCACTCTGCCCATCAGTTGGCCATCAGGCTCAGCATCTGCTTTGACAGTCTATACTGTAGAAGCTTTCAGAGGCCCTCTGTGGCAGGTTTCAAGGTTGTTTCCTGTTTTCTTCTGGCTTTCAGAGGCCCTCTGTAGCAGGTTCCGAGGTTGTTTCCTATTTTCTTTTTCTTCTGATGTCCATCCTCTTTGCCTTTCAGGATGGGGATTGAACATTTTAGTTAGGGTCCTCTCTTTTGCTTAGTTTGTTTAGATGTACAGATTTTAGTGGGTTTATTCTATATTGTATGTTTATATGAGTGAGTATGTACCATGCGTTTCTTTTTGCTTCTGGGACAACTCACTCAGGATAATCCTTTCCAGGTCCCACCATTTACCTGCAAATTTCATGATTTCCTTATTTTTTCATTGCTGAGTAATACTCCATTGTATAGATGTACCACAGTTTCTGCATCCATTCTTCAGTTGAGGGGCATCTGGGTTGTTTCCAGCTTCTGGCTATTACAAATAAAGCTGCTACAAACATGGTTGAACAAATGTCCTTTTTGTGTACTTGTGCCTCTTTTGGGTATATGCCTAGGAGTGGTATGGCTGGATCTTGAGGAAGTGCTATTCCTAGTTGTCTGAGAAAGCGCCAGATTGATTTCCAGAGTGGTTGTACCAGTTTACATTCCCACCAGCAGTGGAGAAGGGTTCCCCTTTCTCCACAACCTCTCCAGCATGTGTTGTTCCTTGAGCTTTTCATCTTGGCCATTCTGATGGGTATAAGGTGAAATCTCAGGGTTGTTTTGATTTGCATTTCCCTAATGTCTAATCAGGTTGAGCATTTCTTTAAGTGCTTCTCTGCCATTCGATATTCCTCTACAGAGAATTCTCTCTTTAGCTCTGTTCCCCATTTTTTAAGTGGATTACTTGGTTTGTTGATTTTCAGCTTGTTTAGTTCTTTATATATATTGGATATGAGTCCTCTGTCAGATAAAGGGTTGGTGATGATTCTTTCCCAATCTGTAGGCAGTCGCTTTGTTTTGATGACGGTGTCCTTTGCTTTACAGAAGCTTTTCAATTTCATGAGATCCCACCAACAGCACAGGCTCTAAGAGCAACAATCAATAAATGGGATCTCAACTTTGTATTTTAACATAACAAATGCTAGAGGTGTACAAATACTGAGATGCCATCTCTCATAATTCTGTTCTTTGCTCCATGCTAGTATGCCAAATCCTGAGTATTTTTTTTGATGAGATACTACTAAATTAGTCTCTCTAGCCTCCATTACCTACTCTCAGAGGACACTGCTGTAGTTTTCCAGCAGGAATTCATTTTTATTATGTTTAGTCTATACCATCAATGGTCTATATAAGTTTCAAGGATGGAGCTCACGACTCCTTGGCCATCTATGCATTCTGTAACATGAGAAACGGTTAGCTTGGAGGAGAATTAATGATGCAAGCTTTCATATAACCTAGTGGAGGACTGTTTTATCTTGACTCAGAATTTCAGGAACTACAGTCTATTACCACTTGACCAGATGCCTATGAACTGGAGTTGAGGCAGAATGTCATGGTGAGAAGCATATGGCTTTGGAACAACCTGGTGAAAGGGTGTAGAATAAAGCATGGTGGAAGATTTGTCAACAAAGCATAACTTTATGGATTAATTTCTTACAACTCAGTGCTAGCACATAAATTCTCATCACCTGTCAGTTATCACACAAACTGAACAATGGATTGATATGTTGATGATATCATAGATGTTACTTTCCAATTGCGTCTTTCAAGATCTATTTGGGTGCAAGACTTCAACACATGAACCTTTATGGAGCATTATGATTCAAATCATAACAACTATTTAAATATAATCAGATTTGGGTTACATTTGGGTAGAGAATAATAAAAGAACTGAAGTCATATAATTACCAAATATTTTATGCTTATATCTTAAAAATGAAGACTTCTACATTTTAAGTCTCTTTGTATGGAATATGACACTACAGAATACAGTGCACTGTCATAGAAATATCTTCTAGTTTTCCCTATAACTTTTCACTGTAATTCTTAGATGAAGATATTATTTATGTGACTATATAAATATGTTTTATTGGATATATACATATTTATATAGCATTTATTTAAAAAGTCAATTTCATTTTAATTAACACAGTTTCTTTCATTGTGCATATAAAATAAATCTTTTATTTATCAAACATTAATGTACCTCTGTTAGCATACAATTGAAATGGAAGATGGAATCAGCTTGATTATCTGCATAAAAATTATTGATCAAAAACTTGAATTTGTTTGTATGTATTGATTTTACATTTTCTTGAAGACATTTGTCACAATAAAATATGTAAAATTAATTACATAGTGAAAAGAAAAGCATTCTGGTGTATTTTTTTTTCTTTTAGACTATGCATTCTCAAATAAGTTTATAATAATTCCATCAATTCTTTTATATGAATTTGCTTTCTGTGTGAGCATCCAAGATTATTATACAAACCAAAACAGGAAGACATACAGTGAAACAGATACTCTCTTTGCTCTTGACTTCATAAGAGAATAGTAGTGTGAAGCACTATATTTTGAATTTTGAGTGATCATGAGAATGATTATGGTCATTTTTATAATTTATGTTTTCTTTCCCACCACAGAATAATTACCTGTGGTGCCATAGTTATTTACAAACTTGGGTAATGCCTCCAGAATGTAAGTAAATCATTTTTTTTCTATAATTTCTATTTCAAAGTCACACATTCTGTACGTTATTGGCTGAAAAGGAACTATTGTTTGAGTCCAGCGACTCAGACAGTTCCAATGTTCCACAGTTCCAGTGTTTGGGAAATCAGGGCCTTTGCTTCTGATGCAGCTGCTGGATTTGCTGGGATTTCTGCTTTGTTCCTTGTCAGTTGGTGTAAAGGTTTGTTTCGTTGTGATTTATATTTTCAGGGCAACATATTTACTGACAGATGTCAGTGGAGCATAGGCGGGAGGAGACCATGCAACTCTCGGCCTTTGAACCCCCAGATCCATGTGTGGGTCTCTGTAGATGTCTCTTCCTTTCTGTTCATGGTCAGAGTTTATGTAGTTAGGTCAGCGTTGTTTTAATGGTCCCTTCACTTTTTTCTTCTGTCTCTGGCAGGGTATGTTTCTCTCCCAAACTGAAGGAAATAATATTGGTTCAAAGTAGTTGTAATGAGGCAGATGGTCTGATCCTTGGGCCTGCCAGGGAAGTGCCATCTGTCTGTCCTCAGATAGCGGTGTTGCCCTCTACTCCAGATGCATAATTTTTGGATTAGTATACTTGAAGTAATAATTTTAAGATACTCCTAATCCTGTACTCCTTCCTGTCCTCTGCCGTTAATGAATCGTATTTGCGTGTTACATTTTTAAATTAATAGTCTTATTTATTATATGAGAATTTTAGACAATATATTTTGGTCATACCATCCCCAACTCCTCCCAATCTACCTACCTCCCTACTCACCTAATTTCTTCTCTTTTAGGTTTTGTAAAGATCATAAGTTCAGTTTGTACTGCTCAACCAGTGTCTGTTCACTTTAAGACCAATTCCACAAGATGGAAGCCATTCCTGGGTAGACAGGTCATAAACCCTAGAGGAGAGACTGCTGTTATTATTTTGCTAAATGAACAGTGATAAACAGACTCCTAGTGATGTGATATTGTGTCAGTAGATTAGCCCATCTCCCAACCCTCATTTGAAACGTTTTGAATTAGATGGGAATTAACACAATGACTCATAACTGGTCAATATGCAGAAAATAAAAGACTATGGAGTGCCTGGCTCCAATCTATGTTATGGCAAGGCTTAGGAATCATTGAGAAAGAAGGTGAGAAAAAAATTGTAAGAACCGGAGTTTCTAGATGAGCAGAAGGAAACAGCGTTATGCTACCGCAACATGAACCCTGGTTGTTTTCTATCTGTAGTGTTTATTCACTTATTTACCTGTTTGTATTTTGAGAGCATTTGAATTAACATCCCATGATGCAGGCTTTAAAACTGAATTATTATTACTATATAAAACCCAGCCTATCTTTTCTAAACATTAGAAAAAACTGTATTATTACAGTTTATGCAAATTATTTCCATCTAATCAGAAGTTATATTATCAGATCATGTGCTATTTAATGTTTAATATAATGGGAAAATGTTCAATTTTATTTTGTGTTTGCCATAAAAAAACTAAAGACATAAAAAGGTAATAATGTATAAGATTTGAGCTTAACAATGACCCTGAGAAAGAATTCTAATCACTCCTTTAATATGTGAAAAACCTCATTTTAATAAAAGTTTTATAAGATAATTTTGTTCATCGTTAGCAAGCATTTGTTAAACCTGCAATATGAACTATAATATCTGCAGAGCTCTTTGTGCTTGATGTGTTATCTTCAGCTAAACAACTTTGAAGTTATTCTTTGAGAATTTCTTTTTATTACAAAGAAACAATAATCAAGCTGTGTATCCCTCTGAAGAGCAATCGCTATTTGCATGGGGAGAAATCTGATGCTGCCTGAAGCCTCATTTTTCAAGATACATATATTTATCGGAATAAATAATTAAATTTCAATACAGGCAAATTCTCACAACTTGTGTTTTGCATAAATGCGGGAAGGAGAAATTTAATTTTGCATCTCTATGTAGAGTTATTGAGCCAGGGTATTTTTATTGATTTGATTTGGAAGCAGCTACAATCAGCAACTGCCATTTAAATCAACTTTGGCTTATTAATAATGCTAGATTGCTTTCCTTGTGCTTTTTCTACATAGCACATTTTTAATAAGCACCTATCCTCTTTTTTTTATTTTGGAAGAAGACATATGAACATGTTTAAAATACACCAAGTGACTTTGAATTTCAAAATCACAGAGTTGTGAAAACCTGGTTTAATTTGGGAGAATCTCCACATGGTTGTCATATGTTCTGTCCAAAACAAGCCAGTTGAAGGTGGAAATTCTCTCAGCTGCCTTCCATATCAGTCATTCTGTAACATTAGTCTGCTCTCTGCTTCCTACGCCTTAACTTAGCTATGTTTAATTCCGTCAGCTGTGTGGATGTTTGCTTTTGAATTTCTCTGGCAAATGATGCTTTTATGCTCCAGATAAAATTCTTGTACTACCATTATTTCTGCATTTTATCATTATTTCTGTATTCTGCTTAAGTTTTTGTGAATTGCATTTCAGATCATTTTTGTTCACCTAATTGAATTATTGTCCACAACTGTGAATCTGTCTGTCATTTGTTTCTAGTGCAATAATCCGGATTTTTTTTTATCTGATCAATTTTTAAAACTGAATATATCATTTTGGAGAAGAAACAATGTAAAATGGTTACACAAAACACATCCATGCATAGCATGTGTTCATTTAGATGTAATTTTCAACCTAAGTATGTGGTTTGGCTTTGTATGCACTATTGACCTTAACAGGATAATTTCTGACTCTGAGGTTTGATACATTGTACTGTCTCCATATTGATACAACTAACAGGATATATTGCAGATATGGTATCTTCCATTCCTTGACCCTTAGTGCACCTAATTTAAGCATGCGGTTTTCTTTACAGGCCTTTTAGTTTATTCACAAATAACTGTTTTGTATATTAGTGTTATGGCTTATAGTTTTAGCTGTCAATGTGCAAAGGAGCCATCCTGAACATGGGACTCATACTTACACCTCTCAGGATGCCTGGAGAATATTGGCAGGTTAGGTTTGGCAGAAGCTAAACATTATCCTAAAGGTCTTTGATGTGCTTGACAGCATCATGTAGATACTGCATGAACCTGAGCCAGCACAGAGGCTTTCTTTATCTTTGGCAGTTTCAGTGATATAAACGTGTAGCAAGAGAAACACCAGCTCATCCCACTTGACCTGGTTTCTTCAGTGATTTCCTTTGATTGACAATCACGTTTTCTTTTTGCCAGCTGAAAACCTTAAAGGAAAATATATTGAAATTCTTTTCTCAAGGGACTAAAATTTAAAATATTACTGTTTTTGCTGTTAAATTCTCAACAATCTACTTTAAAACATGAAAACAATCTTTATTTTCAAACAAATTTTATTTGAAAATTCTTCTTAGGACAAATCACTTCTGGTATCTTCTACTAAACGTGGTTAAGAGAGAATGATTGTTATGATATTCTCCTGGGACAGCGGAGTTTCTGTGTTGAATAATTTCTGTAAGCATTTTACTTTACAAAGGTCTTATTAAACAAATAGCTCATTTTCTCAAGCTTCATTGTACCTATCTAATTGCAGTAATTAATGTCATGTTTTACCAGCTAGTCAACATGAGGAAACACTGCATTTTTAAGATGTTAGCGAATACATACTAACTACTCAGTTTAATACTTGTAAGTGTGGTGAGGGTAGGATTGGCTGAAGTTTGTTCAAGGTTAAGTCGTAAGCAGGTTAAGCAAAGATATGCTGCTGGGTATCATGGTTCCCTTAGCGGTTTTGACATAACTTTTAAAAAAAGGAAAGATGGGAAAAAATATATAAAATGAGTTTAGACATACAGAGAGAGAAGTTCTAAATTAGAGGGTTTTTTGGGGGGAGATGTTGTTTGCCTGTAATTCTAGCCCCAGGTTGATAAGCGAAGGAATCATTCGCAAGCACCCACCATGTGTCGTTAGCCTTCGCAAGAGGAGATTTGAGTATCGGTTCTAGGATCACTTTTTTTTTAAAATTGGCATTTGATTTGTATTTTTATTATAAAACATGAAATAATTATTTTAAAGTAGTTACTATTTCATATCTTGGGGGTTTAAAACTTAATTTCCTTATTACCAGTTTTGAAATTTATGCTAATGTTAAACGTAATTATAGAAATTGAGAATGGGCTGGAGGGATGGCCCAGGCTGTGTTGCACTAGCAGGAGGCCCTGACCTGCACCCCAGAGTCTGGGTAAATGAGCAGCACAGCAACGTGCACCTAGAACATTTGGGTTTTGTAAATGGAAATGTGGTCAAGAAATTTGGAAAATTCATACCCAGGGAATTGCATGAATGTTTTGAAGTGCCACTAATGCGCAGGAACACAGAGGAATTACGGTCTTCTAACTTTTAGATCTAGATCTATAAATAGTGACTATTGAGCACTTATGACAACATCAGGGATTTCTTTAGTCAAAACTTTTTACATAATGACCAAAATGTATTAGTCAGGCACACTTGAATACATAGAGCCTATCATTTTTTTTAAAACCATTTCCATAGAGTCACATATCTTCTTTATAGATAAATCAATGTGACTTATAAATTTTGCAAAATAAATTTCCTGCTCACATGAGCTCTCTTTGTATACGACAAATGATATATGAAAACAAAACCATTGATTGCACTCTTATTATTACTTCATTGACCCAACAAATATTTTGACAAAGAATATAGTGAGAAAATTCAGTTCCACCTATTAAAAAACACTAGAGAAAACACTGAAGCAGATTGCCCATAGCCCATCACAATACTTAATATTGTATTTCAGTCATCTTAGATAGCTATATTTCTTTACAGAACTAGAAAGCTTGAATATTTCATTTTCTACTCTTTCCCAAAGTATTGTCCGCATTACAATTTATTTTCAGAAATTTGTGAGCTGTGTTAAAATGTAAATTTTAGGCTTTTTCTGCAAGACCCTTGAATCTTTAAGCAGCACGTGAATCTTTTGAGCTAAAAGACCTATAAAAGACACACATACACACACACACACACACACACGCACACGCACACACACACACACACACACACACACACACACACACACACATGCCTACACTGTCTAAAAACGAGAATAGGATTTGGAAATAAAATTAACTCAAAAAAGATCTTAGAAGTTACAGTTGAGACTAAAGCTGGTACCTAAAGGCAAAGACAGCAGATTCAGTCCACTCAGAATCTCCATTTACAGAGAATAAACATACAAACAACAAGTCTTTTGTGTGCTAGTATTAGCTCTATGTGGTAGAATGCTGACGGCTTTCTGTCAAGATGGCTGACCCAGAATGTGCCTCCTCTTTTAACAAATGATAGTTATTTCTCATTTAAATCCAACACACATGCACGCATGCACACGTGCAGCTATATCTGTATTTGAAACCACGAATGTAAATCATCAAGTACCTAAAATTGAATTTACAAAAGAGTAAATATAGACTCAGCATTCATTAATCACAGTGAGCTGAGAAACTCAGAGGAGGTTTTAGGACTAGATTCTTACAAGATCTGGAGGATGAGAAGCCTCTATGGGCTGGGGGTTGAGCTGGATGCACAGAGTAGAAAGCCACAGTCCATTGAATGATGTCTTCAGTACTTCTTTCCATCTATTTGGGTAAATTCTAGAAACAAGCTAACCCCTCCAGTTAGGGTAGAGATAGCATTTGTGTGCATTCTAGTACCAAGGAGGCCAAAAGAGAGCTTCAGAGGCCCTGGAACTAACTGTACTGATGATAGTTGTGAGCCTCTATGTGGGGGCTAGAAGTATTTGGCTGCATAGCGAGAATTGTCCTCATGACAGAAATTTTATTCTTCAGGTAATTTACTTTCGTCTTTTTATGGTAAGCGTATGCATTTCTGGCCTGGTAATGACATAATAAACTAAGTTTCTGGGCTCTGGTTGGGATACAAGGCCTGTTCTGGATTAGTTATTTTTCTGTTGTTGAGATAAACACCATGATCCAAAACAACTTAAGAAACAATTTATTTTGGCTTATAATTCCAGAAAAAATTCATTCAAAAGTAAAGATGATTGGGTTACTTGGTTTGCTGCTTTTCAGCTTCTTTAGTTCTTAGTATATACTGGATATTAGTCCTCTGTCAGAAAAAGGGTTGGTGAAGATTCTTTCCCAATCTGTAGGCAGTCGTTTTGTTTTAATGACGGTGTCCTTTGCTTTACAGAAGCTTTTCAGTTTCATGAGGTCCCATTTATTGATTGTTGCTCTTAGAGCCTGTGCTGTTGGTGTTCTGTTCAGGAAGTTGTCTCCTGTACCAATGAGTTCTAGGGTATTCCCCACTTTTTCTCCTAACCGATTTAATGTATCTGGTTTTATGTTGAGGACTTTGATCCACTTGGACTTTAGTTTTGTGCAGGGTGATAAGTATGGATCTATTTGCATTTTTCTACATGTAGACATCCAGTTAGACCAGCACAATTTGTTGAAGATGCTATCTTTTTTTCATTGTATGGTTTTGGCATCTTTGTCAAAGATCAGGTGTCCATAAGTGTGTGGGTTTATTTCTGGGTCTTCTGTTTGGTTCCATTGATCCACCATTCTGTTTCTATGCCAGTACCATGCAGTTTTTATTACTGTTGCTCTAGAGTACAGCTTAAGATCAGGGATCCAATTAAAAAATGGGGAACAGGGCTAAACAGAGAACTCTCTGTAGAGGAATTTAGAATGGCAGAGAAACATTTAAAGAAATGCTCAACGTCATTAGCCATCAGGGAAATGCAAATCAAAATGACCCTGCGATTTCACCTTACATCCATCAGAATGGCCAAGATGAAAAACTTGAGTGACAACACATGCTGGAGAAAGGGGAACCCTCCTCCACTGCTGGTGGGAATGTAAACTTGTACAACCACTCTGGAAATCAATCTGGCACTTTCTTAGACAACTAGGAATAGTGCTTCTTCAAGATCCAGCAGGTAAATGGTGGGACCTGGAAAGGATCATCCTGAGTGAGCTGTCCCAGAATCAGAAAGACACACACAGTATATACTCACTCATATAGACATGTAATATAGGATAAACCTACTAAATACTGTACATCTAAATAAACTAATCAAGAGAGAGGACCCTGCAGACTATCAAAGCAGATGCTGAGACTTATGGCCAACTGTTGGGCAATGTGCATGGAATCTTATGTAAGAAGTGGGAAATAGTAAGATTTGGAGTGGACAGGAACTCCACAAGGAGGACAACAGAACCAGAAATTTGAACACAGGGGTCTTCCCAGAGACTCATGCTCCAACCAAGTACCAGGCATGGAGATAACCTAGAACCCCTGCACAGATGTAGACCATGGCAGTTCAGTGTCCAAGTGGGTTACATAGTAATGGGAAGAGGGACTGCCTCTGACATAATCTGATTGGCCTGCTCTTTGATCACCTCCCCCTGAGGGGGGAGCAGCCTTACCAGGCCACAGAAGATGACAATGCAGCCACTCCTGATAAGATCTGATAGACTAAGATCAGAGGAAGGAGAGGAGGACCTCCCCTATCAGTGGACTTGGGAGGGGCATGAGTGAAGAAGGGGATGGGAGGGTGGGATCTGGAGGAGAGGAGGAAGGGGCTTATGGGGAAATGCAAAGTGAATAAAATGTAATTAATAAAAAAGTGAAGATGATAAAACAGCTATACTAGTTCAAGAATGATACATATAACATGAAGAATAAACAATTCTCCACCTCTAAGAGTTCATAGAACTTAAATATCTATGATATAGATCTTAGAAATCTCTAACAGATCATAATTAGGCTAAAGTGATAAACACAAAACTCAAGGTTGCTTACATCAATTTAACTCTAAAAGATCACATATTGTGGTTAAATTTCTCAAGTCAAGGGCCAGGTGAAATGACTCAGTATGTAATGGCACTTTCTGAAAACAATGATAACCTGAATTTGCTTACATGGACCCATATGGCAGAAAGGCAAAACAAAGAATTCTTGTCAGTTGAGCTCTCCACATGCATGCTGTGGCAAGTGCATGTGTGTACAGAATGGCATGCATGCCTGTATCATGTGAACACACATACACACACACACAGAGCGAGTAAATGAATGAATGAATAAATAAATAAACATAAAAATAAGTGATTTTGAGTAGTCTATAGTATCCAACATTTGGCCAACTTGTGCATTATGCGATGCTGCTGAGAAGGTATTTTGTAAACACAGTTAGAGTGTGAGTCTTATCCAATCAGTTGAAAGTTTTAAGAGCAGTTAAGGTTTTCAAGAGAGAAACCAATTCTGATTGGAGACTGTAACAATAAAATCCTGCCTGAGTTTCCACTGTACAGAGCTGATCCATAAATAGCAGTCTTTCTTTTAATAACTGAATAGGCCACTACCTTAAAGCAAATATCCTTGCATTCACATCCTAACACATTTCTTCTTGGTTATTTGTCTTTGAAAACAGTGGTTAATAAATATGTATGGAACAGTATTTATTTTTTATACAACTCTTTTCTTAATATACTCAAACTTGGAGTACAGATATATAAAAGACACCAAAGAAATATTTGGAGAAGCTCTGAGCAGTTTCTTAGGTAATTTCTTTATTTAAATATTCTCATATGATATAGTATTTTCTACAAGAGAAAATGCTTTGAAATGGTGGAGAAATATAGAAAATCATCTAATGATTTTATAACTCCTCCCATGCCCTTCTCCACATCCATTGATAGGAGAAGTCCTCCTCCCCTTCCATCTGACCCTAGCTTATCAGGTCACATCAGGACTGGCTGCACTGTACTCCTCTATGGCCTGGTCAGGCTGTTCCCACCGTAGTGGGAGGTGATCAAAGAGCCAGCCACTGAGTTCATGTCAGAGACAGTCCATGTTCCCATTACCAGGGAACTCACATGGACACTGAGTTGCCACGGGTTACATCTGTGCAGGGGTTCTAGCTTATCTCCATGCATGGTCCTTTGTTGAAGTATCAGTCTCAGAAAAGACCCCTCTGCCCAGATTTTTTGGTTCTGTTGCTTTCATTGTGGAGCTCCTGTCCTCTCCAGGTCTTACTATCCCTCCCTTCTTTCATAAGATTCGGTGCACTCTCCCTAAAGCTTGGTTATGAGTCTTAGCGTCTGGTTTGATACAGTGCTGGGTGGAGTCTTTCAGAGTCCCTCTGTGTTAGGCTCCTGTTGTTTCCTGTTTTCTCTTTCTTCCAATGTCCATCCTGTTTGTCTTTCTGGGTAAGTTTGATCAGGGTCCTCCTTCTTGCTTAGCTTCTGTAGGTGTACAGATTTTAGTATGTTTATCCTATATTATATGTCTAATATCCATTTATAAGTGAGTATATACAGTGTGTGTCTTTCTGCTTCCTAACTCAAGATGATCCTTTCTAGATCCCACCATTTGTCTGCAAATTTCATGATTTCCTTGTTTTTAATTGTTGAGTAGTATTCCATTGTGTAAATGTACCATGATTTCTGTATCCATTCCTCCATTGAGGGACATCTCGGTTGTTTTCAGGTTCTAGCTATTACGAATAAAGCTGCTATGAACATGGCTGAGCAAATGTCCTTGTTATGTACTTGAACATATTTTAGATATATGCCTAGGAGTGCTATAGCTGAATCTTGAGGAAGTGCTATTCCTAATTGTCTGAGAAAGTGTCAGATTGAAATCCAGAGTGGTTGTACAAGTTTACATTCCCACCAGCAATGGAGGAGGGTTCACCTTTCACCACAACCTCTCCAGCATGCATTGTCACTTGAGTTTTCGATCTTAGCCATTCTGATGGGTTTAAGGTGAAATATCAGGGTTGTTTTGATTTGCATTTCCCTGATGGCTAAGGATGTTGAATATTTCTTTGAGTGTTTCTCTGCCCTTCTACATTCCTCTACAGAGAACTCTCTGTTCAGCTCTGTACTCCATTTTTTAATTGGATTACGTGATTTGTTGCTGTTTAACTTCTTCTTTTTTTCATTTATAACACCTTTTTTTAATTTTTATTTTTTTAATTTTAGTTACAGTTTGTTAACTTTGTATCCCTGCTGTTTCCCACTCCCTGTTTCCCTCCAAATCCCACCCTCCCACCCTCATCTCCTCCCTGCCCCTTTCCAAGTCCACTGATCAGGGAGAACCTCCTCACCTTCCATCTGATACTGGTTTATCAGGTGTCTTCAGGACTGGCTGCAAAGTTCTCCTCTGTGGCCTAGCAAGGCTGCTTCTCCCACCATCGAGTTCATGTCAGAAACAGTCCCTGTTCCCCTTATTAGGGTACCCACTTGGATACTGAGCTACCAAGGGCTACATCTGAGCAGGGGCTCTAGGTTGCATCCATATATGGTCTTTGTTTGGAGAAACAGTCTCATAAAAGACCTCTGTGCCCAGATATATTTGGTCCTTGTGGAACTCCTGTCCTCTCCAGGTCTGATTAACTCCCCCCCCCCCTTTTTGGTTCCCTGCATTCTGCCAGAGGTTTGGTTATGAGTCTTAATATCTGTTTTGATACACTGCTAAGTAGAGACTTTCAGAGGCCCTCTGTGGTAGGCTCCTGTCCCATTACTTGTTTGCTCCTACATCCAATGTCTATCCGATTTGTCTTTCTAAGTGAGGATTAATCATTGTACTCTGGGTCCTCTTTCTTGTTTATCTTCTTTAGGTGGATAGATTTCAGTATATTTATCCTATCTTATAGGACTATATAAGTGAGTATATACCATGTGTGTCTTTCTGCTCTTGGGATACCTCACTCAGGATGATCATTTCTACATCCCACCATTTGCCTGCAAATTTCATGATTTTCTCATTTTTAATTGCTGAGTAGTATTCCACTGTGTAAAAGTACCACAATTTCTGTATCCATTCCTTAACTGAGGGACATCTGGGTTGTTTCCAGGTTCTGGCTATTACGAATAAAGCTGCTACAAACATGGTTGAGCAAATATCCTTGTTGTGTACTTGCGCCTCTTTTGGATATATGCCTAGGAGTGGTATAGCTGGATCTTGAGGAAGCACTATTCTGATTGTCTGAGAAAGTGCCAGATTGATTTCCAAAGTGTTTGTACAAGTTTGCCTTCCCACCAGCAGTGGAGGAGGGTTCCCATTTATCCACAACCTCTCCAGCTTGTGTTGTCACTTGAGTTTTTTATCTTAGCCATTCTGGTGGGTGTCAGGTGAAATCTCAGGGTCGTTTTGATTTGCATCTCTCTGATGGCTAAGGATGATGAGCATTTCTTTAAGTGTTTCTCTGCCATTCTGTATTCCTCTACTGAGAATTCTCTTTTTAGCTCTGTACCCCATTTTTTAATCAGATTGCTTGATTTGCTGCTTTTTAACTTCTTTAGTTCTTTATATATTCTGTATATCAGCCCTCTGTCAGATATAGGGTTGGTGAAGATTCTTTCCCAGTCTGTAGGCTGTTATTTTGTTTTGATGACTATGTCCTTTGCTTTACAGAAGCTTTTCAGCTTTATAAGGTCCCATTTATTGATTATTGATCTTAGATCCTGTGCTGTTGGTGTTCTATTCAGGAAGTAATCTCCTGTGTCAATGAGTTCTAGGCTCTTCCCACTTTTTCTTCTAATCGATTTAGAGTGTATGATTTTATATTGAGGTCTTTGATCCACTTGGACTTTACTTTTGTGCTGGGTGATAAATATGAATCTATTCACATTTTTCTACATGTAGACATTCAGTCAGACCAGCACCATTTGTAAAGGTGCTGTCTCTTCTCTATTGTATGGTCTTGGCTTCTTTGTCAAAAATCAAGGTCAGTGGGTTATTTCTGGGTCTTCAATTCCATTGATCCACCATTCTGTTTCTATGCCAATACCATGCAGTTTTTTATTACTATTGCTCTGTAGTACAGCTTTAGATCAGGGATGGAGATACCTTCAGGTGATCTGTTGTTGTACAGGATCATTTTGGCAATTCTGGGTTTTTTGTTTTACATACGAATTTGAGAATTTTTCTTTCAAATTCTGTAAAGCGTTGTGTTGCTATTTTGATAGGAATTGCATTGAATCTGTAGATTGCTTTTGGCAGGATGGCCATTTTCACAATGTTAATCCTACCAGTCCATGGCATGGGAGATCTAACTATCTTCTGATATCTTCTTCAATTTCTTTCTTCAGAGACTTGAAGTTTTTTTTTTTTTTTTTGGACAGGTCTTTTACTTTCTTGGTTAGAGTCACACAAAGGTACTTTATGATATTAGTGGCTGTTGTAAATGGTGTTGTTTCCCTAATTTCTTCTCAGCCCTTTTGTCTTTGGTATACAGGAAGGCTTCTGATATTTTTTATTTAATTTTGTATCCACCCACTTTGCTGAAGGTGTTTATCAGGTGAAGGAATTCTCTGGTTGAATTTTGGGTGTTGCTCATGTATACTATCATTTCATCTGCAAATAGTGATACTTTGACTTCTTTTGCTATTTGTATCCCCTTGATCTCCTTCAATTGTCTTATTGCTCTAGCAAGGAATTCAGGAACAATGTTGAAGAGATATGGAGAGAGTGGCCAGCCTTGACTTGTCCCTGATTTCAATTGGATTTAAGTTTCTCTCCATTGAGTTTGATATTGGCTAAACGCTTCCTGTATATTGTCTTTGCTACGTTTCGATATGTGCCTTGTATTCCTGATCTTTCCAAGACTTTAAACATGAATAGGTGTTGGATTTTTTAAATTTTTATTGAGTATTTTTGCATCCATGTTCATAAGAGAGATAGGTCTGAAGTTCTCTTTTTTTGTTGGGTCTTTTTGTGATTTAGTTATCTGGTTACTGTGGTTTCATAGAATGAATTTGGTAACATTCCTTCTGTTTCTATTTTGTGAAATACTTTGAAGAGAGTTGGAGTTAGTTCTTCTCTGTAGCTCTGGTAGAATTCTGCACTGATACCATCTGGTCCTGGACTTTTTTGGCAGGGAGACTTTTGACGACTGCTTCTATTTCCTTGGGTTTTATAGGACTATTCAATCTACTTACGTGCTCTTGATTTAATCTTGATAGATAGAATCTATCAAGAAAATTGTCCATTTCATTTAGATTTTCAAATTTTGTGGCACATAGGCTTTTGTAGTAAGACCTAATGTTTGTTTGGATTTCCTTAGCATCTGTTGTTACGACCCCCTTTTATTTCTGATTTTGCTGATTTTGATAGTTTCTCTCTGCCATTCAGTTAGCTTGGCTAAGGGTTTGCTATCTTGTTGATTTTCTCAAAGAACCAGCTCTTGGTTTCACTGATTCTTTGAATTGTTTTGTTCCTAATTCATTGATTTCACCCCCTGAGTTTGATTATTTCCAGCTGTTTGCTCCTCTTTGGTGTGTCTGCTTCTTTTTTTTCCCCTAGGGCTTTCATATAAGCCTGTAAGTTGCTTGTATGAATTGTTTCAAATTTCTTCTTAAAGGCACTTAGTGCTATGAATTTTCTTCTTTGCACTGCTTTCATTGTCTCATAAGTTTGAATATGTTGTGCCTTCATTTTCTTTGAATTCTAGGAAGTCTTTAATTTCTTTCATTATTTCTTCCCTAACCCAGTTGTCATTGAGTAGTGAGTTGCTCAGTTTCCATGTGTGTGTCAGCTTTTTGCTAGTTCTGTTTTTGTTGATGTGCAGCTTTAGTGCATAGTGTTCAGATAGTATACAAGAGATTATTTCAATCTTCTTGTATCTGTTGAGGCTTGCTTTGTGACCAACTATATGGTCTAATTTGGAGACAATTACCTGTCATGCTGATAAGAAGGTATACTCTTTTGAGTTTGGGTGAAAAATTCTGCAGACATCTATTAGGTCCATTTGATTTAGGACCTCTGCAAGTGCCTTTATTTCCCTATTTAGCTTCTGTCTAGATGATCTGTCCCTTGGTGAGAGTGGAGTGTTGGAAGTTTCCCACTATTAAGGTGTTGGGATTGATGTGTGATTACAGTTTTATTAATGTTTCATTTACAAATTTTGTTACTCTTGTATTTAGAGCATAAATGTTCAGAATTGTGTTGTCCTCCTGTTGGATTTTTTCTTTGATGTTAATGAAGTGCCCCTCCTCATCTTTTTTGATCAATTTTGGTTGAAAATCTATTTTATTAGATATTAATAGATACCCCTGCTTGTTTTCTGGGTCCCTTTGCTTGAGAAACATTTTTTCCAGCCCTTTCCTCTGAGGTAGTGTTTTATTTGTTGCAGAGATGTGTTTCTTGGATGCAGCAGATTGTTGGATCCTGTTTCTGCAACCATTCTGTTAGTCTGTTTCTTTTTATTGGAGAGTTGAGTCCATTGATGTTGATAGATAATAGTGACCAATAAATGTTAGTTCCTTCTATTGTAGAGTTGGTGTTATTACTGTATTTCATTGCTTGTTTACTTTTAATTTTCTGTTGTGAAGTTATCTGTATCCAATGTTTCCTTGGGCGTAGTTGTTTTCATCAGGTTGGAGTTTTCCTTCTAGTATCTTCTGTAGGGCTGGGTTGCTGTGTAGATATTATTTAAGTTCAGTTTTATCATGGAACATTTTGTTTTCTCCAACTATGTTGATTGAAAGCTTTGCTGGATAGAGTAGTCTGGGTTGGCCTCTGTGTTCCTTTAAAGTTTACATGACATCTTCCCAGGCCCTTCTGGCTTTCATAGTTTCTGTTGAGAAGCCTGGTATGATTCTACCTTTATATGTTACTTGGCCCTTTTCACTTGCTGTTTTTTTTTTTTTTTATATTTTTTCTTTGATCTGTAGGTTTAGTGTTTTGACTATGATCTGACATGAGGTGTTTCTTTTGTGGTCTAGTCTATTTGCTGTTCTGTAGGCCTCTTGTATGTTTATGGACATCTCTTTCTTTCAGTTGTGAAAAATTTCTTCTATGATTTTCTTGAAAATATTTTTTGGACCTTGGAGCCTGGAATCTTCTTTTTCATCAATTACTATTATTCTTAGTTTTTGCCTTTTCATGGCATCCTTGATTTCTTGGATGTTTTGTGTTTGGAACTTTTCTGATTTTACTTTTCCTTTGAGAGAGGTATCAATTTCTGGAAGTGTATCTTCAGCATCTGAGATTCTCTCTTCCATTTTTTGTATTCTCTTGGTGATGCTTACCTTTGTGGTTCCTGATCTCTCCTCTAAGTTCTCCAACTCCAGGGTTCTCTCTCTCTCTTTCTGTGTGTGTGTGTGTGTGTGTTTAATGATTCTAATTCTGTTTTCAAGTTTTGTACCATTTCCTTCATCTGTTTTAATGTAGATTCCTGTATTTCTATGATGGCTTCTATTTTTTTGTTCATTTCTTCTTTATATGCTACTAATTGTGTCTCTACTTGTGCCTCTATTTGTTTGGCTGTAGTTGCCTGTATTTCTCTGAGAGCTTTGTTCATTTCCTCTTTATTCGCCTCCATTTGTGTGACTATTTCTTTGCAAGATTTGTTTGTTTCCTCTTTATCTGCTTCTAATAACTGGATAAGCATAGCTTTAAATTCATTGTCCTGTGTTTCAAATGAATTGAGATATGCTTTGATTTTGGGGGTTGCTGGTGAAGCCAGGGTGTCCTGATTTTTGTTGGGTGTGTTCTTACGCTGACCTCTGGCTACCTGCTTATTAGTAACCTTCACTGTTTGTTCCTGGAGTCTGTATTTCAGACTGCATCTGTCTTTTTCTGGTATCTGGAGTATTCTTCAGGAGGATGGAAGAGTTCCACTGGTTTGAGAGTATGTGTTGGTGTTTTAGCTGTACCTGAGAGAGGAAGGACCATGGGTGCAGTTGCAAAAGTGCAGGCGAATAAGCGTGTAAGTGTAAGTGTGCCTTGAAGGACAGGGTGTTAGAGAATGTAGATACCTGGAATGTGGGGTTGGGAGGGCAGGTGCAGGATGGGGTGTGGACGCTGCTGCTGTTTGCAGGCACAATGTGCATGCACAGATTTCCTAATACCTCAGTGGCCTTCAGGCCTGTCATACTTTCCTTCTGGCGTTCAAATCTGTCTGGGCTCCAAGAATTGTTTGCCTGGACTTCACTGGTAGACCCACAGAACAGAGGCTTCAATGTTGAGACCGCTGTCCCCAGAGAAAGTCTACGGGTGACCTAGGTCCAAATGGTATCAGCTCATGGGTTGTCCCCTCCCTCCCTGGAAGCCTCAATGTCAATGTTCTGGCTTCAGCTGCCCCTCCACTCACCAATTTTTGAGTCTCAGATCCTCTGCCCCTCAGATATGGTGGGCGATGTTGGCAGCCATCTTGGAGCCCTCAGAGAAAGTCTTAAAAAGAAGAGATCTCATCATAAAACTAGAGAAATTTGTCAGTATGAAAGTGACTAGAAACAGAATAAACAAACCAGTAAGAAACCACACTTCAAATATATATATATATATATATATATATATAATTATTTTATAGACCCATTGCAATTTGTCTAAGGAATGAAAAAAAAATAAACATCTTCATTGTTGCTCTATTCATAGTAGACAGAAGTTGGAAAGATCCTAGATGCCCGTCAACAGATAAATTAATAAATTAATTGGGGTGCATTTACACAATGAAATATCAATCAGTTGTTAAAAAGTGAAATCTTGAAATTCACAGGCAAATTGAAGTTAGGAAAGAAAATCCTTGGTGAGGTAACCAAAACCCCCACCACAATACACCCAAAGATGCAATTGCTTGTATGTGGATGCAGGATGTTAGGCATTCAATGACCACACTGTAATCTCTATAACCACAGAGGTTAGGTACAGAGTAAGGAACTCTTTGATGTTTAATGAAATTTTTAGTCATACATGGAGGAGCTGAGATGGCTGGCAGTTAGTTTGAAACTCATCCTTTGAGACAGATAAGAAGATCAACTATAGGTCTATGTTATAGCACACTAGGGTCTATTAGGAAGCTTAGCTCCTTCTCCAGTTTCATAATTCTCTATCTATCATTTTCCCTACATACCAATGCCTATGTCCTCTCTCATTAGGCAGATAAGGCCAAATCATTGATGATTTCTATCTTTTGAGATAAATTTAATCCTAGAGATAATCATATATTTAAAGAGAATTTAACAGAGGGCTTTGCTATGGCATGCTTATCTTCCACAAATGTCTAATATGTAAAGGTGAATGGCCATGATGGGGACTTTAGTCAACATTCTACTGGAGTCTTCACTGGGTTTCTAAAAATCTGTAAATCGATTGAGAGTGTTCAAGAGAATCCCTGTATGTTACACTATAGCTATAGATATTAAGATAATACTGAAGAACATAGCTACATAGTGTACCAAATGTTTACAAAATCTATAACCTGAAAGAGGTTGCCCTTTTCTAAACTAGTCAAAACAAATTATAAAAATATATGAGGACAACCCTTATGGAAAAGCTGCAATTGAAGTGACAGATGGTATTTATAGCTTTAATTTTCACACATTTGAATATTGAAATCAAATATTGAAAATCAAAAGATATTTATCATTTTTAATTTGAATAATAGAGAATTTTAGAAAAATGATGGTGACAAAAAAAAACAAATATATTTATATGATAAGTTGGTCTTCTGATTATTTGTATAAGACCATATAAACCATGTTTAAAGTTAACAACATGGAATTCTTGAAGGAAGACACAGATACATCTGGAGGTGAGCTATATCATGAGTTTAGTTCTTCTATCCTCAGTGGAAATATCCAGTTCACCATTATTTATATCATGCTTAATTTTATTCATATTCCCTGTGAATTCTGTGGAAAGCTAAAATGTACTCTCATATATGTACTAATTGATTGGCTTAACCCAAACAATCTTAATTAGTAATAATGTATTCACTAATTGATTAGCAGATTAGTGCCCACTGATTTTGTTTTCATTATTAATATTCTAGTAGAAGATCATAAATCAAAGTTTGATGATTTGACCTGAATGTTTTCTAATGATACATTTTAAAGGATCAGGATCATGAGTGAGGATTTGAGGGCTGATACAGTAAGAATATCCTTTTTTTTTATCCTTTATTAATTACACTTTATTCACTTTGTATCCCCCTGTGGATCCCTCCCTCTTTCCATCCCAATGCCTCCCTTCCTCCACCCTCTGCATGCATGCCCCTCCCCAAGTCCACTGATAGGGGAGGACTTCTTTTCCTTCCTTCTGATCCTAGTTTATTAGGTCTCATTGTCTTCTTCTGTGGCCTGGTTATGCTGCTCCCGCCTCAGGGGGAGATAATTAAAGAGCAGGCCAATCAGTTCATGTCAGAGATAGTCCCTGTTCCTATTACAATGGAAACCACTGGATAATGAACTGCCATGGGTTACCTGTGTGTAGGGGTCTTAGGTTATCTCCATGCATAGTCCTTGGTAGGAGTATCAGTCTCAGGAAAAACACCTGTGCTCATATTTTTTGGTTCTGTTGCTCTCCTTGTGGAGTACTGTCCTCTCCAGATCTTACTGTTTCCCATTTCTTTCCTAAGATTCCCTGCACTCTGCCCAAAGGTTGCTCATAAGTCTCAGCATCTGCATTGATAGTCTGCAGGGCAGAGCCTTTCAGAGGTCCTCTGTGTCAGGCTCCTGACTTGTTCCCTCTTTTCTCATTCTTCTGATGTTCATCCTCTTTGCCTTTGTGGATAGAAATTGAGCATTATAGCAAGGGTCCTTCCTCTTGATTAGTTTCTTTAGGTGTACAGATTTTAGTAGGTTTTTCCTATATTATATGTCTATGTGAGTGAGTATATACTGTGTACATCTTTCTGCTTCTGGGATAGCTCACTCAGGATGATCTTTTCCAGATCCCACCATTTACCTGCAAATTTCATGATTTCCTTGTTTTTTTTATTGCTGAGTAATATTCCATTGTGTAGATATACCACAATTTGTGCATCCATTCCTCCACTGAGGGGCATCTGGGCTGTTTCCAGCTTCTGGCTATTATAAACAAGGCTGCTACAAACATGGTTGAGCAAATGTCCTTATTGTGTACTTGAGACTCTTTTGGGTATATGCCTAGGAGTGGTATAGCTGAATCTTGAGGAAGCACTATTCCTAGTTGTCTGAGAAAGCGCTAGATTGCTTTCCAGAGTGGTTGTACAAGTTTACATTCCCACCAGCAGTGAAAGAGGGTTCCCATTTCTCCACAACCTTTCCAGCATGTGTTGTCTCTTGAGTTTTTGATCTTAGCCATTCTGATGGGTGTAAGGTGAAATCTCAGGTTTGTTTTGATTTGCATTTCCCTGTTGGCTAATGAGGTTGAACATTTCTTTAACTGTTTCTCTGCCATTCGATATTCCTCTATTGAGAATTCTCTGTTTAGCTCTGTACTCCATTTTTAATTGGATTATTTGATTTGTTGCTGTTTACCTTCTTTAGTTCTTTATATATACTGGGTATTAGTCCCCTGTCAGATAGAGGGTTTGTGAAGATCCATTCCAAATCAGTACGCTGTAGTTTTGTTTTGACGACAGTGTCGTTTGCTTTACAGAAGCTTTTCAGTTTCATGAGGTCCCATTTATTGATTGTTGCTCTCAGAGCCTGTACTGTTGGTGTTCTCTTCAGGAAGTTTTCTCCTATGCCAATGAGTTTAAGGCTCTTCCCCACTTTTTCTTCTAAGCGGTTTAGTGTGTCTGGTTTTATTTTGAGCTCTTTGATCCACTTGGACTTTAGTTTTGTGCAGGGTGCTAAGTATGGATGTATGTACATTTTTTTTTTTACGTATAGACATCCAGTTAGATCAGCCCCATTTGTTGAAGATGCTGTCTTTTTTCCATTGAATGGTTTTGGTATCTTTGTCAAAAATCAGGTGTCTATAAGTGTGTGGATTTATATCTGGGTCTTCTATTCAATTCCATTGATCCACCAGTCTGTTTCTATGCCAGTACGATGCAGTTTTTAGTAATGTTGCTCTATAGTACAACTTGAGATCAGGGATGGAGATCCCTCCTGAAAGTCTTTACAGAAGACACTAAAAGGAAAAATACAACCCCAGAAAACTAACTACTTTCAAGAAAACACAGGAAATAAATAACCTCACTACAGCAAAACAAAAAGTAGCCAAACACACAAAACACGTTACCTTAGCCAACAGCAAAATCAAAGGATCTAACAGCCACTGGTCATTAATCTCCCCCAACATCAATGGACTCAATTCTTCAATAAAAAAACACAGACTAACAAAATGGGTGCGTAAACAAGACCCAACAATCTGTTGCATATAAGAAACACACCTAAATCACAAAGATAGACATTACCTGAGGGTAAAGGCTGGAAGACAGTTGTCCAAGTAAATGGACCCAAGAAGCAAGCAGGAGTAGCCATTCTAATATCTAATAAAATAGATTTTCAACAAAAATTAATCAAAAGAGATCGAGAAAGACACTTCATACTCATCAAGGGAAAAATCCACCAGGAAGATATCACAATCCTGGACATCAATGCCCCACATTTGTAAAAGAAACATTAATAAAATTTAAACCACACATAGACCCCCACACATTAATAGTGGGAGACTTCAACACCCCACTCTCAACAAAGGACCAGTCAACAAAACAGAAATTAAACAAGGAAACAATAAATCTGACAGAGGTCATGAATCAAATGGACCTCACAGACATCTACAGAATACTTCACCCAAACTCAAAAGAATTTACCTTCTTCTCAGCTCCTCATGGAATCTTCTCCAAAATAGACCAAAGCAAGAATCAACAGATACAAGAAGATTGAAATAATCCCTTGTATCCTACCTGATCACTATGGACTAAAGCTGGACCTCAATGATAAAAATAGCAAAAGGCCTACATACACATGGAAACTGTACAACTTGCTACTAAATGACAGCTGTGTCAGTGAAAAAATAAAGAAAGAAATTAAAGTCTTCCTAGAATTCAATGAAAATGAAGGCACAACATACCCAAACTTAAGGGACACAGTGAAAGCAGTGCTAAGAGGAAAGGTGATAGCCCTAAGTGCCTTCAAGAAGAAATTCGAAACATCTCATGCAAGCAACTTAATGGCTCAGTTAAAAGCCCTAGGGGAAAAAAAAAAAAAAAGAAGCAGACACACCAAAGAGGAGTAGATGGCTGGAAATAATCAAACTCAGGGTTGAAATCAATCAATTAGAAACGAATAAAACAATTCAAAGAATCAATGAAACCAAGAGCTGGTTCTTTGAGAAAATCAACAAGATCGACAAACCCTTAGCCAAGCTAACTAAAAGGCAGAGAGACACCACCCAAATCAAGAAAATCAGAAATGAAGAGAGGGACATAACTACAGACACTGAGGAAATCCAAACAATCATTAGGACTTACTTCAAAAGTCTATATGCCGCAAAATTTGAAAATCTAAATGAAATGGACAATTTTCTTGATCGATTTGACTTACCAAAGCTGAATCAGGACCAGGTAAATCAATTAAATAGTCCTATATCCCCCAAAGAAATACAATCAAACTATTCCACAAAATAGAAACAGAACGAATATTACCAAACTCATTCTATGAAGCCACAGTCACCTTGGTACCTAAACCTCACAAAGACTCAACAAAGAAAGAGAATTTCAGGCCAATCTCCCTTATGAACATTGATGCAAAAATACTCAACAAAATACTTGCAAACAGAATATAAGAACACATGAATGATATCATCCACTATGACCAAGTAGGCTTCATCCCAGGCATGCAGGGGTGGTTCAATATATGGAAATCCATCAATGTGATCCACCACATAAACAAAACCACATGATCATCTCCTTAGATGCTGAAAAGGCATTTGACAAAATCCAACATCCATTCACACTTAAAGTATTGGAGAGATCAGGGATACATGGCACATACCTGAACATAGTAAAGGCAATATACAGCAAGCCTTTAGCAAATATCAAACTCAATATAGAGAAACTTAAATCATTCTCACTGAAATCAGGAACAAGGCAAGGCTGCCCACTCTCTCCATACCTCTTCAACATTGCTCTTGAAGTCCTTGCTAGAGCAATAAGACAATTGAAGGAGATCAAGGGGATACAAATTGGAAAGGAAGAAGTCAAAGTATCCCTATTTGCAGATGATATGATAGTATACCTGAGTGACCCAAAAATTCTACTAGGGAACTCCTACAGCTGATTAACACCTTCAGCAAATTGGCTGGATACATAATCAACTCAAAAAAAATCAGTAGCCCTCCTGTATACAAAAGACAAAATGGCCGAGAAAGAAATTAGGGAAACAATACCCTTCACAATAGGACCTAAAGTACCTTGGTGTGAACCTAACAAAGCAAATCAAAGACTCATATGAAAAAAATTTCCAGTCTCTGAAGAAAGAATTAGAAGAAGATATCAGAACATGGAAAGATCTCCCATGCTCATGGCTTGGCAGGATTAATATATTAAAAATGGCCATTTTACCTAAAGCAATCTACATATTCAATGCAATTCCCATCAAATTACCGACACAATTCTTTACAGACCTTGAAAGAAAAATTCTCACCTTCATATGGAATAACAAGAATCTCAGAATTGCTAAAACAAGTCCCTACAGTAAGAATATCTTAACACTCTTCTCTTAGAAAGAAAATCATTAAATCGGCTAGAAGAAAAAGTGCGGAAAACCCTAGAACTCATTTGTACTGGAGACAACTTCCTGAACAGAACATCAACAGCACAGGCTCTAAGAGCAACAATCAATAAATGGGACCTCATGAAACTGAAAAGCTTCTGTAAAGCGAAGGACACTGTCATCAAAACAAAACGACTGCCTACAGATTGGGAAAGAATCATCACCAATCCTTTATCTGACAGAGGGCTAATATCCAGTATATATAAAGAACTAAAGAAGCTGAAAAGCAGCAAAGTGAGTAATCCAATTAAAAAATGGGCAACATAGCTAAACAGAAAACTTTCTGTAGAGGAATATAGAATGTCAGAGAAACATTTAAAGAAATGCTCAAAGAAATGTAAATCAAAATGACCCTGAGATTTCACCTTACACCCATCAGAATGGCCAAGATGAAAAACTCAAGTGACAACACATCCTGGAGAGGTTGTGGAGAAAGGGAACCCTCCTCCACTGCTGGTGGGAATGTAAACTGGTACAACCACTCTGGAAATCAATCTGGCGCTTTCTCAGACAACTAGGAATAGCACTTTCTCAAGACCCAGCCATACCACTCCTAGGCATATACCCAAAAGAGGCTCAAGTACACAATAAGGACATTTGCTCAACCATGTTTGTAGCAGCTTTATTTGTAATAGCCAGAAGCTGGAAACAGCCCAGATGCCCCTCAACTGAAGAATGGAAATTGTGGTACATCCACACAATGGAATATTACTCCGCAATGAAAAATAAGGAAATCATGAAATTTGCAGGTAAAAGGTGGGACCTGGAAAGGATCATCCTGAGTGAGCTGTCCCAGAATCGAAAAGACACACACGGTATATACTCACTTATATAGACATATAATATAGGATAAACCTACTAAAATCTGGATATCTAAAGAAACTATTTAAGAGAGAGGACCCTGACTAAAATGCTCAATCCTCATCTGGAAAGGTAAAGAGGATAGACATCAGAAGAAGAAAAAGCAGGAAACAACCTGGAAACCTGCCACAGAGGGCCTCTGAAAGGCTCTGCCCTGCAATCTATCAAAGCAGACACTGAGACTTATGGCCAACTGATGGGCAGAGTGCATGGAATCTTATGTAAGAAGTGGAAAATAGTAAGATCTGGAGAAGACAGGAACCCCACAAGGAGAGCACCAGAACCAGAAAATTTGAGCACAGGGTTCTTCCCAGAGACTCATACTCCAACCAAGTACCAGGCATGGAGATAACCTAGAACCCCTGCACAGATGTAGTCCATGGCAGTTCAGTGTCCAAGTGGGTTCCATAGTAATGGGAAGAGGGACTGTCTCTGACATAATCTGATTGGCCTGTTCTTTGATCACCTCCCCCTGAGGGGGAGCAGCCTTACCAAGCTACAGAAGATGACAATGGAGCCGCTCCTGATGTGATCTGATAGACTAAGTTCAGATGGAAGGAGAGGAGGACCTGCCTTATTATTATTATTAGTGGACTTGTGGAAGGGCATTTGTGAAGAATGGGAAGGGAGGGTCGGGTCGGGAGGGGAGGAGTTAGGGGCTTATGAGGGGATACTAAGTGAATAAAGTGTAATAAATAAAGTTAAATTAAATTAAAAAAAGAAAAAAATCATTACACTTTTCATTATTTTCTACTTGCTTTCATTACTCTTCTTGAGTAGTTTCAGAAACACTGTAAATAATGATCTCAAAATAAGACTAACAAACAGAAAGCATAACAAATTAAATGAACTTTGACTTTGGGATCAGAAAAGAATTTTCAACAACTTCTGCAATAGCCTCGACCTCCTCCTTCCATTTGTGTTTCTGTGAAGCAACTTTCCCATCATTGCTGATTAGGAATAAAATCAACTATAAACACTGAACGTGCTCCAAGTCTCATGGCACCAAACTCAGCTAATATTGAATTCTTTTTTCTTATCTTTCCAGCTTCATGTGTATTTGCTTTGTCCACTCATGTTTGTATGTGGGTACATGTAAAGGTGCCATGATGTTTATATAGATATCTGAGGACAACTTGTAGAAAATTTTTCTTTCTGTCCGTTACGTTGGTACAAGAGATTAACTTTGATTATCATGCTTGGCCTCACATTCCTTTACTAGTAAGCCATTGCACCAACCCACGATTACATTATTTTAACAATATTTATTTGGCAATTTCATATATGCATGCAATATATTTAGATCACATTCAACCTCCTTTCAATCCCGTTAACATCTCCTGCAGCTTCTTCATGTTCTTTCTCAGGGCTTCTTCTTCTTTTTCTCCTCTTCTTCCTTCTTTTTTTCCCTGGTCTTACAACCCAGTGAATTCAATTAGTGCCACTTAGGGCTGTACATATTTACATGAGGACAGGGTACCATACACTGAAGCCTGGGAAACCTATCACGTGTCTCCTAACAGAAGCAAACTGACCCTTTCTCTGCAAGGGGCCACCACAGGCCATTAGTTCTGCTGCGTGTTTGGCCTCCTGCATCCGTACTCTCCATGCTGAAATATTGCATGCACTGATCTTAAAATGCAGGTCTTCTAAAAGCAACAATAGCTATGACAGGCTAATGAGTGAAATGCTCCTGACATATCCACAAGACCTTATTTCACAGCAGTCCAACCCAACCGCTGGCCCTTACAATCTTTTTGTGTTCATCCAGTGATGTTCTTTGAGCCTTGTGAGTGGGGAGAAAGGTGCTATGTCAGTGTCCCACTTGGGGATGAGGATGCTCAAGAAATTTATTCTTTATACTTTGACCAGTTGTTATTCTCTGTATTAACCACTAGCCGTTTAATAAAGAAGAATTTCTGGTAGAGGGTGAGAGATATACTAACCTATGGGTAAAAGGGTAAGAATTTAGAATGTTTGATACTATGTCCCCTTAGAAGAATTTTAATATGTCTCAGGATGCCTTGCTCACAGTTTCTTGGACAAGTTTACAGTGCCAGCTGTTAATGCCTTTCTGTGGCATGGTCCTTAACTTGATCTAGAAAGCTATTGATCACCCTTTTAATATTCCTCTTCCCTTAATGGAAATATCTTAACAGGCCAGTCATTATTGCAGCCTATAGTGTTCACAGCTAGGTAAAACTGAGGATGGCAAAATTTAGTTCCTTAGGCAAAGATGAACCATTATATTCATCTCATTTCAATGTAAACTTGATTTCATCTTGAATAAATGATAAAATCACATGTGTACAAGAGAACTGTTGTAAAATGAATTTAAGTTACCGTTAGTAAATCTTTGAATTCTATACCCACTTTACACAGACCTGCATACATAGGGTACACATAAAGTTTCTTGCATAAAGTGGAGTCATGAATAGACTAAATGTGTAAGGGAAAACTGTAATTAGAAACACTATATATATATTAAAATATAATCCTAGACTTAGGCAACCAGTTTTTTTTTTTTTTTTTTTTTTTTTTTTTTTTTTTTTTTTTTTTTTTTACTTTTCTACCTGTCATGTTGCATAAGGTTTGCAGCGATTAAGAACATGGTTTTTGGTTTTGTTTTGTATGATGGTTTGTCTTGGGTTTTTAAAATTTTTGTTTTATTTGTTTACTGTTGGTTTGTTGAGACAAGGATTTTTGTGTAACCCTGGCTGTCCAGGAACTCTGTAGACTAGGCTGGCCTTGGACTCATAGAGATCTGTCTGCCTCTGCAGACAGAGTAAAGGCGTGTGCCACCACCACCTGTCTTCAGAACTTCTTTTTATGTTAATCCTTTAGAATTTTGAACTCTGGTTAATGTAATACATTGTTTTTAGTCTGCTGGAATCTTTTTCCCAAATTCAACAATTTCAAGGGAAAACCTGTTTGGATATTACTTTCTTCCATGGTTTCTGATTTAATCTGTTGTCAAATAGGCATATCTTCAGATTTTATAGTTTTATTAATAATTTCCAATTGTCACTGCTTCCATTAGTAGTTCTGTGGTCTCCTTTGCTGTTTGTAAAGAGGTGTTAAAACCTCAGCTAGTCCTGAAATCCTCTTCAAACACAATTTTCTGAGTTGCTACAGGAATATGTTGATTTTACTTTAATTTGGGCAACAATACAAATATATGCATAGAGTCCAAAAAAACAAAACATAAAAACAGACATTCTTTAAAAAAAATAAAAGAAACAGTTATATTTCTTTTTGGGTTTTTACTTTTATCTTCATATTTTATCACATATGCAATTCACCTGGAATAGAAAGGAGAAAACAATTAATTCATTTAATCCACTATGCTGCTTGTTCCAAGTCTGTGGAAGTGTTGGGGAGATGGTTCAGTGAGTAAGTGTGTTTGCTACACAAGCATGAGGAACTGAGTTCAGGTTGACCCCACCCATAAAAGAGATGGGCATGGCCCCCTGACTGGCCGAAATCTCAGTGCTGTCAGAAGAGACTGGAGGATTACTGGGGCTCTGCCAGCCAGCAGAGACAAAATGGTGATGCTCGGGTTCAATAAGCTACCCTGTCTCAAGAGAATAGAGAGGGGAACACCAATGGAAGACATCTGACATTATTCACTGGCCTTTCATGCACATAAGGGTGCCCATATATCACACACACACACACACACACACACACACACACACACACACACACACACACCTCTCTTTCTCTCACACACACAACACTAAAGTAAGAGTCATCATGACACTCTCATAAACCTATGCAATACCCTTTGATAATATTCACTTCCCCTTACCCTTTCTTGTTCTCTGTCCCACTCTTGCAGGTGTCCTCTTAAACAATAGACTTCCCACCTCCCTTTTAAACTTTGTATTACATTTATTTACTGACTTTGTGTGTCAGCCCATGTACTTGCATGTGTGAATGCCCATGCATTCCATAATGTGTATAGGAAGCTCAACTAACTTGGTGGAAACATTCTTTCTTTCTACAATGTGGCTTTCAATAGTCTTACTGAGTGGTCAGTTTGGCGCCAAGCGCCTGTCAGCATTTGCTGATTCAACTCAGCAGTCCCCTTCTACTTTCGTCTTCTCTTCTTTCTGTAGATTCTGTGCACAAGTCAAAACATGCAATATTTGTCTTTCTGAGTCTGGTGTATTTCTTCTAACAAAATAATAACCAATTCCATTCATTTTCTTACAAAATAAATTATTTCATTTTTCCTCACAGTCAAATAATATTTTAAGCACATTTTTTTGCATCTATTTTAAAGCACAGAACAGAAACATCACACACACACACATACACAAAATGTATCTGCATTCAGGTCATTTATAGCATTCACATATTTTTAAAATATTTCTTTCATTTTATTACACAATGGTGTTGACAATCATAGTCAGCACATTACTGGATTTACTCCTTTTTAAAAATTCAATTTCACATCTTTCATCCAAATGTATCACACTTTTGAACCAAGTTTTTATCATGGCTTTAGTCATAGCAAAGCAAAGGGTTAGCTGTGTGAACCAGGTGACTGGGTATGGGTGCTGAGACATTTTTTGATGAGAGGGATGGTGCAGTTAGTCTGTACTTTTTGAGGAACTGGGATGAAGATTAAAATGAAGAGAAGATCAAGTAGAACATTTAACTGAGTGTTAAATTTTAGTAGTATGAAACAACGCCTTCCCTTAGTTAGCACTTAAAAATAAACACTATTATTTCACACTTTCTGTGGATCAGGACATTAGGAAGGAAACACTGTGGCTAGCTGATCTGTGCTCCACAGTAACAGTTGACATTTCGCAGAGATGGAAGCTTCTCAGGAGGAAGGTTAAACTCTTATGAAGACTTGAATAAGACGAGAGAGTATATATTCCCAAGCTCATAGGATAGGCCGCAGAGGGTCTTTCTAGGTCTTTCATGGGGTTCGTGGAGACTCTTCAAAGCACAGGGACCTGTTTTCCCCAAAGTAATGGTCACGAGGGACAACAAGGCAGAAACTGCTATACAGACACTTACATGTTACATACCCTAGCATAACTTGTATAATATTTCAATATGGACTTATTATCTCAAATCATATCTGAGAGCAGGGAAATTAACTTCATGTATTGAAAGAAGATATAGCAATGAATTGATGAACACATTGATTATCATACACAAGAACATATCAAAAACTATGAAGCGGTCACCTGTGCAGGAAGCCGAAATCTCTGACTATAACATATTTCTCAGAATCTTATTCATGTTTCTTCGGAAACTCCATTCTGTAAAGCAGGTGCAACAATGTATCAAATTCTGCATGATGGTGGGATGGTCCTTAACAGTCAAACACTGATTTAGCTACCTTTTACAATTCAGACTTTGCCGAAAAATGTCTAGCATTATGTTTCTTTTGTCACTCACATAAACGTTTAATTGAATAATCATGTTAAAAGCCAGGAAAATAATAAAGATTTTGCCTTTTCTTTTGTGTTGCCTCTATGTAGAACACTCCAAACCCACTGCTTCTGTTAGAGCAGAGGCTCGATAGATACGAGAAGGATTCCAAGAGTACAAGTGTTTGACCAAACTCCATTTAGATCCACCAACTTTCCACCAGGAACATTCAATTGAAAAAAGAAGAAAAATTGTAATTGATTTAATTTTTTTATAATTAGACTTTGTTTGTTTTAATTTTAATTTACTTTCTTTTTGGAAGGGAGGTCCCAAGGAGTGAGCATGGACATAAAAGGATTGTGATCAGGGTGCATGATGTGAAATTCCCAAAGAATTAATAAAAGCATTATGTTAAAAAGGGAAGAGAAAACCCATGAGGCTTTTTCTTAAGCCCCAGAGCACGAGCAATAAGGACAAAACAATCCTCAAATGTATCTGCTCATGTTATCATCATCACTGTGTAATTAGCATTGTAGTTTTTGCTGTTCCATAGTGGGTTTCACTTAAGAACTCATGGGCAGAAGAAACGAAATTGTATACCATAACTATTCCTTCCTGTCTGCTCTGACAGGGTATTTTGCTGGTGGAGGTTTATTGAAGAATGCCCTTAGTCTTGCTGGAAAGTTGTGAGGGAAATAAAACAAGGATATTTGTTTCACCCTGCCAGTGGGTAAATGAATGACTGGATTAGTCTTAATTGGGGAATCGTGATACTATTCCTCCCTTGTCATCATCTTATGAGTTACTTGTATCTCTTTATAACAGTCTACATTCCCTAGAATATCTTAAACTAAGGTCTGGAGACCTGGCCTAGCAGCTAAGAGTGCTTGGTGATTTTTTTTTCTATTTTTAATTTTAATTTTAATTAATTATACTTTATTCACTTTGTATCCCCCTTAGCCCCCTCTCTCTTCCCCTCCCAATTCCACCTTCCCTGCCCCTTTTCCACACATGCCCCTCCCAAAGTCCACTGATAGGAGAGGTCTTCCTCTCCTTCCTTCTGATCCTCATCTATCAGATTGCATCAGGAGTAGCTGCACTGTCTTCCTCTGTGGCCTGGTAAAGTTGCTCCTCCTTCAGGGGGAGGTGATCAAAGAGGAGGCCAATCAGATCATGTCAGGGACACTGCCTGTTCCCATTACTATGGAACCCACTTGGACACTGAACTGCCATGGGCAACATCTGTGCAGGGATTCTGGGTTATCTCCATGCATGGTCCTTGGCTGGAGTATCACTCTCGAGAATTCTCAACAGAGAAATATCGAATAGCTGAAAAACACTTAACACTTAACACTCAACATTCTTAGTCATCAAGGAAATGCAAATCAAAACAACCCTGAGATTTCACCTTACACCAATCAAAATATCAAAAACTCAAGTGACAAGGCATGCTGAAGAGGTTGTGGAGAAAGGGGAACCATCCTCCACTGCTGATAGGAATGTAAACTTGTTCAACTACTTTGGAAATCAATCTGGCACTTTCTCAGACAATTAGGAATAGTGCTTCCTCAAGATCTAGCTATACCACTCCTAGGCATAAATCCAAAAGATACTCAAGTACACATTAAGGACATTTGCTCAACCATGTTTGTAGCAACTTTATCTGTAATAGCCAGAAGCTGGAAACAACCAGAGACCCTCAAATGAGGAATGGATACAGAAATTGTCATACATCTACACAATGGAATATTACTCAGCAATAAAAAACAAAGAAATCATGAAATTTGCAGATGAATGATGGGAACTGGAAAAGATCATCCTGAGTGAGGTATCCCAGAAGCAAAAAGACACACAGGGTATATAATCACTCATAAGTGGATATTAGACATACAATATAGGATACAACTACTAAAATCTGTATACCTAAGGAAGCTAATCAGGAAGGAGGACTCTGGCTAAATATTTGGTGATATTTTAGAGGACACAAATTTATTTATCAGCACCCTATCAAGAGGCTCACAGTTACCTGTAACTCTAGTTCCCGGTTATCTGTTACCCTATCTGGCCTACATTGGCATCCACACACATGTACATACACACATACACAAACATAAACAAACCATAAAGGTCATTAATTTAAAATTTTGAGCTATTTATATTTGCTTAGATTCATGCATTTAATCACATGATTCCTTTCTTTGCTTCTACAGCCAATGTATGCATGAAGATACTTGTGACTTTTCTTGAATGGAAGAACACTGAGGAAGAATTGGAGCTGTAATTATGAGGTGAATAGGACACATTTACCAAGGAGCAAACACTAGGTACAGCAAGTTAGACCAAGGCAGTGAAACAACGAGTCAGAAAACTGTATGAGGATGGTTAGTGAGAAATGAGGGACCAGCCTCAAGAGCTTGAAAGGGTCAGCACATAAATAGCTTTGTAAACTAGGTAAAGGCTTTATATTCATCCTGTAGAATCTACACTGAAAATAGCTTTTAGAAAAAGTTCCTATTGTCAGATCTTCATGAATAATAAAATCAGCTTCCCATCCTGTTTACCTAGGTATTTGTTTTATGGTCTTGTAGTGTTTAATATGCAGAGCCAACACTCTTCTATTTCAGTGGCAGACACATGTGACTATACAGCCCATATTGTTCATAGATTTTAGTGGAATGATTTAGGTCTATTCACACTGACATATGAACTTGTTATTTCAACTAAATGTCATTGTAGATTGGAATGCTAATTCGTTTATGCAGACATGTGTCAATGTCACCCTAAAACAAAGTACCTCTGTTACGGTGCTAACAACAACTGTTAAAACAAGCAAAACAATAGCTATAATTCTAAATCTGCTTCAGAATAAAAATTCTTTGGCAGATGCTTATTTGTATGAGGTGTTGGAAATAATTCAATTAGCTGTATGTCAGTTTATTCAAACAGACAAATGAAAACGAAAACTGATAAAGTATTAGAATCTTCCCCAGGGTATTATTTTTGTTACAGTAATCACGCTATTCCCATAAAATCTGCATAGACATATGTTCTAAATGACATTTCTTTGAAAAAATGCAAAATTTTCAGCATAAATATATCAAGGAATAGAATGTCTTGTGGCCTATTGTTGGATGTTAAAACACAATCCCAGCAGTCACTCAAAGTCAAGATGTTTTAGGTCTGAAGAGGACTTTAAAGACAATTTAATTTAATATTTGTTTTGAAGATGTAGAAATTGAGACCTTGCTATATAGAATGTTCCAATCAAGACCAAAAAAAAAAAAAGCTTACAGCATGTGAAGATACAGGCTCCAAATTCTGACTCTGAACCCATCACCTATCCCGGGGTTGTTTACTTGCCTGCATGTATAGCGTTAAGTAAATTAAGGACTCATTTCAAGGGATGGGTTGCCATTTTAGCAGTGTTAGTTTGGCTGCAACCTATTTTAAAATAAAATTATGGCAATTAGGCATTTCCCACTAGTGATGCAATCACTGAAGCAGGACTGCTAATCCACAGTTTACATGGGTCAATGTCAATTAGAATTATGCCAGTTTTCAATATGACACATTTCATCCTGTGCCAAACAGAAAGCAAATTGATAATGCTAAGCATGCATGCCTGTTTTACAGGCATCTGATTTAATTAAATCAGGGTGCAGAAGCCATGAGGCCTTTACTTAAATGAGAGATTTTTAATCTTTCTGCTTCCATTCACTGGGGCTTCAAACTGTTATCTAACACTTTCCTGCCACATGCTTCAAAGTTGTGCTTGCTCAAGGAGTGAACGTCTTCTGTGACAGGTCAAATTCACCCAACTCATTGTAAGTAAAATGACAAGAGTCGTAATACAAATCAATTAACCACATAGGAGTCAATTGAATGGGGTTGCTATTAATTGTGAATAAAGGAAGATAACTGAAGCTGGAACAAGCAATAACCTTGAATTAGCATAAATAAAAGAATGTCCCGCACCATTTCTAGATCTGTGAAATACTACAGATCTGTAGATGACATGTATATTTGTGAATATAGAGTAAGAAGTAAGACAATTTCCAGGAGTGTACCAGGCTTTAATACAATCACAGTATTAGCTATTACTAGAAATTTGTACTATAGTGTAGATGCATTGTACTCTCACAGCATAATAACAGATGCTAAAGAGCTAGTCCTCGTACATGAAAATTGCATACATACGTATAAGAAATATTCTACGAGAAAATTAACTTTCTTAATCTGGAGAAAGAAGGTCTCTGGTTTACAAAAGACCTATAAGCATAGAAGCATATGGTCCATACTAAGAAAGAAGTCACAGTGTAATAAGATGCATATGACAGGTAGAGGACCAGTGATACATACGGGTCAGGTACATAAATGAGTTTGAACTATTATGCAGTTTAAATGAACAACTGCTTAATCAGATGGTGTTTTATAAAACAAATCATTCTTCTGCATTTAGTGGATATAAACAGGAACAAGATTAAGAATCTATAAAATAAACTAACTGTTGTAAATACAACATAATTGGCAAAAGATGGAAGCAGTCTACATGCCCATTAAGAGATGCGACAATTTGCATGTCTATTAACGGATGTATGAAAAAGCAAAAGAGGAGACATGTACATAATGGAATAATAGTTAATCTTAAAAAGGAATGCACTTCTCACACATCTTACTACACGGAGAAACTTTGGGATATTTTGATTACTGAAATAACTGAGTTTGAAAAAAAGACAAATGACATGGTTCCCTGTGCAAAAGGTACATGGAACATCAAACTCATGTTTCTATACAGTACATATTTCTAAAGCCTGAAGGATGGAAGGATGGAGAATTGTTCTTGACTGAGAATAGAGTGTGAGCAGATGAGAAATTCTTCTGATGGGTGACAAGGATGCATTCAAGGTAAGAGAAATTCACTTAACATTGCTGAAGTGCTTACATAAAAAGCTTAAATGTGAAATTTCTAGGTAAGTTTATGCTACCATAACAATACATTTAAAGAAACTTTAAGATAAGTTTATTCTACCACAAAATAAAAGTCAGGTTTCCAAAAATAAAGAAATAAATTGTGTAGCTATGCAATGGAACCTTTGTAGCCATAAAGAAAAATGAAGTAATGGTCTTTGCTGAATTTTTCTGGAGATAGTCATAGTAAGCAAATTAAGTCAGTTTCAGAAAGACAATGTTGTCTACTAAGAAAATATTGGTGTGGTTCCCAGACTGTTTATAGATACATAAAACCATGCATATATTTAGGAAAGGAACCTAGGAAGGAGCAAAGTTGTCTAGAGAAATGAAGGGAACTTGCTGGATGAGAGGCAGATGAGGCTGACAGGGTAGAGAATAAGAGAGAATAAGATAAATGTACAATAAAAATTAAAATGACTAATTTTAATAAATGTGGAGTAAGCCTGGAGAGTGTCAGAACAACATGGCTGGTGGTGGCTGGAACATAAAATATTTTCTATAGGCCTAAGTGATTGAATACTTGTCCCCAGCTGCTGGTGATGTTTTAGAAGGTTATAGAATGTTTTGGAGATTAAGGACCCATTGAAGGAACTAAGCCTCGTGGTTTAACCTTGAGGTTTGACAGGCCAGCCCCACTTCAATCTGTTTTCTGCTTCCTGGCTGTGAACACAATATGACTACTCTTCATATATCCCTACCACCATGCCTTGCAGTATGATTGTTAAAAGTTAAGCCAAAACACACCATTCTTATCTTACATTGTTTTTTGTCAGCTATTCATTCATATAGAAGATAAAAGTACCATGGCTTTCCTTGATTGTTAGCTGCTTAGTACTATTCTTGCTGTGTTCTTCAATTTAGTATTTTTGGGTGATATAGTTGGTAGGTTTTCTGGAACCATTTTGTGCTAGGCTGACTACCTTCTGTGGCTGTTCACTGCCCATGATCCACATGTCCTGTGAAGGTTACTCAATGCAGTGTCTGCAAACATTAAGTCCCCCAAAGAAGTCTTAATCCGTATTCTTAGCCTGACTACATACTTGTCTCTGTTCATAATTGTTTTCATAGACTCCACACTTTCCTTATCCATGACTCTGTGCTGATTCCATTTCATAAAATTTGTGACTACTTCCCACTGTAGTTATATTGATATTTAGGAGGACTTTGAATTGTGCTTTCTCCAGAAATGTCCTGCAGCTCCTTGATTAGGGCTGTTTATCTTTAAGCAAATATTTTTCATGTGAACATTCACCTTTAAATTATTCAAATGATGTTCACAGCAGAGATACGTATTTAGCTCACTAATAGGGTGCTTTCATAGCATGCCAAGATTCTGAGTTTCACCCTTCATTACACTGCACAGCAATGGCATTCACATAACAGACACAGAGGCACACATGCACACAGACACACAAACATACATCACATCAGATCACATCACATTTGGACCTTAGAACTCAAAAATTATCAAAGTATATTTAAGAGTTCAAGGCATATAGAATAAATACTTTCTTTAAGTTTATAACATAACTCTCCATTTAACCCCATTTTTCTCACTGATACATTGTAGGTTGCAGCAGTAAGTTGAAGGGGTGTGAAAGGTTATACGATTTTAAACATTCATTGTCCCAATTCCTCATGAGTATCTCTGTCCTTTGTGCCAACTCCTCACAGATTATATTTCTTTTTTATTCCTTGAGGTACTAACTATGCACTCCCAGTGCCTAATATCACACACACATGGATTTATGGGTTCTTTGTATAGTAAAGAGAACCCAACTTACATTTAAGAGACTTGATTTTAAAGCTGTTTTATATTCAGACAAGGCTTGAACCAGTCTGAGAAAACATATAATTCATCTAAGTTACATGTCGTCCATGAATACAAATCATTTTCTCCTTGGATGTGGATCAGTTTAAAACGTATATTTCTGATTGCTAAATGATTGATCTGATTGATCTAAAGGTACTATGGGAAATGCTAATTGGCGTATTCACATCAGTAAATAGCATTAAATAAATTTACATTTTTGTATCAAATAAAATGAACTTTTGTTTTAGGTGAAGTTTTTTGTTGGTTTGTTTTTGTTTTTGCATGTCTGTAATCCATGACTAACTTCTACATATCCTTCTAATTTTCCTGACTTTAGCAATAGCTAAAGGAGAGATGTCCTCATCTAAGATGGCACAGCCTCTGACTGAACAGTCTCGACAATATTTCCTTCCCCTAGTTTAGACTTGTAAAAGTTTCCCCAGACAGAGTTCATAACCATTGTCATCACTGATTCCTCTTTAAATGTTGTATTAGCAAACATTTTTAAATGCAAAATGCTTCTAGATGTCCCCTTGTGTGTGTGTGTGTGTGTGTGCGTGAGAGAGAGAGAGAGAGAGAGAGAGGGAGAGAGAGAGAGAGACAGAGAGAGAGACAGAGAGACAGAGGCAGAGAGTTAGGAAGAAAGAGAGACAGAGAGAGAACTGGCTTCATGTGCTCTAATCAGAGGAAGACTGTACAAGTGACTCATGAAGCTGTTTCATAACAAAAGCTGGATGGCTGGAAGATAAAAAGAAAAAAGAGAAATCACTGGCTTCAACCCCTGCTGTCTTCCAAGTGTTCTCTGGGGTCTGACACAATTGTGCTCTCTTTCTGGCTAGGGCAATTTTCATGTAGAAATGGGCTTCCAATTGTGTTGACACACCTCTTAAGTCAGGGACTTTCACAAAGGTGTTGAGCACTGCAAGGAAATGAAAATAAACAAACTAACAATGGGGGGGGGGATAAATATACAGATAGGTTGTAGGTAGACTATGAAGACATTCTCTCCTAATTGATTAATACTTAGTCTTACAGAAAATTTGACATTTTAAATATTTCTTTCTGATGCATTTTTTCAATAAGCTACCACATAAACAATTCCATAGTGGAAAGTGTAGAGTTAGAACTTAAAGACAAAGGTACTCAAAGTTTTACTCTATCAATGTCTTCATAGCATATTTTAAGACAAATTTAAACCAATTTGACCACAGGAATACATAGTCTGCTTTTTGGATGAAATGAATAATAATGTTTTTTAAAGTTAAATTCTCATTTTATTAATATAAGCAGGAATAAAACACAGTTGTTCCTATTTTCCATAGCATGAGTTTGCTACTTAGTGTCATGTAAATATCTAACAAATTTATGTCTTACCAAGTCAAATCTTTTCTGAAAATCTTCTAAATTTATTTTATTCAGTTGGAGGTGAAATTATATTGATGAGGTATTTAATACCATGTGTTACCTAAAAATAATGATAACAACAAAAATAAGGTGTGGTGGTTTAAATAAGAATGGCTCCCATCCATATATTTGAATGCTTAGTCACCAGGGAGTGACAGTATTTGAAAAAATTAAAGGGATTAGGAGGTGTGGCCTTGTTGGAGGAAATGTGTCTCTGGAAGCTGGCTTTGAGATTTCAAAAGCCCATGCTATGCCTGGTGTCTCTTTTTCTTTCTCTTCTCTTCCTATGGATCAGAATGTAGTTCTCAGATAATGTTCCAGTAAGCATGCTGCCATGCTTACTGACATAATGATACTGGACTAAACCCCTGAAATTGTAAGCAAGCTCTCAATTAAATGTTTTTTTCTTATAATAGTTACCATGGTCATGGCATTTCCTCACAGGAATAGAACAGTGACTAATAAGGAAGGTGTTACCAGGAGTGACCTATTTCTGGACAGGCCTGATGATACTGTTTGCAGGAGAGATATGAGAGATTTGGGGACTTTGGATTAGAAAAGAAGTGGAACACTTCAAGTGAAGCTTAATTGGCTATCCCAGTAAAAGCATGAATGACAGGGCTGAGAGTGATTTGAACTATGACTGGACAGCTCAAGAGGTTTCAAAGGAGAAGAAACCATTCTTGTGATACTCTGGCAAAGAATGTGGTTCTTTTCTGCCCATGTCAAAAAAATATCGTTGTGTAGTTATCTATTTCCTCTGTTTCCTTCGATGTAGTTGTTTTCTTTGGTTTGGAGTTTCCCTTTTAGTAACTTCTGTAGAGCTTGGTTACTATGTAGATATTGTTTAAATTTGGTTTTGTCTTGGAATATCTTGAATTCTCCGTCTATGTTGATTGAAAGTTTTGCTGGGTATAGTAGTCTGGGTTGGAATCTGTGGTCCCTTAAGGACTGTATGATTTCTGTCCAGGCCCTTCTGGCTTTCATAGTTTCTGTTGAGAAATCTGGTGTGATTCTGATAGGTCTACCTTCATATGTTACTTGGCCTTTTTCCCTTGCTGCTTTTAGAATTTTTTCTTTGTTTTGTAGGTTCAGTGTTTTGACTATGATGTGACGTGAAGAATTTCTTTTCTGGTCTAGTTTACTTGGTGTTCTGTAGGCCTCTTGTATGTTTATGGCCATCTCCTTCTTTAAGTTGGGAAAGTTTTCTTCTATCATTTTCTTGAAAATATTTTCCGGACCTTTGAGCCTGATGTCTTCTTTTTCTTCTACTCCTATTATTCTTAGGTTTTGTCTTTTCATGGTGGTTCTTTGAGAAAATCAACAAGATAGACAAACCCTTAGTCAAACTAACTAAAAAGCAGAGAGAATCTACCCAAATCAACAAAATCAGAGATGAAAAGGGTGACATAACTACAGACACAGAGGAAATTCAAACAATCATTAGGTCATACTACAAAAGCCTATATGCTACAAAATTTGAAAATCTAAATGAAATGGACAATTTTCTTGATAGATTCCATCTTCCAACATTAAGTCAAGATCAGGTAGAAAGACTGAACAGCCCTATATCCCCCAAGGAAATTGAAGCAGTCATTCACAGTCTCCCCTCCAAAAAAAGCCCTGGACCAGATGGTTTCAGCGCGGAATTCTACAAGACCTTCAAAGAAGTGCTCACACCAATTCTCCTCAAACTATTCCACAAAATAGAAACAGAAGGTACATTACCAAACTCATTCTATGAAGCAACAGTCACCCTGATACCTAAACCACACAAAGACCCAACAAAAAAAAGAGAACTTCAGACCTATCTCTCTTATGAACATTGACGCAAAAATATCTACCTGAGGTTAAATTGAAGAGATTTAGATTCATGGCGTTGGCAGAGGAAATTTCACAAAACAAACAAACAAAAAACTAGCATTCACTCTGTCATGTGCTTACTAGCTGGTTACTCTTATGCAGATCCATAATGAAAAGGAGGAAGTTGAGCAAGGAGAAATACAAAATGTATGGTTTGAGGAGAAGAGGAACACTGAAAATGTAATGGAGCTAAGTCCACTGCTTAAGTTGTTGAAAGGTTTAAAGAAAAGCAGATGCTAAATGGGGGGAGTGGTGACCTCGGGGAAAGACCTCACCCAGTTAAGCTTTCATCTTGTGAAGATGAATTAAAGAAAAACTTAAGCAGTGAATGAAACCATCAAAACCAGGAAGCTCATGCAGATGTAAGCAGTTCCATCAAAAGGCAGAACTTGGAGGCTTGGTTACATGGTCCTCGCTTTATCGTAAAGGATAAAAGAAAAGGGGTTGCGAAATCTTCCTCGGAGGCTAAGAAAAGCCACTGAGGCCAGGCATGTGTGTGTGCACACCCGCGTGGGGGGGGGGGCAGATTCCCTGTCTGGCAGCCCAGAGAGGCCATTGGATAAAGCTATGAAAGCGAAGCCTGGATTTCATTGGAGAACAAAAGATAGAGAACAGAAGACTGGTTTTGGAATCAGCCTGAGAGAGAAAGAAGTATGTTACAGTAAAAAACAAAACAACAACAAAAAACTAAAAAAAAAAGTTGGAGATCTGAATTTTTGTTTTTATATTAATTACAGTTTATTCACTTTGTATCCCAGCTGTAGCTCCTTCCCTCCTCTCCTCCCAATCCCACCTCCCTCCTTCATCTCTTCCTATGCCCCTCTCCAAGTCCACGGATAAGGGAGGTCTTCCTTCCCTTCCATCTGACCCTAGCTTATCTGGTCTCATCAGAACTGTCTGCATTGTCCTCCTCAGTGGCCTGACAAGGCTGCTCCCCATCCAGGGGAAGTGATGAAAGAGCCAGCCACTGAGTTCATGTCAGAGACAGTCCCTGTTCCCCTTACTAGGGAACCTACTTGGATACTGAGGTGCCATGGGCTACATCTGAGTAGGGGTTGAAGAACATTTTGATATCAAACATAGAGATACAGAACTTGGATTTTTTCCTACTGGCTTTAGATCTTGCTTTGGTCCAGTATGTCCTTACTAGTCTCCATTTCCTCCCTTTTGAAATGATAATGTATATTATGTGTCTTTGTGTATTGGAAATATGTTCTCTGCCTTTTGATTTTGATTTTGCAGTGAGTTATGATTAAGAGATTGCTGTGAATCTCAGAAGAGACTTTAGATTTTGAAGCAGACTTGAGACTGTGAAAGATTATAGGGGCTTTTGAAGTTGGACTGAATGCGTTTTGATAATTTTGATATGGATACAAAACTATAGGAGCCAGAGAGTGGAGTGTGGTGTTTTGAATAAGTATGGCCCCCATATGCTCATATATTTGAATACTTAGTCATCAGGAAATGGCACAATTTGAAAGAATTAAAAGCTGTGGCTTTGTTGGAGGAAGGCTGTCACCTTGCAATGGCCTTCTAAGTTTCAAAAGCCAGGCTTATCTCTTCTCTCTCTCTCTCTCTCTCTCCCCCTTCTTCTCTCTGTCGCTCTTTTTCTCTCCTTCTCTGCCTATGCATCAGGATGTAGTTCTCATAAACTGCTTCAGAGTCTGTCGGCATGTTCCCGGGCTGCCTGTCATGATGATAATGGATTAAGCCTTTGAAGCTGTAAGCAAGCCCCCAGTTAAATGTTTTTTGTTGTAATAGTTTCTGTGATCATGGTGTCTTTTCATAGCAATTTAACATAGAACTCTAAGACATAAGATGATTCCTTAAAGAATGCTTAAGAAAACACTGATAAAGAATATCCTCATGATGGAGGTGCCAAGTTTTATTGCGACTTCATAAGCCATGTTTGGTTTATACCCTTGGGAGTCCTGCCCTTTTCTGAATGGAAACAGAGGAGTAGCGGATCTGGGAGGAAAAAAGGGGGATACTGTGGTCAGGATGTAATATATGAGAGAAGAATAATAAATTTATAAGTAATAAAATAAAATAATAAAAAGAATGTTCTCATGAAATCTGAATATAGAATTTAGGTCTAAATGGTTGTGGTAGATGAAAAAAAAATCATCAGAAATTGTTCACATGTCAAATACCTTGTATTTGGAATTTTATATTGTCAGCATGTTTTTATTTTTAAATCCAGCTTTTTAAATGAAAAACTTCTTAATAGGATTGTAGTCTTTAAAATGTACTGAATAATCACTCAGCATGCTAAAACTTATTTTCAGGACTTACTCTTTCATATTTTTATTCAAATATTCTAGATCTGTATTCAGGAATCTGTGGGGCAATGTTTTCAGCTGATGATAATTATGAGTGCTAAGACTTCAAAAAAATATTAATACGGTAAAACGGGATTGGAGGGAGGTCACTAAATCATAAATTTTCTGAGTTGTGATAGCTACTTAACTTTATGGGTCATGCATTTACTGGCACACCCTTAAAGGATCCAGTCAATGGGTTATAAGTATTATTTATTAGGATTTTGAAGAAATCTCAACCCTCATGTATTTCCATTTGTCCTTTCATTGGAATTCTGGAAAGGCTGAGTCAAGGATGGCTAATCAGTTGCTATTTTAGTCATATTCTGATCTCTGCCCTAAAGGATCTTTCAAGATCACTTTGGTAAAAAACATGACTTAAGCTGAGTAGACTGTTAATGAAGGTCTCTTTGCACTTCTGTGCAAAACTGCAGCAAATCATTTCAACCTCTTTTCTGAAGGTCAAGATCCATGCTGAGGAAATGATTGATTTCCATTGCTTCATCAAGGATATTTGAAGCTTGAAATAAAGAATTTCTCAAGTGTTTTGGAGTCAATCTCATATTTATTCCCATAACTTTCTGTTATGCCACATCATCACTCAGGGAGGCCAGCCATGCTTTGAAGTATTTCTCTAGTGATTCCCGAGAGCATGTGTCTAGTTGTTAGAAAACCTAAATGGACTTCAAGGACAACTCCAAAGCTGGGTGGATACTTCTGACACTAGCAGGACAACTGGTTAGACATGAGGTGATCAAGGAAACTCTAGCTGTATCATTTTAGCTATATATCATGATAGAATGCTCCATTGTAGCTAAAGGTCCTTAAATTATGGACAGATTGGCCCTTATATAGCAAAGTCTAAGATAACAGGGCATATTCCTACATGTGCACATTAATGATGGGTCTGAATTTCCAAAAGACCTTGATTTGCTATAATATTATTTATATAATGGATTTGACCTCCTTAAATCTTTGTGGGATTGTATAGAGAATCATGGAAAAACAAAACAAACAAACACCACAAACAAACCCAACCCAAACCAAACCAAAAGTGAAACCAAAAAGACCATAAAAGGGAGAACTAGACAATTTGTTGAAAGGGAAGAATGATTATGAATATATCAACCACTATACAAATACTCAGACAAATGTCTTGATAATCCACAGCACAGAACAGTCTGTGTCGCTACCCTTTCTTGGGGTTAGCCCTCTCCAGTTTCTCTTTGTAGTGTGTTCTTTGCTTTGCTGTATTATTTTTGGCTGAAACCGTGTGTCATTTTCTACCAAATGACTTCCCTTAAGATGAGAACCAAGGAGCAGCCTTCACTCAACAATGTATTTCTGTATAATGACTTTCATGAACAGTGTGTTCAAACTGTAAAAGCATTGTTCTGAAATCCAGGGGCAACTTCCCATGCTGAGGCACCTTGATAGTTTTTCTCTGGACCAGCTTCACTCAGGCAGAGAAGGCTTTAGGCCACTGGTTCTCAACGGGTAGGTTGTGACACCCTTAGTATTGAATATCAGATATTTACACTACGATTCAAAAAAGTAGCAAAATTAGTTATGAAGTAACAAGGAATCAATTTTATGGTTGGAGGGTCTTCACAAAATGAAGAATTGCATTAGGGAGGTTGAAAACCACTGCTAAGAGCACCAAAGTTAAAAGATGTCTTTCTGATGCCTGTATATGCTCATCTGCTCACCTTTAAATTTCTTGTGCTTCTTTGGTTTCTTCACTTCTTTTGTTTACCGGCAAAGAGTCAACTAATATTAATGAAGTACTGAATGTAGGGCTTGACTTAGAGATTTCCATACCCTGTTCCGAGTTTAGATGGAACTGTAAAGACTTTCCTACAAAGACATAACTACAAGAGTTGGAATGATAACCTAAGAGACTCTCTGTCCTTTGATAAAAGACAGAAGAGCCACCAGACACCCTTTGAGGTGACACCTCCAGGTGACACCTGGAGAAGCTAATCTTGTTAATAAGAATCAGCATGCATTTTGATATACAACATTAAGATGCACAGTGTTTTCTTCCAGGGACTGCCTTGAATCATTTATTTGGAGTTTCTCTTTTCATGTCTCTCCTCTGCCACTCCCCATAATCTGTGATTAATATCTGCTGCAGTTCAATATGCCTGTTTTTGATTGGGACTTGAGGGGACTTGAGAACCGCTATATGCTAGGCTTAACGATTTTGCAAAAGTCTATTAAATTTGCTGGTTGTTGTGATAACTTTTGCTGTTGCTATTTATGTGTGATAAAATTAATACACAAGCTATTCCAGGACTACCCTCATGTTGCCAAATAGTTAAATTTATGTCTCTATCAAGCTCAGCTGAATTCACTGTGATGTTCTGGCTACTATAACAAGAGAAACTTCACTCTCTCTGCTATCTCTGAAGACAAATTTAAAATCTAAATACTGTAAATGTGGCCTCAATCTAAAGCTTCTGTATGTATAATCAAGAGTGCATTGATTAATTTATCCACAAGTCATTTTATTTTAAATTAAGAACTATTTTTTTGCCATCTGAAGATGATAATTGATTAAATGTTATATAACATACATTTACATAGACATAATATTTCTAATAGTTCTTGATTGACTTGACTTTACATTGACTCATAATAAAATTTTGCTTAAGGCAATAATACTTCCAATATAAGATTTTGATATAAAAACTATAAATGTAGTAGTGTTGTACAAATTTTGTAAAATTTTTGGTAAGAATTTCTTGTTTAATCATTATGTCCACTCATTTAGGCATGTTAGAATTATTCCTGCAACTAGAGACATAATAATTTGGAAAAGTTAAGATGAGATTAGCTTCCCTTACCTGTCAATATGTTTAGATTCCTAGAGATTTATGGGATCTTTCTTAAAATTCTCTGAATCAAGAATCTCAAAATAATTAGCTAGAGTTTTGATGTCTTGAAGTCATCCTCTTCTTCTCAATGACAATGAAATTAACATGAAGTTTTTGTGGGAAGCTCATCTTATCAGAGCTGAAAATTGTTCATGACAATAACATGCATATTATAAACCTCCTCCACAAATTCTCATCATCTTTTATGTATAAACAAGAAATGTAGACCTTGCTTCTCTCACGTTTTAATATTTATTATTATTTCTTATGCAGACCATGGTCCTTGCTAACAGTTTTAGCTCTCCAACTTTATGTTAGGAATTAGAGAGAACAGATGCCTTCTGGCATTTTAAAGAGTACTACCCAGGTACTTTTCTAGTTGCAGACTATATATATAAACATTTTCAGGCTATGATTTATGCAAATATTTTCTGCATTTTTATTTTCTTAAGTTTTTATGTCTTTAAAATATTTACAACATGTAGCTTTTTATTTCATTTTTGATATTTGAACTTAAAATTCTTTTGTATGAGTTATATATTTTTTAGTTTGATAGAATTATCCACATTATTATAAACAATCTAATCAAATCTTCTCCATATATATATGTTTATTATAGATATAATGTTTATATAAATAAACAGCCATAGCTTCTTTTTTTCCCTAACAACTTCTGTATTTTTATCATCAGGAGCATTCGCATTCTTATGTGCCTAAAGTCTTATAGTTTATTGATGTATTTTGTGTGAGCTTAAGTTATAAGAGACGTATACAATTTTAGGACAGAGATAGTATAGTTTGTAATGTTTGCATCTAATGAATGGCACATGAAGTACTAAGTTGACATTAGTAAAAGGTCTGCATCGAAAGCAACAAACACTGGAAGAGTTCATACTGACACATTCAGAGGGAAGAGAAAAGGTGACCTTGATGTTTGTGATTTTTTTTCTCACATATCTTCTATATTCCATTCATGGATACGTGTAGACAGAATTCCCAAGAAGAATGTATGTATAGTACTTGTTCTGGGAATTTAAATCAACAGTGAGTCTGAAGATCTAGAAATTCAGTATTTCAAAGGACTCATCATTAAAAAAAATCCACAGAGGCTCTGTATAGGATGAATTGGCACGTCGCAGACTTCCAACACTCTGCCTACTTCATATGTTATGGACCTATCGCCTCTGGTCCTATGAAAGAAGTCAAGATATATGAAAGGGATATGTCTCTAGATGAACATCACTGACACTTTGATAAAGTTCACAATGTGCTTATTACAAATGAAATAGACTTTGTTCATTTTCTTTTATAATTTTTTATTAATTACACTTTATTCACTTTGTATCCTCCTGTGAACAGCTCCCTTCTCCCCTCCCAGTCTCATCCTCCCTCCCCCTTCTCTATGCATGTCCCTCCCCAAGTCCAACTGATAGGGGAGATCTTCCTCTACTTCCTTCTGATCCTAGTCTATCAGGTCTCATCAGGACTGGCTGCATTGTCTTCCTCTGTGGCCTAGTAAGGCTACTCCCCCCCTCAGGGGGAGGTGATCAAAGAGCAGGCCAATCAGATTCTTTTATTAGTTAAAAAATTACATGAAAAGATTCTTTTCTTCTAATTTTTCCTAGATCTCCCCCACATTATTACCCACTCAACTTCATTTCACAATGCCTTAAAAAAGCCTCTCTAGACAAACAGACAAAAATATCAAAACAATCAATAAGACCAAAAAAAAAATACTCAAAAGAAACCAAACAAATATCACACAAAAATGTATAGTTTTGTTTTGTGTTGGCCAACTCTTCTTGGACATGAACCTGCTTTGGTTGATATTTCCAGTGACTATTTTGGAAGACTGTGTTTTCCCTTACCAGAAGATATCAATGACAGATGGCTGTTTGGTTTGGGTTGGGGCTTTGTGTCCACTTGCCCTTTTCAGTGCTGAGATACCATCCTTTGAGAACCTGTGCGGGTCTTGTGTTGGTTGCCACAGTCTCTAACTTCATGTGTTCATCAGTCTTGTTGTCTCATCAGACACTGTTTCTTTGGAGTCAGTCACCATCCCTGGCTTTTATAATCTTTTTGCCTCATCTTGTGCATAGATTACGGAGCCTGGAATGGAAGGATTTGATGAAAACATCCCATTTAGGACTGAATACTCCGAAGTCTCTCATTCTGTGTACATTGTTCAGTTGGGAATCTCTGTATGTGTTAATTCCCCTCTACTTCAAGAAGAAGCTTCTCTGAAGAGAGTTGAACAAGGTGTTGATCACTGAGGTTTTTGTTTGATATCGTGAGTATTTTACCCTCAGTTTTACTTCAGTTTGGATTTTTGTAAGTGATTCTATTTCTTCCTAAATTTTTCATTTCTTTAAATATATTTTAATATAACAACTGCTTATGTTTTCACAGTCTTCATTAAGGCTTTTTATCTCTATTCTCTTTAAGGTCCTGAACATATTAAGTGTTATTTTGAAGTCCTTGTCTTCTGTTTTCGCATACTGATTTCCTCACAACTAATTGCAATAGGGTTTGCTGGCTTCTGAGGAAGTATGTCTTGGCTGTTCCTGTTTTTATTTTTGTGCTTAGATCTGGCATTCATAGCTTTGATATCTGAAGTGTTTCTTGGCATAGATATTTGCTTTTATCTTTGTTGAATAGGTGTTCTGTTCTTTGTTTCCATTTGCTCTCCCTGGATGCTAGCATAGTGTAGTGGCTGCGGGGTTCCTTGTGCAGAGTTTTTCTGTAATCTTGCCAGTGATACAAAGGAATGAAATTACGATAGAAGGAAAAGCTGAAAGGGGAAACAGGAAGGAGCTATAGGGCCAAGAGCTGGAGCCCTCAGCAAATGAAGGTGGGGTGAGAAGAGGCCTTCAGTAGGCATGAGAACTAAGAGTAAGTTTGGAGAGACTGGAGTGTAGAGCAAGAAGGTCAATAAAGGACCGATACTGAGTCCCAGCCTGGTGTAGACATCAGGAGGTCCTGATACAGACTTACTCTCTTCTTTTATAAATCAAACCCAAATCTTTAAAACAAATTATTTTCTATTTGTTTTTTTCTTTAAAAAGATGTATGTTTTTAATTTTATGTGCATACATGAGAGACTACATGTATGCATGTCTACCAAAATGTGTCAATTTTTGGGAAGGCCAGAAAAGAACATCAGATTCCTGGAACTGAAGATAGAAGATGTTGTGAATCCCCAGATCTGGGTGTTAGAAAAGCAACCAGTGTTCTCTGTAAGAACAAGTGCTTCTGCTTTGACAGTCTATATTGCAGAAGCTTTCAGAGGCCCTCTGTGGCAGGTTTCAAGGTTGTTTCCTGTTTTCTTCTGGCTTTCAGAGGCCCTCTGTAGCGGGTTCCGAGGTTGTTTCCTATTTTCGTTTTCTTCTTATGTCCATCCTCTTTGCCTTTCAGGATGGCCAACTGATGGGCAGAGTGAATGGAATTTTATGTAAGAAGTGGGAAATAGTAAGAGCTGGAGGGGACGGGAACTCCACAAGGAGAGCAACAGAACAAGATAATTTGAACACAGGGAACTTCCCAGAGACTCATACTCCAACCAAGGACTATTCGTGGAGATGACCTGGAACCCCTGCACAGGTGTAGCCCATGGCAGTTCAGTGTCCAAGTGGGTTACATAGTAATGGGAAGAGGGACTGCCTCTGACATAATGTGATTGGCCTGCTCGTTGATCACTTCCTCCTGAGAGGGGAGCAGCCTTACTAGGCCACAGTAGAGGACAATGCAGCCACTTTTGATGAGAACTGATAGACTAAGATCAGAAAGAAGAGGAGAACCTCCCCTATCATTGGACTTGGGGAGTGGCATGCATGCAGAAAGGGGAGGGAGGGTGGGATCGGCAGGGGAGGAGGGAGGGCCTTATGGGGGGATACAAAATGAATAAAGTGTAATTAATAAAAAAAAAAAGAGGAAGAGAGAAAAAAAAAAAGAACAAGTGCTTTTGAAAACTGAGCCATCTCTCTAGCCCAAAAACCTACATCTTTATGTTGACTTATCTCTTGGGAAAGTTTCTTTCCCACTGTTTTTACTTATATCATGGGCTACTAAAAGAATGCAAGAACTTTACTAAAGAAAAGCATTAAAGAACGACATGATGAGTTTCTAAAGAAAAATTCACTTCCTGTAAATACCATGTCATAACAAGTCTTTCAAAAATTATTTATTTATTATTAATAACAGTTTATTCCCTTTGTATCCCAGCTCTAGTCCCCTCCCTCATCCCCTTCCAGTTCCACCAGATCTCCCTCATCTCCTCCCATGCCCTTCTCCAAGTCCACTGATAGGGGAGGTCCCCCTCCCCTTCCATCTGACCCCAGTCTATCAGGTCTCATCAGGACTGGCTGCATTGATTTCCTCTGTGGTCTGGTAAGGCTGTTCCCCCATCATAGGGAGGTGATCAAAGATCCAGCCACTGAGTTCATTTCAGAGGCAGTCCCTGTTCCCATTACTAGGGAACCCACTTTGACACTGAACTTCCATGGGCTACATTGTGCAGGGGTTCTAGGTTATCTCCATGTATGGCCCTTGGTTGGAGTATCAGTCTCAGAAAAGACCCCTGTGTCCAGATTTTTTTGTTTCTGTTGCTCCCCTTGTGAAATTCCTGTCCCCTCCAGGTCTTTATATCTCCCCTTTGTTTCATAAAATTTTCGGCACTCTGCCCAAAATTTGGTTATAAGTCTCAGCATCTGCTTTGATTCCCCACTGGGCAGGGTCTTTCAGAGGCCCTCTGTGGTAGACTTCTGTCCTGTTCCCTGTGTTCTCCCTCTTCTGATGTCCATCCTATTTGACTTTCTGAGTGAGAATTGATCATCTTACCCAGGGTTCTCCTTCTTGCTTAGCTTCTTTAGGTGTACAGATTTTAGTATGTTTATCCTATATTATATGTCTAATATCAACTTATAAGTGAATATATATACCATGTGTGCCTTTCTGATTCTGGGATACCTTACTCAGAATCTTTTGTCTTTTGGTCTTTTCTAATTCTTATCATTTGCCCGCAAATATCAGACTTCTTTGTTTTTAATTGCTGAGTAGTATTCCATTGTGTAAACATACCACAATATCTGTATCCATTCCTTCTTTGAGGGACATCTGGATTGTTTTCAGCTTCTGGCTATTACGAATAAAGCTGATATGAACATGGTTGAGCAAATATCCTTGTTATATACTTGAACATTTTTGTATATATGCCTAGGAGTGGCATAGTTGGATCTTAAGGAAGACGATTAAGAATAGTGCTACCTCATAGCAAGTCTTCACTTTAAAATTAATAGAAATTTCTGAGGGATGTTGCAAATGTTTTTTCATGTCTGCTGATATTATTCTAATAATCCTTTGGTATAATTTGGGATATCATATTGCCATTATGATATTTCTTATTTCCTTAACAATAGCAACTTTTGTGTTTATGTATTTCATGCTGAGGATTGTGTGGATTTTCCATGCACAAAAGAAAGACAACCCCCCACCCCCCCCCCAGGGGAGGAGCAGTCTGTTAGGCCACAGAGGAGGACTTTGCAGCCAGCCCTGAAGATACCTGATAAAACAGGGTCAGATAAAAGGGGAGGAGGTCCTCCCCTATCAGGGGACTTGGAAAGGGGCAGGGAGGAGACCAGGGAGGGAGTGTGGGGTTGGGGAGGGAATGAGGGAGCGGGATACAGCTGGGACACAGAGTTAACAAAATGTAACTAAAAAGAAAAATAAAATAAAAAAAAGAAAGACAAAAACATCTTTCCACAGAGTGAGAAGGTAATTTTTTCAACCTTCCATTTTTACAGTTCCTTCTTCCAACTAAAACTTATTTTAGGGGCTAGAGAGGTGGTCAGAAGTTAAGAGCACTTTTTGCTCTTGCAAGGATCCAGGCTTGTTTCTCAGCACCTTATTATCGTTTCCAACCATTTGTAACCCTATTTTCAGGAGATCTGATACCATCTTCTGACCTTCACATGGACCAAGAACACACATGATACACAGACATATATGCAGGCAAAACACTTATACATACAAATAAAATAAAGACAATTAATAAAGAGGTTTATATAAAACTTACTTTAATTCTCTTATTTAACTATCCATTCTTATTTTTATTTTTATATTGGCTTCAATGTAAAGACTTAGGGGAAGTATCACAAATGGATTATTAATAAAATCTGTTTTTATTAAGTATATTGTAGGGGAAAATCAAATTCCAGAACATTTTCAATTTATTTCCTTTTGCAGTTTATTTATTGTGAACTAGTCTACGTCTATCCTTTAGGAGTTTTGTTCCTTGCAGAATTTTGTACTTAGATTGTATGGATTTTGTAAACTTGATGTCAATTTTCTAGACAGTATGTGTAACTAGATGTGGCTTAAGCAATATAAATTTGTGTCTGTGGGACCTGATTATACCAGCTGCAATTTTGTTTTTAATTTTTAATTTGCAATTTGCCCGTCTCACTGCATTGACCTAGAGCTTAGTGATGCATAATGAACATGCCATGCAAAAGGAATAGTTGGCTGCCAGGTGGTGTTGGTGAAGTTACCCTTGCAGGAAAATGTGCAATTTTGTGGCTAGCAAAGCATAACAAAGGATGATTCTCTTCTATATTGCCCTCGTGGATTGTGCATCTGTGCATTCACTTGGTCACTTATGTCTTGAGATTGATCATCATGTGAGAAAGACTGTTACAGGGACAAGAAGGGTGACTTGGGTCACATGTTATTGAAAAAAGCTAACCTTAATACTGTAGGATTAAGAGGTTCGTGATCATCAACTCTGCTACCAGTGTGTGCCAGGGGTTAATGCAATCTAACAGTCTGAGGAACAGATTGATTTTGATCTTTTAAATGTCCCCAGAGGTTTCCAAGCTATGAGGAGAGAGCTGAAGTACAAAAATATGTTTTCATGCTAGAAGCTGAATGCAGGTAGCCAGCAGCAGGCAGCAAAACAAAAAGTGAAGACAGAAGTAGCTCATAGGCCCTTCTCCTTTGAGTGTGTGTGTAGGACAAGTACTCATTTACACAACGCCTCAATCTTTCTTAATTTTACTATATGGGAAGTCTTACTGCTGTGTTTGTGTGTTCTTAATTTATAGTAAGAAGATCTGCATAATTGGTAAAAGTTTAAAATATACATTAAAATCTGAACAATGGCTACATGCTAATTTTTGTATTGTTTTCCTCTAAAATGTCCTAGAAAACAGAATCAGTTCCTATATCTGAAAGCAGTCAGTCATCCTCAAGTACTTAGGAGTATTTTCTCCATGGTTGTATGTATTTGCATGCATACATCTTATTCAAGAGTATTGAGAGGTTGCTCAAAAGAGTGTAGCAAATTATTAGGAAGTTATAAGGAAATGCTTCATTATAAGGTAGGATATTGCTCAGAAAATGTAATATGTAAATGACACAAGTGCTGGATGCATATATTTGCATCGTGTATTGATAAATTTATGCAAATATTTCAATTGCAAGAACAAACTCCAGATACTTATTATGTTGGTAGCCTTAAAAGTTTGTATTTTCAACAGAGTACCCATTTATTTGCTAAACAAACGTATTTTAACCAGGTGCTTTGTAAATCTGGAAGTCAGTATCTTCCTTAGTTATGATTATTATAGAGCAATTCACATTGTACTTTAGTATTCTCTCACCTACTCAAAAAGATAAAGGGACTCCTTTGTAGCTGTAGCTCACTGTACAATTTCTTGATTATTATTTTTTATCATAATTATACTATTGCCTCCACACATTAATTTGCTTCATTACACTTCATCTGACAGTCCCTATCCTACTAGTTCATGTCTCTATTAAATCTACATTTATCTCTCCTCTGGGTAATGTGATGCATCTCAGCTTTCTTTTTTGACAAACTACTTCAAAGGTTTGAATGTAGACATGTTTCTATTTTAGTGTTTTCTCAATCTACTTTAACAAGAGCCATTAAAAGGGGGACTGTGAGACATTAAATATTAGCTATCATAGCAATTACTGAAAGTAACGTCTCTATTTCATTTCTGAGGGCTTCTTTTGTTAATGAAAATCTTGATGGTGTTTCTCATGTGCCATTATTTAATTTCCTTTTTAAAATTTAATTTTATTTATATATTTATTTATTACAGGTTATTCACTTTGTATCTCTGCTCTAACCCCCTTCCTCATCTCCTCGCAGTCCCACCTACACTCCCTCTTCTCCCCTAATGCCCTTTCCCTAGTCCCCTGGTAGCTGAGGTCTTCCTCTCCTTCCCTCTGACCCTAGCTTATCAGGTCTCATCAGGACTGGCTGCATTGTCTTCCTCTGTGGCCTGGTAAGGCCGCTTCTACCTCAGGGGGAGGTGATAAAAGAGCTTCATTTTAGAGACAGTCCCTGTTCCCATTACTAGGGAATCCACTTGGACACTGAACTGCCATGGGCTACATCTGTGCAGGGTTTATTTCCATGCATGGTCCTTGGTTGGAGTACCAGTCTCCAAAAAGACCCTTGGGCCCTGATTTTTTGGTTCTGCTGCTTTCCTTGTGGAGCTCCTGTCCCCTCCAAGTCTTTCTAACTCAACGTTACTTCATAAGATTTCCTGCACTCTGCCCAAAGTTTGGCTATGATTCTCAGCATCTCCTTTGATACCTTGCAGGATGAATCTTTCAGAGGCCCTCTGTGGTAGGCTTCTTTCCTGTTCCCTGTTTTCTCTGTCTTGTGATGTCTATCCTGTTTGCTTTTCTGAATGAGGATTGAGCATCTTACCCAGGGTCCTCCTTCTTGCTTAGCTTTTTTAGGTGTACAGATTTTAGTATATTTGTCATTTATTATATGTCTACTATCAACTTGTAAGTGAGTATATACCACGTGTGTTTCTGCTTCTGGGATACCTCACTCAGGATAATCTTTTCTAGTTCCCATCATTTGTCTGAAATTTCTGATTTCTTTGTTTTTAATTGCTAAGTAGTATTCCATTGTGTGAATGTACCACAATTTCTGTATCCATTCCTCAGTTGAGGGACATCTGGGTTGTTTCCAGATTCTGGCTATTACAAATAAAGCTGCTACAAACATGGCTGAGCAAAGGTGCTTGTTGTATACGTGAGCATCTTTTGCATGTATGCTTAGCAGTGGTATAGCTGGATTTTGAAGTAACACTATACTTAATTTTCTGAAAAAGCAGGGGATTGATTTTCAAAGTGATTGTACAATTTTACATTCCCACCAACAATGGAGTAGGGCTCTCCTTTCTCCACATACTCTCCAGCATACATTGTCACTTGAGTTTTTGATCTTAGCCACTCTGATGGGTGTGAGGTGAAATCTCAGGGTCATTTAGATTTGTATTTCCAAAATGATTAAGGATGTTGAGCATCTCTTTAAATTTTCTCTGCCATTTGATAGTCTTCTGTTGAATGTTCTCTGTTTAGCTTTGTACCCTCCCCCCTTTTTTTACTTGGATACTTGGTTTGTTGTTTTTTAACTTGTTGAGTTCTTTATATAGTCTAGATATTAGGCTTATGTCAGATGTAGGCTTAGTGAAGATCCTTTTCCAGTCTGTATGTTGTAATTTTTTTTTTTTGATGACAGTGTTCTTTGCTTTACAGAAGCTTTTTAGTTTCATGAAGTCTCATTTATTAATTGTTGATCTTAGAGCCTGTGCTGCTGGTGTTCTGTTCAGGAAGTTGTTTCCTGTGCCAATGAGTTCTAGGCTCTTCCTCACCTTTTCTTCTAACAGGTTTTGTGTGTCTGGTTTCATATTGAAGTCTTTGATCCACTTGGACTTTATTTTGTGCAGGATGATAAGTATGGATCTATTCGCATTTTTCTACATGTAGATATCCAGTTAGACCAGCACCATTTGTTGAAGATGTTACCTTTTTTTTCCATTGTATGGTTTTGGCATCTTTGTCCAAACTCAGTAGTCCAAAAGTGTGTGGGTTTATTTCTGGGTCTTCTCTTTGATTCCATTGATCCACCAACCAGTTTCTATGCAAATATCATACAATTTTTATTACTGTTCCTCTATAGTACAGGCTGAGATCAGGAATAGAGATACCTTCAGATGATCTTTTATTGTAAAGGATTGTTTTAGTGACTCTGGGTTTCTTGTCATTCCATATGAAACTGAGCATTTTTCTTTCAATGTCTGTAAATAATTGTGTTTGTAATTTGATGGGAATTGCATTGAAACTATAGATTGCTTTGGTTAGATATCTACTACTATGTTAATCCTTCCAAGCCATGAGCATGGGAGATTTCTCCATCTTCTGATATCTTCTTCTATTTCTTTCTTTAGAGACTTGGAAGGTTTTTTTTTTTTTTTTCATACAAGTCTTTGACTTGCCTGGTTATAATTTGTCTTTTTATAGAAGAGGGCTACTGTTTTTTTTTTTTCTTTTTTTTTAGTTAATCTTGTATCCAGCCACTTTGCTGAAGGTGTTTTTCAGCTGTAGAAGTTTTTTGGACTCATTCATGTATACTATTATATCATCTGCAAATAGTGATACTTTGACTTCTTCCTTTCCAAATTGAATCCCCTTGATCTCCTTTCATTGTCTTATTGCTCTAGCAAGGACTTCAAGAGCAATGTAGAAGAAATATGAAGAGAGTGGGCAGCCTTGCCTTGTCCCTGATTTCAGTGGGAATGATTTAAGTTTCTCTCCATTGAGTTTGATATTGGCTATAGGCTTGCTGTATATTGCCTTTACTATGTTCAGGTATGTGCCTTGTATCTCTGATCTCTCCAAGACTTTAAACATGAATGGATATTGGATTTTGTGTAATGCCTTTTCAGCATCTAAGGAGATGACCATGTGGTTTTTCTCCTTCAGTTTGTTTATGTGGTGGATCACATTGATGGATTTCCATATATTGAACCACCCCTGCATGCCTGGGATGAAGCCTACTTGGTCATAGTGGATGATATCTTTGATGTGTTCTTGGACTCATTTTGCAAGTATTTTTGCATCAATGTTCATAAGGGAGATTGGCCTGAAATTCTCTTTCTTTGTTGGGTCTTTGTGAGGTTTAGGTATCAAGGTGACTGTGACTTCATAGAATGAGTTTGGTAATGTTCCTTCTATTTCTATTTTGTGGAATAGTTTAAAAAGTGTTGGTGTTAGCTCTTCTTTAAATTTCTGGTAGAATTCTGTGCTGAAACCATATGGTCTTGGGTTTTTTTGTTTTTGTTTTTGTATGGTAGAGTTTTGATGACAGCTTCTATTTCCTTAGGGGATATAGGACTATTTAATGTATTTACCTGGTCTTGATTCAGCTTTGGTAAGTGGAACCTGTCAAGAAAATTGTCTACTTCATTTGGATTTTCAAATTTTGTGGTGTATAGGCTTTTGAAATAAGACCTAATGATTATTTGGATTTCCTCAGAGTCTGTTGTTATGTCCCCCTTTTAATTTCTGATTTTTTTTTTTTTGATTTGGACATTGTTCCTCTGCCTTTTAGTTAGTTTGCCTTTACTTTATTTGCCTAAGGGTTTGTCTATCTTGTTGAGTTTCTCAAAGAATCAGCTCTTGGTTTCATTAATTCTTTGAATTGTTCTCTTTGTTTCTAATGTATTGATTTTAGCCCTGAGTTTGATTTTTTTTTCTAGCGGTCTACTCCTCTTGTGTGTGTCTGTTTCTTTCTTTCTTTTTCTAGTGCTTTCAGGTGTGCCATTAAGTTGCTTGTATAAGATGCCTCAAATTTCTTTATGAAGACACTTAGTGCTATGAACTTTCTTCTTAGCACTGTTTTCATTGTGTCCTGTATGTTAGGGTAAATTGTACCTCATTTTCATTTAGTTCTAGGAAGTCTTTAATTTCTTTCTTTATTTCCTCCTTGACCCAGGTGTCACAGTGTAGGGAGTTGTTCAATTTCCATGTGTGGGTAGGTTTTTGTTATTTCAGGTATTGTTGAGATCTAGTTTTAGATGATGGTGGTCTGATATGATACAAGGGATTATTTCAATTTTCTTGTATTTGTAGAGGTTTGATTTGTGCCTGACTCAAAGGTCATTTTTGCAGAGGGTTTCATGAGGTACTGAGAAGAAGGTATAATTTTTTGTGTTTAGGTGAAAGGTTCTGTAGACATCTATTAGGTCTATTTGATTTAAGACCTCTGTAAGTGTCATTATTTTTCTTTTAAACTTCTGTATCAATGATATATCCCTTCGTAGGAGTGGAGTGTTGAAGTCTCCCACTATTAAGGTGTTGGGATCAATGTCCTGATTGAAGCTTTAATAATGTTTCAAATGCAGGAGGCCTTACATAGATGTTGAGGATTGTTAATTTTTGGTATATTTTTGGTGTACTTTTTCTTTGAGGAGAATGCAGTGTCCCTCTCCATCTCTTTTGATTAATTTTGGTTGAAAGTCTATTTTATTAGATATTAGGATGGCTATTCCAGTTTGCCTCTTGTGTCTGTTTGCTTGGAAAACCTTTTCCAGTCTGTTATTTGGGGGTAGTGTCTATTTTTGTTGCAGAGGTGTGTTTCTTGAATGCAGCAGAATGTTGGACCCTGTTTCCACAACCAGTTTTTTAGTCTGTGGCTTTTTATTGGAGAGTTGAGACTGTTGATTTTTTTTTTTTTTAGGGAAATATATAAAAAAAATTATTTCTATGTTTAGTTCCCTGAAATTCGTTTTTTTCTTATTATTTTATTTTATTTTTCTTTATTAATTACACTTTACTCACTTTGTATCTCCCCAATCCATGGTTTCCTCTCTCCTCCTGTCCCAATCCCTCCCTTCCTCCACCCTCTGAGACCATTGATTTTAATAGATATTAGTGATTGACTATTGTTAGTTTCTTTTATTATGGAGTTGGTGGTGATTTTGTATTTGTGTGCTTGTTTTCTTTTGCTTTTTTGTTGTGATGGTGTCTTTATCCTGTGTTTTCTTGGGTATAGTTGATCTCATGGGTTGAAGTTTTTCTTATAGTTTCTTCTGTGGGGCTGGATTGCTGCATATATATTTATTTAATTTCTTATTTAAGCTTCTTTTATAGTTTATCCATCTCTCCTCCCACTTAAATACTTAGCTTTTTGTTTTTACATTTATGTTTTTCCTCATGCTTCTTTCCATCACAGTTATCGTTCATTTTACTTCTTCAACAATAGTACTTTCTCAGTCATGTTCACTGGCTTTGCTCTCAATATTTTCCTTAAATTATGTGCATTTCTAAGTCAGTGTTTCTCTCTCTTCTTACTCATCATTAGTTTCTCACTAGACAGTCTTCCAGTTTCATGACTTTTGGTATTGTCACTCTCTGTACCATCACTATTACCATTCATTTTTATCATTAATCTGATAGGTTTGCGCAGACTTGTATGTTAATGCTAATGGTATCTGGACTAGTTTCACCTTAGATGCTAGTGATTTTAAGGTTCTTCCAACACCTGACCAAGTCAGTGCAGATTTGAGGGAATCTTCCTGTCTCCTTTATGCTTGACATCACATTAAAGTGACAGATGCCCTTATCATAATATACTTATCATATTACACGCCCTTATAATATGCTCTTATAATCACACGTTCGTTACAAAGACTCCAAATCAGTGTCAATCAGAGGAATGAACACTTACAGGGAAGCCAGTAGATCCCCCCGTGCAGAGTGTTCAGACTCTCTGCCTTGCTCAAAGTGCATTACATTGATGCACTTCACGGACAAGGAAACGCAGTATCAGGAAACTCCATCCATCTTTCATGTCCAGAGGTTTTACTGATCTCTATCAGGTTTAACTGATTTAATCACCGCCCATACGATTCATTTCAATCTCAAGCATTCTTTCCTCCTCAGACATTAGTTTACCTTAAACTCACAAGCTTTTAACCATATGGTTGAATGTTTCTGGTCATTAAAGGCTAACTTGACATTTCTCTCTTTGCATAGATTTCTAAAGGGCTTGCGAATAATGAAAACACACTCACTACTCTAATAATTTCAGTAATTTAGATTAACCCTCCCAGGAACCTGGGACAAAAGGTAGTCAAATTATTATGCCATGTGTATATTTTTTATTTAAAGATTTATTTGAGATTTTGGCTGTGATTTTTGCTTTTGTTTATGTAAGTGCACCTTTATTAATTATTAACTAATATTAAAGCATTATGCTAAACCAGAGATATGTATAAGTCTAAATTGTATCCCACTGACATTTTTATGAGTACTTCTTTTTTTATATTTCTGAATATATTTAAATAAGTCAATTTAGAAATTCTATTCAATCAAACAAATTTTTTGACATATAAACACACTTTGATGTTCCTGAAAGAAGCACTTTTTGGAAGTCAGAACTAAACTAAGACCTGAATAAAACAGTGAATAGTGTTGCCCCTGACCTACAAGTACTTTACTTTCCATTGTAGAAGAAAATAATGCAAGTAGACAACTATAAGAATGTTTGGAGAATGTAAGATTTTTTTTTTTTTTTTAAGATTCACATAGCTCAATGTGGGAAGATGTAGAGAGACAGAAGCCAAAAGATGGTTTGGGAATGAGAATACTCTCAATTTTGTGCATTGTGAGCCTGAAAAGAATAAGCGGTGAACAATGAAAGATGAAGATGGAGAAGAAATTGCCATGGGTCCTAAAACTGAGACAGGAATAAATTCAAAATTCATTACAAGGACAGTGGAAGATGACAGAGAAGTACTGGTGTATTGGATCATAAAATAAAAACCTGGCTGCTGCATTATAAGGAACGTTCTGATAGCAGTGTGAGATATATATATATATATATATATATATATATATATATATA
>NW_026589732.1:8192705-8268034 GCF_907164565.1 Psammomys obesus | reverse complement strand
TAGAGAGGAAGAAGAAGAATACCCCTGAAGAGTTGCAGTTGCAGAAGACCCTTGGTGGTTGCCTGAAATGAGGTAGTGGTAGTGGAGGTCAAGGGTGAGAATGTGTTTGAGAATTGTCAAGGAGAGATGTCAAAAATGTGTGGCAGGGATTCATAGAAATCATGTCAGCAAAGAGGAGAGGGGATGAAGGATAATAAAACATGTTTAGGCAATTTTAATAAGCTTCACAGGATGCCAGAACTGAAGAGAGAGAAGTTACTCTCCATTTTTAAGTGACAATTTTGAGAAATAGGAGGTGAACAGAAAATTGTTCTTTTTTTTTTTTTTTTTTTTTTTTTTGTTTGGACTATTGAAAGTAATACCTGTTAGATTCCAAAGCTGTGTAAGTGCAGACTGTTATTGACATATGGTAGGCATTAGCTCATTAAAATATTCAGACTAGCAGATGTACAGATTTAGTATGCCAGGGAAATATTAATTTTAAGAACTAGGAACTTTTGGGCCCTAGAAATCTCTGTGTGCTTGGTTCCCAGAATTCTTTGCTGAACACATTACAGGCTTTCCACTGACTGTGTGCTCATGCATTTCTGACTTAAAATTCGCTGTTAAATGAAACCTGAAAAGAGTGAGGAGGAAAATGTGGGAAAACCATTGTAATTACTCTTGAAGCTAAACACCTGACACGGAAACACATTACTACAAAATGGAAAGATAGAAGACATAAAATATTTAAATAGTTTTAAAAATTGAAAGAATGAATGTTGTATATAACACTTTGGTTTAATATTGTGTTCATGATGAATCAGAATCTTGTAGTCTCACAATCAATGGCTGAAAGGTTGTTCTGTTATAACTGTCCTGTTACAGGGTAGGCGCCTGGGAGGATATGGTTGTGATTCTAGCTTAGACTCCCAATTGGGGGAGGGGAGAACACAGAACGGACATGAGATTGAAGTGACCACCTCCTATCCAGGCAGGACGTGGAAAGAGGGGATCAACAACTCAGCGACAAAACCTGTGAACCAAAAATTACCCTGCCTACAAGAAGTGTAAGGATAATAAAGGAACAAAGATGGAGGGAAAGTCCAAACAATAATTGTCCCAACCTGAGACTCACCCCGCAGTAGAGAGCCAGCCCCTGATACTAATAATGATGCTCTGCTATGCTTTCAGACAGGAGCCTAACTTGATTGCCCTTTGGGAGGCCTCAGCCAATAGGAAATCGAGACAGATGCTGGGACTTGCAACCAAGCATGAGGCAGAACTCTGGGGGTCCTGTGGAAGTTTTGGGGGAAAGACGGAAGGCAACAGGAACCTCAGAAGAAGACCAACAGAGACAAGTAACCAAGTCACATGGGGGCTTTCAGAGACTGAGACATCAGCCAAGGAGCATGCATGATCTGGACATAGGCCCCTTGCACACATGTAGGTGACAGGAGGCTTGGTTTTCAAATGGGTCTCCTGGCAAATGGAGGGGGGAGCTGTTTCTAACATGGGCTCTCCTTCTCTGCTTTTGGATCACTTCCCCCTGGCAGGGCTGCCTTGTCTGGCCTCAGGGGATGAAGATATCAGCAGTCCTGATGTGACTTGATGTGCTGGGGAAGGTTAATACTGGGAGAGGGGTGCTCCACTTTTCTGAGGGAAAATGGAGAGGGAAAGGGGAAGAAGGAGAAGTGGGAGAAAGAAAGGAGGGAGGGGGTTCCCTAGGGGTATAAATAAACTAATATAAAATTTAAAAATGAAAACAAATCTCAAAAGAGAGTAAGCAATCCCTTAAAGTTCTTAAAAAAACAGTTGTAAAACTTCATATGGAAAATAAAATTTTAAATTACTTTCTTCTTTATGTTTAAATTTAAAGTACAGACTTTGTCTTCCCCACCCTGTTTTTTTTTCTGATGGGAGAATGACAGAAAAGAAAGAGGAGTAAGTGGAAAAATTCAAAAGGAAAATAAGAGAAAAGATGAAAAAAGTTGAAGGTGGGAAAGAGTGCTTGCTGTGGCATAGAATTAAAGAAAAGAGAGAGTATTTGAACATATTTTATTTATAATAATGATTTCATATTTTAGTAGGTTATTCAATTCTCATAACTACAGTTCATAAAATAGTAAATACTCTAAGAAATTGAAATCAGAAGACAATTGAATACCGTGCATAAATAATAGCTATATGTAATATCTAATATATATCCACTCATATATGCAACATATGCTTTCATAGATGTGGTCATCTGTACAGACTATAAAAATAATTCTGTCATTTCAGTTACCATTTTCTAGATTTATATATATTTTGTGTGCATTCAGAATAAGTCTGGAAAGTGTGCTTTCCTCAATCAATACCAATTTTGAAGCATCCATCCCTGAAATCAAATAACAGATGAAGATGTATGTTAGAGACAATCACAAGCTCCAAAATAAAAAAAAAAAATGCCCTTGAGGATGTTCCACACAGCATCATTGAGACTCAGAGTTCATGTCCCTGGAAAATAACCCATTAGCATACCCTACAGACAATCTACTAAGACAGACATTCATTCTCAGAGAAGAGCGATGCCTAGGGCATTGTAAGAAAATCTATCCTATTATTCAAGTTGGTGTGCCACACATTTACACTAATGAACCTTTGCTTACATCTGTTCACCAAAACAGACAATCAGGAATCACCAAACATTTGATAAAAACAAAAATAATAAATAAAACTAAGCCTAAGGGTGAACAGAGAGAACTTTGTAATAAGTAGCATCATTGGAAAGCAAATGTGTAGACAAGAAAAAACATATTTTTAAATAAAAGTAAGTGTGTAGATATCTTTTGAAATTATAATCATTTTTACAAAGAGAAACTTAAATAAACAAGGTGAGTAATTGATAGGAGATAAGAGAATTAGCTTAGTGGACTGGAATATTGAGCCCAAGATACTTTTTCTGAATACAGTAATAAAGACACAAAAAAAGGAAAAGTTGATAAACAGTGAGAAAGTTCCAGCAGTTCTACTGTCCTCTCAAAAAATGCAAAGATTGCATTAGAACAAAGGTAGAGGTTGGGGTAGAAATAGCTAAGGAAATATCCCATAATGGAAGATCTGAGTCTCTTTGTGTAATAATCATTTAATTCAAAGACATTCTGCTGAGATTTATTTTTAATATTTTAATCTCAATACTAATAAAAATAAGACTATCTTTAAAAATGAAAATATAGCATTATCCTCCATACTTAATCTAGTCATATTATGCTATTCCATTTTTAAATGGTATATTAACAATTCAGAATCCTTTTTTCTCAAATTTGTCATATAGCACTGAATTTCAAATTTATGTGTAGTATATCCACACATATATAAATACATAATAAGCACTGTACTCTAGAATTATTTTAGTAGTTTCAACGTACTAAAATTATAAGTGATATGAAGTTTATATATGTATTTAAAATAAATCACATAGTTATCAGGGGAATGGAAGTTAAAATAAAAAGATATCAGAAGATGGAAAGATCTTCCTGTGCTCATGGATTGGTAGAATTAACATTGTGAAAATGGTCATCCTGCCAAAAGCAATCTACAGATTCAACACAATTTCCATCAAAATACCAACTCAGTTCTTTACAGACCTTGAAAGAAAGATTCTCAGCTTCATATGGAGAAACAAACAAACAAAAACCCCAGAATCTCCAAAACGATCCTGTACAACAACAGATCATCTGGAGGTATCACCATCCCTCATGTCAAGCTGTACTACAGAGCAATAGTAATAAAAACAGCATGGTATTGGCATAGAAACAGAAAGGAGAATCAATGGAACTGAATAGAAGACCCAGAAATAAACCCACACACTATGAATACTTGATTTTTGACAAAGAAGCAAAATCATTCAATGGAAAAAGGACAGCCATCTTCAACAAATGGTGCTGGTCAAACTGGATGCCTACATGCAGAAAAATGAAAATAGATCCATATTTATCACCCTGCACAAAACTAAAGTCCAAGTGGATCAAAGACCTCAACATTAAACCAGATACTCTAAATCGGTTAGAAAAAAAAGTGGGGAAGAGCCTAGAACTCATTGGCACAGGAGACAACTTCCTGAACAGAACACCAACAGCACAGGCTCTAAGAGCAACACTCAATAAATGCGACCTCATGAAACTGAAAAGCTTCTGTAAAGCAAAAGACACTGTTGTCAGAACAAAACTACAGCCTACAGACTGGTAAAGGATCTTCACCAACCCTATATCAGACAGAGGGCTGATATCCAGAATATATAAAGAACTAAAGAAGTTAAAAAGCAATAAATCAAGTAATCCAATTAAAAATGGGTTACAGAGCTAAACAGAGAATTCTCTGTAGAGGAATATAGAATGGCAGAGAAACAATTTAAAAAATGCTCAACATCCTTAGCCATTAAAGAGATGCAAATCAAAACGACTCTGAGATTTCACCTTACACCCATCAAAATGGCTAAAATCAAAAACTCAAATGACAACACATGCTGGAGTGGTTGTGGAGAAAGGGGAACCCTTCTCCACTGCTGGTGGGAATATAAACTAATACAACCACTTTGGAAGTCAATCTGGCGTTTTCTCAGACAATTAGGAATAGTGCTTCCTCAAGACCCAGCTATACCACTCTTAGGCATATACCCAAAATTTGCTCAAGTACACAACAAGGACATTTGCTCAACCATGTTTTTAGCAGCTTTATTTGTAATAGCCAGAACCTGGAAACAACCCAGATGTCCATCAACAGAGGGATGGATACAGAAATTGTGGTATTTTTACACAGTGGAATACTACTCAGCAATCAAAAAGGAGGAAATCATGAAATTTGCAAGCAAATGATGGGATCTAGAAAAGGTCATTCTGAGTGAGGTATCCCAGAATGAGAAAGACAAACATGGTATATACTCACTTATATAGAACTATAAGGTATGATAAGCATAATGAAATCTATACACCTAAAGAAGATAAACAAGAAAGAGGACCCAGAGTGCTATGATCAATCCTCACTTAGAAAGACAAATGGGATGCACATTGGACATAGGAGAAAACAAGTAACAGGACAGGAGCCTACCGCAGAGGGCCTCTGAAAGACTACCTAGCAGTGTATCAAAGCAGATACTTAGACTCACAACCAAACTTTTGGCAGAGGGCAAGGAATCATATGAAAGAAGGGAGAGTTAGTATGACATGGAAAGGATAGGAGCTCCACAAGGACCAAATATACCTGGGCACAGGGATCTTTTCTGAGACTGACACTCCACTATGGACCATGTATGGATATAACCTAGAACCTCTGCTCGGATGTAGTCCGTGGTAGCTCATTAACCAATTTATTTCCCATAGTAAGGGGAACAGGGACTGTTTCTGACATGAACTCAATGGCAGGCTCTTTGACCTTCCTACCCCCAAGGGAGGAGCAGTCCTGCTAGTCCACAGAGGAGGACTATGCAGCCAGTCCTGAGGAAACCTGATGAAACAGGGTCAGATGAAAGGGGAGGAGGTCCTCCCCAATCAGTGGAATTGGAAAGGGGCAGGGAGAGGATGAGGGAGGGAAGGAATGAGGGAGCGGGATACAGAGTTAATAAAATGTAACTAATAACAAAAATTAAAAAAAAATAAAAAAGAATTTGAATAAAAGAAAATTGTCTTTTATTATATCCTGTGCTTTCAAGTACAAGATCATACATATTTGAACAAAAAAAAAATCAGCTAAAAACAAGTACATTTAATTAGGGAGAAATCTGGAATATATAGCAATACTATGTGCATATTATTACTGAGAATTTTGATTTTTTTATAAATCTTAGTATTCAGAGAAGGACCACTTTCAAGTACCTTATATACGTATGTGTATTGTTAAGATTATCAATTACCAATTTCATAAAAAAATGAGAAACTATCAATTTCATAAAAAATGAAGTTTCATAAAAATGATTTTAAAACAATCTATATGTATAACAGTGAAATATTAGAATAAAATATTGATACACAAAATTTCCATACAATGAAAACTGTAAGACACTGAAACAAGAATATGGACAAACAACCATCCTCACGGATTAGAAGAATTAATACTGTGAAATGCATATCTTACTAGAAGTTATCTGAAGATTCTGTGCAATCTCCATTAAATTCCAACGCTATACTTTAAGGATAGAAACAAACAAACAAACAATAAAAATTTATATGAAGACACCAAAGACTAAGGATAGCCAAAGCAATATGAACACAAGCTATACAAAGGAAGGTATTCTACAGCTGATTTCACATTATTACAGAGCTGCAGCAATGAAAACATTAATGGAATAAAATTGAGGACCCAGATAATAGTTGACACAACTATAGTTACCTGAATTTTGACAAATATGCAAACAATATACACTGAAGAAAACTGGACTTCAAAATATAAAAACATACAGAAACAGAAAAACAAAGCTAGATTCTTATCTCTTACCATGAACAAACTCAAGTAAGTGGACTAAGAACCTCATCATAAGACCTGACATCCTTAAAATCTAGTGGAAAAGAGATGCACATCCTTCAACTTACAGGCACAGCTAAGGACCTTATGAATATCTTCAACTAAAGAAACTATGAATTTAGTGAATAGTAAGATCACAGAATGGGGAATTTTTTTTTATCAACTATTCATCTTACAGTAAATTAGTATCTAAAATATACAAAAAAAACCCTCAAACAAACTTAAAAAATTAAACACCGAGGAAATAAATAACCAGATAAAAAGTAGGCTATGGAATTGAACATAAAATTCTCAAAAGAAGAAATATGATTAGGAAACATTTAAAACAGTGGTCAACATTCTTGGTTATCAAAGAAATGCAAATTAAAAGTACGTTAAGGTTCTACTTTGCCCCTACCAGTATAGCCATCATCAGGAATACAAAGGACAAAGAATGTTGGTGAGAATGTGGTGGAAAATAAATTCTTGTACAGTGATGGTATGAATGTAAGCTAGTATATTTACTTTAGAGCTCTGTTTGGAGTCTTCTAAAATAAAACAGAACCAAAGAAACTAGAAATAGTAGAGTCATGGTTCAGTTATACCATTCCTGGACATATATCTAATGCATTTTATATCCTACTCTAGATACACACTCATATTCACTGCAGTGCTATTTATATCGAGGAAATAGACTATGATGTCCATGAACAGATGAGTGGATAAAACAAGTGACACATATATGCAACAGAATATAAACTCAACTATAAAGAAAATTGAAATGGTGAAATATTTAGGAAAATGAATAGAACTGGAAAAAAAATTCTATTGACTGTGGAAATTGAGGTCCAGAAGGACAAAAACAACATGTGTTTGTTCACATGAGGATCTGATCACCAGCCTTTGCTCTGTGTGCTTAACTTGGAGCACACATGGTAGCTGGGAAATTAGAAAGGGCCTCAATGACAGCAATTTTAGGAAAAGGGATAGTAGGTAATTGGTAACAAAAGCAGTAAACTGGAGTACTGGGGTGGAAAGGCTTAAGCAGGGAGCAGTGTGAGGGAATGGGGGAAATTTGGGATGAAGAGGCTCCCAATCCAAAGGAAGTAGTTATAAAAAAGTTATATGGAAACCTAACATCTCCCAATAAAAACTTTAAAAAAATAAGTGGAAGGAAAGTAGAGCATACATGAAAAGAAAGAAGATGGAGGGCTACTGAGAGTTAAAGGATTGAACATGATGGATGTGGCAGATTATAGGAGTGGAGAAGATAGACGGTGGTTTAACCAAAATAAAGCCTGTGAAAAGCTTTATGTAAACATCCTAGTTAGTAAACAAATTTCAAAATACAGTTATAAAATTCAATTTGAATTAGTCTGCACAGGTGGACAATGTCGCTCCCAGAAATCATGGGGTAATAAATGAGAATTACAGTACAAGAAATGGGACATACTCCTACAAGTCATTGGTCAGGGGGACTCCAAATGTCTCTGAAACAACACAGGCTATGGCTCTTGATCTCATTTACCCAACCTAACCACATAGTGAGCCTCTCTGCTGAAGACACCATACACACTGGCTATGGGATATGGAGGAAAGGATCTCAAACTGACCAAACGTCCTTTTGCAGGCAAGTTTTCATAGAGCTGGAAGGTGTTTCTCAGTCTGCAGAATGGAAAAAACAAACAAACAAACAAACAAACATCAACAGTACTGGTTCTTGCATTTTGCCATACTCATCTACCGGTCTACAAATGCCTACTAGTGCAGTAATGGCGTGACTGTTTGGGGCTACTAACCAGTTTTTGATTGGATTTGAGGCCTACTTCACAGGAGGGGATTTCATGCCTCCTGGTGTAAGTCTTGTCAAAAACCTATGGCTGGGATGTTATAGGCCCTAGGGTAGGGCCTTCAATTTTTATTTTTCCAAGTGGTCAAATTGCCTTCTGGATAATTAAATTTGCATTCATAAAAGTGGGTTGCTCTCAGCTGTGGTCTGAAACTTCTCTTTGCAGTGCAAGCAGTCAGCAGAGAAATGCATACTGTTCTAAGTGGTGAGAATAAAAGACCCAGAGTGTTTCTCTCAATGGATAAAAATTTATATTAGTCCCATCACTTAGGCATAGGGGACATAGCAGCAGAGGAAGCCGAAAGAATATAACAGCAGGGGATGGGGATGAATGCTGTCTTTTAAGCATGATGTGACTCCTGGGATCATGATCTCATGGTGGTTGTGCTTACCTGTACAAGAACAAGCCATGCAAACTCCCTAGCATAGATAGATGGAGTAGGCTATCTCTAGGCCCCACCTAATACTGAATAGCTATTGGCAGTGGATAGTTGCTGGAAGAGAGAGGATCATTCTTTACTGGGGTTGTGGCCATTGGTAATATTTGCATGCTATGGTGGACCCTGTACCTTTGTATATATGGGCAGCAACAAATGTACTTAGCAGACTGTTGAAAAATAAGAAAGACTTTATGTTCATGAGAAATGAGATGAATTGGAAAGGATAAATGGAGAGTGTTATACGTGTATTTTATTGCGTATGAGAATGAAAATTTAAACATATTTTAAATGATACATAAGGTAGCGCAGCATATACCTTGTAAAATAAAAAAGCGACTTGTCATAGAGACTTAAAGATACATTGTTAATTGACAAAGGACAGTCACAGAGTAGGATGGATATTCATATGCATGTAAATGTGTAAATAACAAGGAAGTGTATGCATCGGTTTAGTAGCAGTGTTCATTTTGTGGGTGAAGCTACTTGTTAACAGGTAATCTATCTCCAGAAATAAGATTCTTGTTAACAAGGACTTTAAAATATTTGTTATTCCATCATAAAACAGAACTTCCATTACGGCATTTTCTTGAGTTTAAAAATCTATTTGCAGAGATAGGCTAAAGACACCAGAGGAAGACTTGTCAGTTGATTTAAAACCATATGCACCTACATCTGTGCCTACCTGTGTCCTTTCTCCACTCTTTCTACTTTCTCCATCGCCGCTCTCTTCTTCCCCCTTCCTTTCTTCTCTTTTATGCTTTCCCTCTGACTATATTTCTCTCTCCCTATTTTTCTCTAATTTATTACTTCAGTTACAATGATAAGCTTAGTATAAAATACTCAGTTTTCCTGGCCACCAACACAAAGACAAGTCTTTCTGTTAGAATAATCCCTGAAAAGAGGACTGCACTTAGATTAGATTTTCTAATCTAAGGATTAGAAAACAAACCGGGAGATGAGAGAATGCCTTCTAACAATAGTTCTTTTCCCTTATAATTCATCCTTTAAGTTTACCTTCTGTCATGTTATTTATGAGTGAAGTGATTTTTTCCCCCCTCAGGAAACCTCATCAAAACTATGAGTCGTCTTCAGAGACAAGCTTCCTTCCCACTCAGTCACACCTACACTTTGCCTACTCATGGCCTCCATCATACTCTCACCTGCAATTTGGATGCTCATCAATCAACTTTCTGAAATCCTCAAAACAAACCAGAAGTTTGTTGATTCCATATACGAGGCAATTTAATGCACCATCTCTCTTTTAATTCTCATAAGAGTCATGGACAAGGTGAATTTAGATTTTTTTTTTAATTTCATACCATTTAGAGGATTTTTCCCCCTATTTACCGATCTACAAAATCACAGCTGTTCTCTCTATCTAGCTAAAACTAAACCCTAATGAGATTCTGCGGGTATTTTCAGAAATTGCTATTGCCCATCTAATAACAGACAAATGTTCTTCTGGGGTTAGTTAATGATTATGTACATTATTAGCTTAAAGGCATGCTGACAGTACTGGGTAATAGGGCAATGACAGCTCAGGGACTTCATTTCTGGATCGTTATTTCTTGGCCTGTATCTTCAGCAACCAATTTGGGTTCAATATCATCTATTTTGTGGGCCACTGATTCAGGCAAATGTTGAACTATTCTTGTTCTGTGGCATGGTTCTGATTCCCATTCTGCCTTAAAGGATTTTTTTTTTCAGGATATGATCAACTGTGTTATATTTCTTTGTATTTTTATTTTTTATTTTTTTAAATTTTTTATTAATTACACTTTATTCATTTTGTATCCCCCCATAAGGCCCTCCCTCCTCCCCTCCCGATCCCACCCTCCCTCCCCTTTCTGCATGCATGCCACTCCCCAAGTCCACTGATAGGGGAGGTTCTCCTTTCCTTTCTGATCTTAGTCTATCAGTTCTCATCAAAAGTGGCTGCATTGTCCTCTACTGTGGCCTGGTAAGGCTGCTCCCCCCTCAGAGGGAGGTGATCAATGAGCAGGCCAATCAGATTATGTCAGAGGCAGTCCCTCTTCCCATTACTATGTAACCCACTTGGACACTGAACTGCCATGGGCTACACCTGTGCAGGGGTTCCAGGTCATCTCCATGAATAGTCCTTGGTTGGAGTATGAGTCTCTGGGAAGTTCCCTGTGTTCAAATTATCTTGTTCTGTTGCTCTCCTTGTGGAGTTCCCGTCCCCTCCAGCTCTTACTATTTCCCACTTCTTACATAGAATTCCATTCACTCTGCCCATCAGTTGGCCATCAGGCTCAGCATCTGCTTTGACAGTCTATACTGCAGAGGCTTTCAGAGGCCCTCTGTGGCAGGTTTCAAGGTTGTTTCCTATTTTCTTCTGGCTTTCAGAGGCCCTCTGTAGCAGGTTCCGAGGTTGTTTCCTATTTTCTTTTTCTTCTGATGTCCATCCTCTTTGCTTTTCAGGATGGGGATTGAACATTTTAGTTAGGGTCCTCTCTTTTGCTTAGTTTGTTTAGATGTACAGATTTTAGTGGGTTTATTCTGTATTGTATGTTTATATGAGTGAGTATATACCATGCGTGTCTTTTTGCTTCTGGGACAACTCACTCAGGATGATCCTTTCCAGGTCCCACCATTTACCTGCAAATTTCATGATTTCCTTATTTTTTATTGCTGAGTAATACTCCATTGTATAGATGTACCACAGTTTCTGCATCCATTCTTCAGTTGAGGGGCATCTGGGTTGTTTCCAGCTTCTGGCTATTACAAATAAAGCTGCTACAAACATGGTTGAGCAAATGTCCTTTTTGTGTACTTACACATCTTTTGGGTATATGCCTAGGAGTGGTATGGCTGGATCTTGAGGAAGCGCTATTCCTAGTTGTCTGAGAAAGCGCCAGATTGATTTCCAGAGTGGTTGTACCAGTATACATTCCCACCAGCAGTGGAGAAGGGTTCCCCTTTCTCCACAACCTCTCCAGCATGTGTTGTCCCGTGAGTTTTTCATCTTGGCCATTCTGATGGGTGTAAGGTGAAATCTCAGGATAGTTTTGATTTGCATTTCCCTAATGGCTAATGAGGTTGAGCATTTCTTTAAGTGCTTCTCTGCCATTCGATATTCCTCTACAGAGAATTCTCTCTTTAGCTCTGTTCCCCATTTTTTAAGTGGATTACTTGGCTTATTGCTTTTCAGCTTGTTTAGTTCTTTATATATATTGGATATGAGTCCTCTGTCAGATAAAGGGTTGGTGATGATTCTTTCCCAATCTGTAGGCAGTCACTTTGTTTTGATGACGGTGTCCTTTGCTTTTCAGTTTCGTGAGGTCCCATTTATTGATTGTTGCTCTTAGAGCCTGTGCTGTTGGTGTTCTGTTCAGGAAGTTGTCTCCTGTACCAATGAGTTCTAGGGTATTCCCCACTTTTTTTTTTTCCTAGCTGATTTAATGTGTCTGGTTTTATGTTGAGGTCTTTGATCTACTTGGACTTCATTTTTGTGCAGGGTGATAAGTATGGATCTGTTTTCATTTTTCTACATGTAGACATCCAGTTGGACCTGCACCATTTGTTGAAGATGCTATCTTTTTTCCATTGTATGGGTTTGGCATCTTTGTCAAAAATCAGGTGTCCGTAAGTGTGTGGCTTTATTTCTGGGTTTTCTGTTCGATTCCATTGATCCACTATTCTGTTTCTATGCCAGTACCATGCAGTTTTTATAATTGTTGCTCTATAGTACAACTTGAGATCAGGGATGGAGATACCTCCAGAAGATCTTTTATTGTAGAGGATTGTTTTAGCAATTCTCGGTTTCTTGTTATTCCATACGAAGTTGAGAATTTTTCTTTCCAGGTCTGTAAAGAATTGTGTTGGCAATTTTATGGGAATTGCATTAAATCTGTAGATTGCTTTTGGTAAGATGGCCATTTTTACTATGTTAATCCTGCCAAGCCATGAGCATGGGAGATCTTTCCATCTTCTCATATCTTCCTCTAATTCTTTCTTCAGAGACTTGAAATTTTTTTCATACAAGTCTTTGATTTGCTTGGTTAGGGTTACACCAAGGTACTTTATGTCATTTGTGGCTATTGTGAATGGTGTTGTTTCTCTAATTTCTTTCTCAGCCCTATTGTCTTTTGTATACAGGAGTATTACTGATTTTTTTGAGTTAATTTTGTATCCGGCCACTTTGCTGAAGGTGTTTATCAGCTGTAGGAGTTCCCTGGTAGAGTTTTTGGGGTCACTCATGTATAGTATCATATCATCTGCAAATAGTGATAATTTGACTTCTTCCTTTCCCATCTGTATCCCCTTGACCTCCTTCAACTGTCTTATTGCTCTAGCAAGGACTTCCAGCACTATGTTGAAGAGATATGGAGACAGTGGGCAGCCTTGTCTTGTCCCTGAATTCAGTGGGATTGCTGTAAGTTTCTCTCCGTTCAGTTTGATGTTGGGTATAGGCTTGCTGTATATCGCCTTTACTATGTTTAGATATGTGCCTTGTATCCCTGATCTCTCCAGTACTTTAAACATGAATGGATGTTGGATTTTGTCAAATGCTTTTTCAGCATCTAGGGAGATTATCATGTAGTTTTTTTCTTTCAGTTTGTTAATATGGTGGATCACATTGATGGATTTCCGTATATTGAACCACCCCTGCATACCTGGGATGAAGCCTACTTGGTCATAGTGGATGATATCTTTTATGTGTTCTTGGATTTGGTTTGCAAGTATTTTGTTAAGTATTTTTGCATCAATGTTCATAAGGAAGATTGGCCTGAAATTCTCTTTCTTTGTTGAGTCTTTGTGAGGTTTAGGTACCAAGGTGATTGTGGCTTCATAGAATGAGTTTTGTAATATTCGTTCTGTTTCTATTTTGTGGAATAGTTTGAAGAGAATTGGAGTTAGCTCTTCTTTGAAGGTCTGGTAGAATTCTGCACTGAAGCCATCTGGTCCTGGGCTTTTTTTGGATGGGAGACTTTTGATGACTGCTTCTATTTCTTTGGGGGATATAGAACAATTTAATTGATTTACCTGGTCCTGATTCAGCTTTGGTAAGTCAAATCAATCAAGAAAATTGTCCATTTCATTTAGATTTTCAAATTATGTGTCATATAGACTTTTGAAGTAAGTCCTAATGATTTTTTTGATTTCCTCAGTGTCAGTAGTTATGTCCCCCTTTTCATTTCTGATTTTGTTGATTTGGGTGGTGTCTCTCTGCCTTTTAGTTAGCTTGGCTAAGGGTTTGTCGATCTTGTTGATTTTCTCAAAGAACCAGCTCTTGGTTTCATTGATTCTTTGAATTGTTTTATTTGTTTCTAATTGATTGATTTCAGCCCTGAGTTTGATTATTTCCAGCCGTCTACTCCTTTTTGGTGTGTCTGCTTCTTCTTTTTCTAGGGTTTTTAAGTGGGCCATTAAGTTGCTTGAATGAGCTGTCTCGAATTTCTTCTTGAAGGCACATAGTGCTATGAACTTTCCTCTTAGCACTGCTTTCATTGTGTCCCACAAGTTTGGGTATGTTGTGTCTTCATTTTCATTGAGTTCTAGAAAGGCTTTAATTTCTTTCTTTATTTCTTCCCTGACCCAGCTGTCATTTAGTAACAAGTTGTTCAGTTTCCATGTGTGTGTAGGCTTTTTGCTATTTCTGTTGTTGTTGAAGTCCAGCTTTATTCCATGGTGATCAGACAGGATACAAGGGATTATTTCAGTCTTCTTGTATCTGTTGAGGCTTGCTTTGTGACCAACTATATGGTCTATTTTGGAGAAGGTTCCATGGGGTGCTGAGAAGAAGGTAAATTCTTTTTTGTTTGGGTGTAAAGTTCTGTAAATGTCTGTGAGGTCCATTTGGTTCATGACCTCTGTCAGAGATATTGTTTCTTTGTTTAATTTCTGCTTTGTTGACCTGTCCTTTGTTGAGAGTGGGTGTTGAAGTCTCCCACTATTAATGTGTGGGGATCTATATGTGGTTTAAATTTTATCAATGTTTCTTTTACAAATGTGGGTGCTCTTGTATTTAGGGCATAGATGTTCAGGATTGTGATGTCTTCCTGGTGGAATTTTCCCTTGATGAGTATGAAGTGTCCTTCCTCATCTCTTTTTATTAATTTTTGTTTGAAGTCTATTTTATCAGATATTAGAATGGCTACTCCTGCTTGTTTCTTGGGTCCATTTGTTTGGAAAGTCGTCTTCCGACCTTTTACCCTCAGGTAATATATACATTTGTGTCTTAGGTGTGTTTCTTGTATGCAACAGATTGCTGGGTTTTGTTTACGTATCCATTCTGTTAATCTGTGTCTTTTTACTGGAGAGTTGAGTCCATTGATGTTGAGAGAGATTAATGACCAGTGGCTGTTAGATCCTTTGATTTTGATGTTGGCTGTGTTCATAAGGTTGTGTGCTTGGTTGCTTTTTGTTTTGCTGTAGTAAGGTTAATTATTTCCTGTGTTTTCTTGACAGAAGCTAATTTTCTTGGGTTCTATTTTCCCTTCCAGTGTCTTCTGTAATGCTGGATTTGTGTGTAGGTATTGTTGAAATTTGTTTTTGTCATTGAATATCTTGTTTTCTCCGTCTATGAGGACTGAGAGTTTTGCAGGGTATAGTAGCCTGGGTTGACATCTGTGTTCTCTTAGGGTCTGAATGATATCTGTCCAGGCCCTTCTGGCTTTCATAGTTTCTGTTGAAAAGTCAGGTGTGATTCTAATGGGTTTGCTGTTATATGTTACTTGGCCTTTTTCCCTTGCAGCTTTTAGTATTTTTTCTTTGTTCTGTATACTTACTGTTTTGATTATTATGTGGCGGGAGGATTTTCTTTTCCGGTCAAATTTGTTGGGTGTTCTGTAGGCCTTATGTATCCTTATTGGCTTCTCTTTTAACTTGGGGAAATTTTCTTCAATGATTTTGTTGAAAATATTTTCTGGGCCTTGGAGAAGGGAGTCTTCTTTTTCCTCTATTCCTATTATTCTTAGGTTTTGTCTTTTCATATTGTCTTAGATTTCTTGGACGGTCTGTGTCAGGAATTTTTTGGATTTAACATTTTCTTTGACAGATATGTTGATTTCTTCCATTGTATCTTCTACACCTGAGATTCTTTCTTCCATTTCTTGTATTCTTTTGGTTATGCTTACCTCTGTAGTTCCTGTTTTCTTCCCTAAATTCTTCCTCTCCATTATTTCCTCCATTTGTGTTTTCTTTAATTTTTCTAGTTCTATCTTCAGGTCTTGAGTTGTTTTGTTTACTTCCTTCACCTGTCTGCTTGTATTTTCCTCTTTTTCTTTTAGTTCCTTCAACTCTGTCTCTTTTATTTCTTTCAGTGATTTAATTATTTCTTCTCTGAAGGCCACAAGCTGTTTGGCTGCATCTTCCCGTATTTCTTCACGGATGGCCATAATCTGCTTGTCTTTATCTTCCTCCATTTCTTTACGGATAGCCATGATCTGTTTGGTTTTATCTTCCTCTAATTCTTTACCTATTTTATTTGTTTCCTCTATTATCCTCTTCATCAACATAGATGTAAGGTCATCTTCTTGATTTTCTATTATGCTGCATTGTTCAGGACTGTTCAGCCCTGGATGGCTGGGTTCTGGAGATGCCATATTGCTCTGTCTTTTGTTGGTTGAGCCTTTACGCTGACCTCTACCCATTGGGCTGATTTAGGTGTTGGCTGTTAAGTTTCTGTGCTTCCTGGAGTCCTGAGGTAGGGAGTATCCCCTTGGCCGGAAGATGATTTTTCCTGAAGGAGTCCTTCTCTGCTTTTTGGTTATGGTCACTCTATGGCCACTGTTTCTCAGGAGTTGCCACTGCTGACCTCAGGTTTATAGCCCTGAATAGTAGCTGTGGTCTATGTTAGGCAGGGGGGATCTCCTCTTACCCATAGAATTTCTCAAGACAGCTGCCCCACTGCTGGGTTTCTTGTTATAAATTTAGTGTGCTGCTGCTCACTAAATTTCCATGTACAGTCCTCTTGAAGAAACTGCTGATTCCCTAGCTGTGGGGTTTTCTCCCAACAGGGAAACTCAGTCTATTATCCTGGGGTGCACAGTTCTGTCCGGGAAAGTGGGAGGTGCACTCAGCAAGTCTCTGGGCCAGAGGGTGATTGCTCTGCTCTGGACCTGGAGAATGTGCACCTAGGTTGAGTTGGTGCCTGGGGGCACTGCTCTGGTCTGGAGGCTGGGTGCCTCACTCTGGACCAGAAGCTGTGTGTCTCTGTCTGGGATGGCGGCTGCAGGCACTGCTCTGGTCCAGATGCTGTGGGTGCAGCCCTCTTGAATGACCAGGGATTCCTACAGTTTTGACAGTCTAGCTAGGGATAACTGGTTGATCCTTGGCACAGTATCTGAGGGCTGCTGTAATGGCTCTCTGGCTTTTGTAGGTCCGAGGATGCAGCTGTGTGTCCCAGTGCCCTAGGGGAACTCAACAATGGCGGCAGAGCACAGCGCTCCTGCCTGCACTAGAGTCTGCGTGAGTCCAGAAAGTGTTTTGGTGCTGGGTGTCCTAAGCGTTAGAGCTGCTGACCCCCTCCGCTGGGGGTTTCCTCCTGCCAGAGACACGCAGTTTGGTGCCCTGGTGCCCTGGTGCCCGCAGTTCTATCTGAGGCGGCGAATCACGCATGCAGGCAGGGCTCTGTGCAGGCGCCTGTGTCCTGGCTCTGGGTCTGGGCTGGCTCTTGGGGCACCCGCGGAACTCGAGTCTTTTCCAGGGGATGTCTGGGTAACCTGAGGTCGGTCCCAATTGTTTCCTGCTCCGTGGAGTTATCTCTCGAGTGAGAAATCCAGTGTATGGTGTTGTGGGCCCACAGTTCAGTCTGGGACAGTGACCAGATCACGCTGGCGTGTAGCTCTGGGCTGGTGACCAAGTGCCTGGCAGAACCGGGATCTCTTCCGCGGTTTAGCCAGGTGAGTTAAAGCTGATTGAATCCCCCACCGTGGGTTATCCTCTCACCTGTGAAACACAATCACTTGTGCTTTATGGCCGTGAGTTCTGATTGCTGGTCACTGTGCCAATCCTGCTGTGCTGCTCCTCAGAATGAGAGTCCTACCAGCGCCGCCATCTTGCCCCGCCTCTCAATTCAAATTTAAAGAAATGATTATTGGTTTCTTTTATAATCAAGTTTATCACTGAAAGATTAACAGACAAAGAAATTAAAAAGCTACTATATTGCTTAAGAAATAATAACCCATTTATCCTTTTGTTGTCAGTCTTGGTGATGTAACTGACATGTCCCAGATTACCTACATGCCCATTTCTGAAATCCTAAATACAAAGGATATGAGAGATTTATGTCTGTAAGGGAGACTTTTCAATTAAAATGTAATTTAAAAATATTCATTTGGGTAATTACAATTTCTGAAAATGTAATAATGTATTTAATTTAAACTAAGCCCAAAGGAAATTAGACATTTTGAAATGGCATTATTTCTTACTATTGATAGTTATGATGAAGAATTAAATACTTTTTATTTTTCATGTTTTTATTATTGTAAGCATTTGGAGCCAATGAAAAACATGATGCAATGTAAAGAGGAGACAAAATGTACAGCTTATTTATCTTAGGTGACTGCATTTAGTTCTTAAATAATCAACAATTGTATGTGTTCCATCTCATTAATGAGAAATGTGGCTTAAAATGAATCAGTGTCTTACCCCAAATTGTTCAGTTTTTAATTAGAAACAGTATTTAATTATAAAACGTATTTTCTCCAAAATCTCTTCTTACTCAATAAGAATCTCAATTTTTGAATTTCAGAAACAAGATGAATTTTTAAGTCAATGTAAAAATTTGCATAAAACACAAAGAAGAAACTTGCCTGGTGGCATAATTTTATAAGACTGTTTACTTGGAGTCTGAGAAAAGATTTCAGACCAGCCTGGAGTAAAGAGGGAATTTTCAGGCTAGCCTCAGCAAACAAATGAGACTACTACTTAAAATATAACATAAAAAAGAAGGGCTAAGGTTGTATAGCCTAGTGGTAAGGCACTTTATTAATATATTCAAGGTCGTAGGCTTAATTTCCAATACTGAAGGAAAAAAATTACAACAGTAAATTTAGTAAAGAGAAAGTTCTAATCCAATGCACGCATCTCATTTTTTCATCTATTCATTACGGTATCCACCAAATATTTTGTTCACCTACCATTGGATATCAGTCCTCTGATGACTCAGGTAAGATAGAGAATAAGAAAGATAATGTGTTTGGTCACAATGAAATTGGATTCTAGTGAGTTCAGACAATATGATGATAAAAGGTACATTTTATAAACAACAATGTATTAAAGTTAAGAAACCATTTGGAATATAATTGTGGCTCAAACCCCAAAGAATTCCAATTCCTGCTTTCTAGTGCTTTAAGTCTCTCCTGAGTAATCACGAGGATTCTACTCTCTATACTAACTTAAGAGCTCTTCTTTGTATGCAATTCTTAGTCAAAATGATCCGAATATCAAATATTGCTATGTATATTATACAGAAAAAAGAGTTCTTTAAAGAACTAAAAAAGACAAACTACCATGATTGCCATCTTGAAAAGAGATATATCTAGTTCATAATAAGTTGGAGAAATATTTAGTCTCATTCCTGAAATCTCAACATAAGGTACCAGGAAAAATAGTGCATTTATTTAAAACAGGGTTTCTCTGTATAGCCTTAACTGTCCTACAACTAACTCTGTAGGCAAGATGAGGCTGACCTTATACTTATAAAAATGTGCCCACCTCTGCCTTCCAAGTGCTGAGATTAAAGGCTTGAGCCACTATGCCTGGCTCATGGAATACTCAGAATCTTTGATGAAAAGTAGACCACAATTGTACGCGAGTGCTTTGCAAAGATGATGAAACTTTTAAAGTCTAGTATGTATGGATTTGGTGTTATGTAGAAACTCAATTATTGGGTAGACATAATCTAACATGACTGATGCCTTTAAAACATTAGGACACAGAGATGCTGTGAGAATATCATATGAAAATGCAGGCAGAGCCATGGTCTTTCTGGACTCCAGGGACTCCCAGTTCCTGCCTGCACATGATTCTATCTATCTTCTGAAGAGATCTGCAGGGCCCCCAGATCATCCAGGTTAGACCCTCCCATACCAATTCCTTGTCTGTGGATCCAACTGGAACACAGTCAGCTGAGAACAGCTGCAGCTGTTTCCTGAGTTTCAGCCCAGATCTCAACCTGACTTTCCCCAAAACAATTCTGGAGTTCCAGGACCAACCAACCTCCTGCCCATACCTCTAACTATCTCCTGAGAAGACCTGCCACCTCCCAGGATCATCAAGCTCTGCTCACTTTCCCAAGGAGTCTGGCAATCATCAGGAACAACCAGGGGCAACCAGATAGATAATGGCCTGCATAAAAGCAGAATCAACCAGAGCTAGGGCAATAGGGCAAAACCAGAAACCAGCTATCCTATTACAGAAAGCTTTGAATATCTAACATAGTTGAAACACAGGAAAATTACCTTAAATCTATTTTTATGAAGATGACAGAGGTTTTTAAAGAGAAGTGAATAAATACCTTAAAGAAACACAGGAAAATACAATCAAACTGGTGAAAGGAATGAATAAAACGGTTCAGCCCTAAAAATGGAAATAGAAATGATAAAGAAAACAAACTGAATGAATCATGAAGATGGAAAACATAGAGAACAGAACATGAGCTACAGACTCAAGCATCAGAAACAGAATAGAAAATATGGAGAAAAGAATCTCAGGCACAGAGGACACAATTGAATGAACTGATAGAAAATGTCAAAGAAAATGTTAAGTGTAAGTGTTCCTGACACTAAATACCCAAGAAATCAGGAACACTATGAAAAGACAAAACCTAAGAATAACAGGAATAGCAGAAAAAGAAGATTATCATCTTCAATGACCAGAAAATACTTTCAACAAAATTACAGAAGAAAATTTCCCCAACCTAAAGGAGATGCCTATAAATTTACAAGAAGCTTATAGAACAACAAATAGTCTAGACCAGAAAAGAAAATCCTACTGTTACATAATAATCAAAACACTAAATGTACTGAGAAAAAAAAAAAAAAAGATATATTGAAAGCTTCAAGGGAAAAATGCCAAGTAACATATAAAGTCAGGTATATCAGAATTACATCTGATTTCTCAACTGGTACTCTAAAAGCCAGAAGGACCTGGCAGATGTCATGTAGACACTACAAGACCACAGATGTCAACCCAAACTACTATACCCAGCAAAACTTTCAATCACCATAGATGGAGAAAACAAGATATTCTATGACAAAACCAAATTTAAACAGTACAACATCTATGCAGAAATCCAGCCTGACAGAAGATACTAGAAGGAAAACTCAGAAACAAGTAGGTTAACTACACCTAAGAAAACACAGGAAATAAATAACTCCACTGCAGCAAAACCAAAATAAAAGAAGCACACACACACACACACACACACACACACACACACACAAAACAAACAAACAAACAAACAAACAGAAAACAAAAAACAAACAAAAAATCCCCACCACTAACATCAAGATAACTAAGAATCATGGGTAATTAATATCTCTCACAATCAATGGACTCAATTTCCAATAAAAAGACACAGGCTAACAGAATGAATGCATAAACAGGAGAAATCATTCTGCTGCATACAAGAAATACACTTCAGCAACAAAGATAAACATTACCTCAGAGTAAAGGGCTAGAAAAAGGTAATACAAACAAACGGACCGAAGAATCGAGCTGGCATAGCCATTCTAATATCTAATATAATAGTCTTTCAATTAAAATTATTCAAAAGAGATAGGGAAGGATACTTCATACTCATCAAAGGAAAAATGTACCAAGAATGTATCTGAAATCTGAACATCTATGCCCCAAATGCAAGGGTACCCTCATTAGTAAAAGAAACATTGCTAAAGCTTAAATCACACTTTGAACCCCACACATTCATAGTGGGCAACTTCAACTCCTCAGTCTCACCAATGAGCAGGTTATCGAGGCAGAAATTAAACAGAGAAATAATGAAACTAACAGATGCCATGAATCAAATGGACCTAACAGGTATCTACAGAACTTTTCACCAAAAGACAAAAGAATATACTTTCTTCTCAGCAATTCATGACAGATTCTTCAACATTTATATATAGTCAGTCACAAAGGAATTCTCAACTACTATAAGACAACTGAAATAACCCCTTTTGTCTTATCAGATCATCATGGATTAAAGGTGGGTTTCAACAACAGAATCAACAGAAAGCCTACAAACTCATGGAAACTGAACTCTCTAATCAATAACTACTGGATCAAGGAATAAAGAAAGAATGAAATTAAAGACTTCCTAAAATTCAATGAAAATGAAGGTATAACATACCTATACATATTGGACACAATAAAACTTTGCTAACAGGGAAGTTTATAGTACTAAGTACCTTTATAAAGAAGTTTAAAAGATCTCATACTAGCAAACTCATTCTATGAGGACACAGTCATCCTGATAACTAAACCACACAAAGACCCAACAAGGGAAGAGAATTTCAGACCAATTTCCCTTACAAACATTGATTCAAAAATACTCAATAAAATACTCATAAACCAAACACACCAAAACATCATCGACAATGATCAAGTAGGTGTTATCCCAGGGATGCAGGGATTTTAATATACAAAAATCCATCAATGTAATCTACCATATAATCAAACTGAGAGGAAAAAACACACAATCATCTCGTTCTGAAAAGGTTCTGAAAAGGCCTTTGTCAACATCCAATACCCTTTCATGTGAAAAGTCTTGGAGTTATCAGGGATACAAGGCACATACCTAAACACAATAAAGGCAACATTCAGTAATCCTATATAGCCAACATCAATTAAAATGGAGAGAAACTAAAAGCAATGTCGTTAATATCAGGGACAAGACAAGGCTGCTCACTCTCACCATAATTCTCAATGCAATATTTGACGTGCTAATTAGAGAAATAAGACAACTAAAAGAGACCAAGGGTATAAAAATTGGAAAGGAAGAAGTCAAAGTATTGCTATTCACATATGATATGATAATATACACAAGTGACCCAAAAAATTCTACCAGAGAACGCCCATAGCTCATAAACACCTTCAGCAAAGTGACTGAATACAAAATTAACAACAGCAAAAACATTAGCCCTTCTTTATACAAACTATAAATGGGCTGAGAAAGAAATTAGGAAAACAACATGTTTCACAATAGTCACCAATAATATAAAATACCTTGGTGTAGCTCTAACCAAGCAAGTGAAAGACCTGTATGACAAGAACTTCAAGCCTCTGAAGAAATAAATCAAAGAAGATATTGGAAGATGTAAAGATCTTCCATGTTTTTGGGTTGGTAACAAAGTAAATGTAGACATCTATCCCAAAGCAAGCTACAGACCAATGCAATTCTAATAAAAATATCAACCGCAGAAGGCATCTGAAAGACCCTACCAAGCAGCATTTCAAAACAGATACTAAGACTCATAACCAAACCTTCAGCAGAAGGGGAGTTAGTATGACAGGGAAAGGATAGGAGCCCCACAAGTACCAAATATATCTGGCCACAGGGTTTTTTTTCTGAAACTGTTTCTCCAACTAAGGACCATGTATGGATATAACCTAGAACCTTTACTTGGACAAAGCTCGTTGTAGCTCAATAACCAATTGGTTTCCCAAAGTAAGGGGAACAGGGACTATCTCTGACAGGAACTCAATGGCAGGCTCTTTGACCTCCCCGCCCCCCAAGGGAGGATCAGTCCTGCTAGGCCACAGAGGAGGACTTTGCAGCCAGCCCTGAAGATACCTGATAAAACAGGGCCAGAAGAAAAGGGAGGAGGTCCTCCCCAATCCATGGACTTAGAAAGGGGGCAGGGAGAAGCTGAGGGAGGGAGGGTGGGATTGGGAGGGAATAAGGGAGCAGGATACAGCTGGGATACAGAGTTAATAAAATATAACTAATAATTATAAACAATAATATATATATATAATTTTCAAAAATAAAAAAAGAAATTTTAAAGAGCTAGACACCATCATGACAGAAAATAACATGAAAAAATAAACCTTTGTCAAAGTAAAAAAAAAATAAATCAACACAATTCTTTAGAGACATTGAAAAATATTCTCAACTTTATATAGAAAAACAAAAATCCCAGAATATTTAAAACAATCCTATTCAATAAGAGAACTTCAGGTAGCATCACCTTCCTGAATTTCAGGATGTACAACAGAGCACAGGAATAAAAACTGTGTGATATTGGCATAGAAACAGACAGTTTGGTCAATAGAATTGAATTGAAGACACAGAAATAAAGTCACTCAACTATGGACACTTGAGTTTTGACAAAGAAGCCAGAACCACACAATACATAAAAATTAGTATCTATAACAAATGGTGATGATCTAACTGCGTATCTGTATGAAGAAGAATGCAAATAGATTCATATTTATCAACCTGTACAAAATTCAAGTCCAGGTGGATCAAAGACCTTAACATAAAATTAGATACACTTAATCTGTTAAATCTGAAAAAGTGGGGAAGAGCCTTAAACACATTGACACAGGAGACAACTTCCTGAACAGAATACCAACAGCTCAGGCACTAAGATCAATAATTAATAAACGGGACCTCATGAAACTGATACCTTCTATAAGGCAAAGGTCACAGTCAATGGGACAAAATGGCAGCCTTCAGAATGGGAAAGGATTTTCACCAACCATACATCTGACAGAAGGCTAATATCTAAAATATGTGACGAACGCAAAAAATTAGACTCCAACAAAACAAATAGCCCAGTTAAAAATTGGGGTACAGAGCTAAACAGAGAATGCTTCATTATTATTATTATCATTTATTACCATTTATTCAATTTGTATCCCAGCTATGGCCCCCTCCCTTGTCTCCTCTCAATCCCACCCTCCCTCTCTTTTTCCCTAAGCCCCTCCCCTAGTCCACTGATAGGTCCTCCTCCCCTTCTTTTTGATCCTAGCCTATCAGGTCTCATCAGGACGGGGTGCATTGTCTTGGGACAGGAGCTCCAAAAAGACACCAACAGAGCCAAAAAAACTGAACCCTGGGGGCCCTGAAAAGAATGATACCCCAATCAAGGACCATGCATGTAGAGGACCTAAAACCCCTCCTCAGATATAGCCCATAGACTCAGTCTCCAAGTTGTTTCCCTAGTAAGGGGAGCAGGGTCTGTCTCTAGCATGAACTCAGTGATAGGCTCTTTGATCACCTCCCCTTAGGGGGTGCAGCCTTGCCAGGCCACAGAGGTAAACAGAGAATTCTTTACGGAGGAACTCTTTCATGGCCTAGAAACACATAAAAAAAAATGTTCATCATCCTTAGTTATTCAGGGAATGCAAATCAAAATGACTATGACCAAAAACTCAAGCAACAGCACATGCTGGCGAGGTTGTGAAGCAAAAGGAACACTCCTCCATTGCTAATGGGAGGGCAAATATGTCCAACCACTTTGGAAATCAATCTATTGTTTTTTCAGAAAATTTGGAATTATTCTGTCTCAAGACCTAGCTATACCACACCTCGGCATATACACAGAGGATATTCCACTGTACAATAAAAAGACATTTGTACAACTATGTTCATAGCAGCTTTATTTGTAAGAGTCAGAAACTGAAAATAACTTAGATGTCCCTCAATTCAGAAGGGGAATTAGAATAGGCATTTGAAGGTGGATGGAGGAAGGGAACTGGGTATGGGAAGGGATGGCAGCATGAGTGGGGATTAGGAATAGAGAGAATAAAATCTGAAGTGAAAGGCATCCCTGGGATATTGGAGGCCCCAGGAAGTCTTTGGAGTCACCCTAGATGAGACTCCTAGCAATAGGGGTATGAAGCCTGAACTAACCACCTCCGTTAGCCAGGCAGGACTTCCAGTGGAGATGTAAGGATACCAACCCACCGCAAAACAATGGTTCCAAAATCTGTTCTGCCTACAAGATGTGCAGAGACAGAGATGGAGCAAAGATTGCAGGAATGGCCAACCAACAACTGGCCCTTCTTGAGACCCAACTTAAGAGAGAACCAATCCCTAACATTATGAATGTTACTCTGATATGTTTGTGGACAGGAGTCTGGTATAACTCCTTTGAGAGGCTTCACCCAGCAACTAATGATAAACCTTAGACAGAGCTAAGGGAGTCATACAGAAGACTTGGGGGAAACAATTGAAGGAGCTGGAGCTTTCAAGGGCTCCACAAGAATAGTTGTAGAGTCAACTGGGGACTCATAGAGACTGAACCATCAATCAAAGAGCATGCATGGATTGGTCCTAACCCCCTGCACATATGTAGCACATTTACAGCTTGGTCTTCATGTGAGTACCCCAGAAACTGGAGCAAGGGGCCTTCTTTGACACTGAGGCCTGCCTTTGGATCCCATCCCATAACTGAGATGCCTTGTATGGCCTTAGTGTGGAGGGTTCCCCTAGACCTGCAGGGACTTAATGTGCCAGTGTAATCTGGACCCCTGGGGAATCTCACCCTTTTCTGAGGAGGAGAGAGTAGAATTGGGAAAAGACGTATGTGAGTGGGGAATTGGGAGGAGAAGGGGTTGCAATCTGGATGTAAAATGAATAAATAAATAATTTTTAAAAAGCACAGAGGAATTTTAATTCAGAACTTGGCTGTTCTGGCAAAAGATCATACTTTTTTAGGTCTGTGTGATCCGCCTGAAATACTAACACACCTTTAACCTAGGACAAAGAGGCAATAAACCTCCAAGACAACAATTACCTTAGGGAAATAAAAGTTCCTTTTACATGTGGCATCCAACATGGTTGATAAGAAAACCTGATGTAATTGAAGAAGAAGAAACCCCATAAATGTTACAGAAGCAGAGGACATCTGAAAGAAATGTCATGGAGGGCAGGAGAAAACTGCTAGAAAGCTGCAGAGGAGAAGCTCACATGGGATTATCTCCAGAGGAACATTCAGTTCTTCGAGTTTGGCTGGATTCCCTGAGAGACTGGTGTGGTCCTATAGGAGACAATTTTATGCCTAGTGTGCCACATTAGAACTAGCTTGAGCATCTGAAATCTCAAAGCTGGCCCTTACAGTGACACATTTCCTTCAACAGGACCCAACCTACTTCATCAAGGCCATACCTCCTAACAGTGCCACTCCCTATGGGCCTAAGTGGGCCATTTTTATTTAAACCATCACAATTTGGCTCATGACTTCAGCGGGAATTTAATTGGTCATATTAGGAAAGATATCATATATATAACAGCCTTGTGCTGGTTGGCCACATGGCAGAGGCTCCTTATATCTTGCAGTCAGCAACCTGGAACTTCTGTCTGAGAAGAGAATTGAATACAATCTTCAAAGACTTCACCCGGGTGACACAGTCCTCCAGCTTGTATCCACCTCTGGAAGTTTCCAAACATCTCCAGACAGTGCCATATTCTAGAACTTGAGTGTCCATATTGAACCATGAGAAACTATTTACACTCAAACTATAACACACCAGTAACTGATGAGGTGAGGGTTGACAGCACAAGGGAGGAGAGAGAGTGTGGAGAGGGACAATTAACTTTAACGACATTTGAAAAAAATCATATGGAAACCACTTTGCAGAAGCTTTCTACATATGGGTTTTATTCATATACGTATATATACACACAGAAATAGCTTAAATGGAGTTATCCTATAACAAAATGAGAAAGCATGAAGTTGGGTGGGTAGGTAGGTGGGGATGGGTCTGGAAGGAGCCGGATGGTAAATATCATCAAAATATATTTTATAAAAAGTTCGGAGTTAATAAAAACATAAAACAAAAAGAGAGAAAGATGAGACCTCTTAAAATCCTCCAGAAAAAGAAATGTTGAAAACCCTAAATTCTTAATTTTAAGCTCTAGAAGGATAAGATAGTAAGCTTTTATTGTTTTTGTGCCATCTCTCTTAGTGGTTGGCTAGAACCACTGAGGAGACTGTTATAAACATTGTTATTGAGAGTGAACTCCTGTCCTGTCAGGAGGAGGGAGGTATGAGTGACCAGAGGAATTTCTTTTAAAGTCATTGCTTAGGCTGAAACCTGAAAAAGCCAAGCACGAGGCTTGTTAATCTCTTCAGAAATGTGTAATCACTGCAAATTACTATTGTGAAAATTGTGTTTGGTGTGAAAATTGCACTGTTGTGTTAAAGGTCAATTGCTTCATGCATATTTATTTTTTATGATTTTATTTACATTTGAGAATTTCATACAGTGTATTTTAAACATATTTGTTCCTCCCTCTGAACTCCTCCTATATCTTCCTCCTTCTTCCTATCCACCAAACCAAGTTAAGAGCCTTTTCCAGATGCAACAGGGCTGATGGATGCATGAACTCACAGGGGCAGTAAAAATGTGCAATCATTTTTGTATTTAAGTCCAAGGATTAGATCAAAGTTAAGAAATAGAAACTCTGGCCATGAGTTTTCAACCTTATAGTTCTCATAACAGAAGAAATGTTTCCCATATCCCCTTTAGTAGAATGTTAGTTTAGTAGGATAAGTTAGACAGCATCAGTAATTCTCGCTTCCTTTTCTGTTGCATTAGTGTATAAAAGTACCCTGAAACTGAAGTTAGATTGTCTAAAGCACTGGACTATAGCCCACCCTATTCTTTCACGTCCTCAGATCCCAGGTCCAGCATACAAGATCTGCACAGGTAAGCTGAAAAGGTGATAGGCAGGTGTATGGAAAAACCTGGAATGGGAGAATCAAACAGGAAAAGGTAGGAAAGAGGGTTGTTGGGGTGAAATATGGAAAAGTGTAGCTAAAAACCAAGTGCTGTTTGAGGGGTTGTATTGAAACATAATTCAGTATGAGAGAAATCTAAATGGGAGTACCAAAAAAAAATGGAGAGACAAAATCCCAACTACACATCTCTTGCCATCATTTGAAATCCCCAGTGCCAGGAATGGGTTACATCTGATTGAGTTGTTGGCCAAAGGGATCCCATGGTAAATCATGCTCCCTCTAAAAAACAAATAAATAAGGCTAATGCCAAGGCTACTGGTTTCTACCCACAAGTAAGTGCTACCAGAAGAAAAAGGCAAACACCCACCTACAAATGCTTCAGTCTATCAAGATAATCAGCCTGCAAGATATGCTGGCACTATTGTTGCACAAAAGTTGAGAGAGTAAACAACCACTCTCTGAATGACATTAAGGCATACTCCATAAGATGGCACCTATGCTTGACACTGCTTGAGTGACCAAGAACCTAAAACTAGATGGACCCGTGACCTAGAGGAAAACCAAACACTAACTTTCTGCTTATGAACACAGCAACAAAATGACTCTTAATGACATTCTGCTATACTCAAATATCAGTACCTTGCTCAGCCACCATACAGAAGCTTCCTTCTGTAGTGGATGGCAACAGATACAGAGATTCTCAACTGGATAATGAGCATAGATTGAGAGGCCTTGCAACACTCAGTCTTAAATGGGATGTTGTTATCAAGTCCCTCATCTCAGGGCTCTGTAGAGGAGGAAGTTTAAATATTTTAAGAGCCAGTGTGGATAGAAGACACTGAAGCCTTCTAGACACAACAGGGTGATGTAACATATGAATTCACAGAGAATTTATATTTCATTACATTATATATGTAATGAAACTTAATAGGTAAATTAGACACTGAAAGAAATTAATGGCTAATAACAAAATATTGAAATAAAGGTAAAAACAAAGTCAAGAAAGAATATATCTTGAAATCTTCTAAATTTGTAGCAAGAAGGATAATTTCCTTTAGACTATCATTGCTGTGGTCAGCAACAAATATGAAAGCACTTAAGCTAACAAAATGGTGAACATTAAATAGTCACAATTTAGTCAATATATGTGCTAGAGAGCAAGTATATGTTCATGTGTATGTGTGCGTATTTTAATGGAGATACAGTAAAAGTAATCATAAACGTTTTTTAACAGAAAATTCTGAACAGCAATGAGAGGAACATAATTTAAAATATGGTCATATAAACTTGATAATATCAATGAAATTTCTAAAATGTTTTATAACAGAGATGTTGTTTGATAAGTTTCCCTAGTAAGGGGTACAGGGACTGTCTCTAACATGAACTCAGTGGCTGGCTCTTTGACCTCCTCTCTTCCTCCCTCTCCCCTCCTAGGAAGGAACAGCCTTATTAGGCCACAGAGGAGACAATGTAGCCATCCCTGATGAGATAAATAAACCAGGTTCAGATGGCAGGGGAGGAAGACCTCCCCTATTAATGGACTTAGAGAAACAGGGAGGAGATGAGGGAGGGTGGGTGGGGATTGGGAGGGAATGAGAGAGTGGGCCATAGCTGGGATACAAAGTGAATAAACTGTAATTAATATAAAAATAAAATCTGGGAAAAAGGAAATAAATAAAAGATACATTATTCTTTTGAAAAAAAATACAAGACAATAATAAATGAATAAATGGAACTTACAAAAATGTTCCTGAGGTTAAGTTTTCAGATTTTCTTTCTTGAGTGAGATATGTATAATTGGTGAACCTTTGGTAAATCCTTAAACTTTGAGGAGTGTTTTACACCCGAATTCAAATGAGGAAAAAATTACTAAATTTTTGTTTTTACAGTGATGCTCTGTATCCCAGGCTGGCCCGGAGACCTCATTACCCACCTGACTCAGATGTTGTAACTATTGTGACTTTCTTTTTAACCAACCTGATAACTTTTTGAGATTACTCATTATCTTAGTTTGCCAAGGATGCCATGAAAAGTGAAAATAGACTGTGTGGCTTAGACAGAACCAGCTCATGGCTCTGAAGACTGGACTTTGAAAGAGTGAGACACATAAAGTTTTTGTTCTTAGCACAGGTTGTCTTGCTTTTGCAAACTGTTAACATCTTGAATCCACAGCTGTTAAGACCAGATGGGGAAGCAAGATATCACATCTCCTGAATACCATTATACGGTTCCATCCTCCAGACCATTTTTCTCCCAGAGTCCTACATACAAACCCCATAATGACATTTACAATATATGCATTTTGGGAGAGCTCAAACTTGCAAACATTTACAGTTGTATACTAGATATACTAGATAAAAGCCTTCTGGTCATTTTACAGTTTTCATGTTTTTAATAATTTCCAAAGAGCCTGATAAAATACAAATACTATAATTTTTTTGGGTAAGCATAGAGTATCACATTAGGAAAAATAAGATATACTGTATGTACATAATTGTCCTATAACTTCAACAAGATCATGTGTTAGAATGGTAGCTCACATCATATCTATTATACATATAAAAGAATTTGGTCTTTCTTTTAACATGTGTTTAATGAGGTGTAAGCAGACATCTATTTAGGATCCAATATAATGGGATTGGAAATTACTTTGAAAACTTGAGCTAAAGCTATATAAATTTCATAGTTAGAGGAAGTCACAAATAAATCTTGAACACAGGACTGAAATTCTCTGTGAGTTGTAGATGAGCAATTCTGTAATTCCATCTACTCAGGCTGTTGAGGCAGGAGGATGACAAGTTTAATACCTGCTGAGGCTACACACTGAATTTTTGGATAGACTGGGAAACTTGGTAAGATACTGCCTCAAAATACACAGTGAGAACGAAAGAATGGACAGGTAGAGTATCTTAACGGTAGAATGCTTGCTTAGCATGTGTGAGGTCCTATGCTCGGTTCACAGCATGCTCTTTTTTGTGGAGGACAATCAGAGAACATCGCCATTAGGGTAAAAACTGAAACAGCATCAACCCATCCTTGTTTCAGGTATTGGCTTGTTAAGTAACCAAGATTGTTCTTGGACAAATATGCTCAGTTCTTTTGAACCTGTTTCCCACTTGACCTTTGACCTTGTGTGCTTTTATACCCATCGCTCATTTCACAAGAATCCGGTCAAGTCTGGTTTAGCAGTTATCTTCCTTTACTTTTGATACTACCCGTCACTGATTTTTTTTTTTTTTAATGACTGCCCTATTCTCTGCTCATTGGCTCCAAGTCTCCCACTGCTGTACAACAGATGCGGAATTGAAACCAGTCTGCAGTGAAGTCAGTTTATCCCTCCATTGCATTAGCTATGGATTTTTTTTTTCATATTCTAAAACTATCTGAATTTACTTTTCCTTTAACTTCAGCAGACATTATTTGTATCAAAAACACAGCGAGTGTTTTAAAGCATGAATTGTCAGCACTGTACTGAATTTTTCAGGACTTCTGTCATAAAACATTTATTGAGAGATATTTACAAGAGCTTTCTAAATGCTGTTTTATAAAGTAAAAGTGAAATTTTAGAATTGGAAAAAAGAGTTGCTTTTAGAGACTATTAGTCATTTGAATCTCAACTTATTAACTAGGTTAAAATTTATAGCATTAGAAGAACTTAAAAGACACCATAATCAATCACCTTTATAGTTTTCAAGTTTTTTTCTCCTTGACACAGTAAAGTTTCCTATTTATTCCTTCAATGTAGTAAACAAGGCAAAACTTATTTTTGTTTTTTGTAGATACTCACTTTTCTTTTTATGCCTGCCAGATATGTGTTTGTCTTTCTATATTTTTATATGTACACATATGTACATATATACATATTCAAGTTTATATACTCACACATATATGTTAAATTTTCTTTCTTTGCAATTCAAACACATAACACTTTTAAAAAGTGTTCACACTTCAGAAAAAACATCATCACCAGTATTTTCATTAAAAGTAACTTTGTTTTTATATTAATTACACTTTATTCACTTTGTATCCCAGGTGTAGCCCCCTCCCTCATTCCCTCCTAATCCCACCCTTCCTCCCTCATCTCTTCCCATGCCCCTCTCCACGTCCACTGATAGAACTTTTAATATTGTCCATTTCTGTGTCAGCAATTTTTGGATCTAAGTCTAGTGGTCATACTGCTGCAGCTTGTTAAGCAGTATAACAAATTTTGCTATTCATATATTTGCATGTGTCTGAGTTTCTAAAAACGTACAATGATTCTAAGACAAAACAGGACACTTCTCCACATGTTAAATATGATAGTGTCAGCTTAATTCAGTCCACTTTAGCTTCGCAATGTGAAAACACTATATGTGGTCTTTTTGTTATGTTACCCAAGGCAAATGAGCCATTTGGCTATGCTTATAAGTCATCTAAAGTGCTTTTTGTATAAAACAATCATAGTTCAGAAATTATATGTCTCTTAAAGAAAGAGTTCACGGTAGCATTTGGTTTGCATTATCTTTAACTTTCCAGAAACCGTTATTTCCATCCCTTTTAACGTTAGGTATTTCCTTGCAAAATTTGGGGAACCTTTAAGAACAGAAGATGTCTCCTGCAATGAATTTATTTGTAATTTGAATTTTATTGGTTCCATTGCTTCTCTTGGACCCTGCCTTGCCTTTTGGTGTTTCTGGTTCTTTCATATGAATAAAACTTAACCCACAGATAAAAGTGATTTGTTAATGGGTCAGTAAAGGGAGGTCAGCCTTACTTCTTTGTGTTTCTTTCTTTTTAAAGGTTACCTGGTGGTTCACAAGTACAGTGGAGAATCTCAGGGGCCTGACCATACTGGTGGACGCTAAAGACCCTATTTGACAATAGTATTTGACTTTTGTTACTGTAGTTAATTTTGCCTTTTTTGAAAACCCTTTGCCAGATGGTATCTGATTATATAGATCATAAAGAATAACTGATAGGTAATTATGCATCTAATGCCTTTTTAACCTTATTTTGTTTGAGACACACAGAATATTACTTTCATTATAATGCAGAAATTCAAAGCACTAAAATCTCAGGAAATACATATTTCTTGCTTTGAATTAGAATGAAGAACCTCCTTGAAACTGAGAAACAGGAATTGTCATAGTGTCTATTTATATTCAAAAGAGATTGATTATTTCCCCCAGTTAGAAGCTTCACAAAGTCAGTTCAGAATCTGTGGATTAAAATAGAGGCACTTACTGGATGATTAAACACAGAGTTTCCTGTTTCCCTTGTCATTTATTTATACTTAAGAACGTTTTGTACTGTAATCTCTTTTTATATTTTATATTTTTTCTAAATAAATAAAATTTATCAAACTTAACAAAAAAGCTTCCATTTTATGCTTAAAGGCCATCTTATAGTAAAGACAAACTAGGTTAATTTCTGTTTATGATTAATTCTCTGCTTTTCCAGGATTGGCCTATGCCCCACCTGTAACCTGATCTACAAATAGTTCTGCACTGCTTCTTTCAGGAGTGGCAATCCCATCTTTGTTTCAAGAAGTTCCTTATGACCACCTTGCAGCCCTACCTTTGTTTCAAAAGGGTTATTACAGCTACCTTGTTATGACTACCTTTCATTTTTCGTCCACCTTGCAACCATGTCTTTGCTTAAGGAGATTCTTAGACCTAGCTTGTAATGATGTTCTGCTCCTATAATCCCACCTATTTTGAATACCCATTTGGAAATCTCCTATCCCTGAACTATAAAATCCTTGTATTCCTCAAGGCAAAGGCTGACCTCTTGAATCTCATGTTAGTGGGGCAGCCCATGTATATGAATAAAAAAAAAAAGTTTACTTTAATTAATTGCTTGCCTTAGTTAATTTAGCCATGAAGAGTTGGGTCACTGGTCTTTCTCCTCCTATCTTTGGGTTTAACAAAACACCTTTCAAAGGAGAAAGATTGGTAATGGTGAATCAGACGTGTCTTTTAACCCCAAGGAGCTTAGAATATCATAAGGAACACCAATGGCCAGGAGTTCACAGTTATACTTTAAGTCCAGGGCAAGATGGTTCTGTTTGCCCAGCACTAATACCAGGAAATCATTTACATAGAGCAGGCGGGGTCATCACACATTCTGCAAGAAAGTCTGTCCAATTTCCTTGCCCAATACTACATTTGTGGACTCTACAAAATAGACGAAGAACTGACTAGTTATATGCCAACTTGACACAAACTGAAGACATTTAAGAAAAAAGAAACTCAACTGAAAAAAAAAATACCTCTACCAGATTGGCCTGTGAACCATTTTACATACTGATGTTTGATATGAGCTAGCTCAGCTTACTGTGGGCGGTGTCACACCCCTAAACTAAAGGTCCTGGATTGTATAAGAATGCAACCTGAGCAAGCCAGGCTAAGCAAGCCAGTAAGCAGCTTGCCTCCATGGTCTCTGCTTCAGTTTCTGCTTCCAGGTTCCTGACCTCTTTGAGTTCCCTCCCTGACTTCCCTCAGTGATTGACTGTTTTATGGAACTGTAAACTGAAATAAAAGCTTTTCTTTCCCAAGTTGCTTTTGGTCATGATGTTGAATCATAGCTATGTAAACCTTAACTAAGACAGACTGATTAACAAAATAAAAGTACAGAAGTTTATTAAGCATTTTGGTGACACGGAACCTTCTTAAGAGGATGCTAACTTGAAGATAAAGGCACATGTATAATTTTACATTTACTTCTGATGAATAGGAATATAGTCACAGAGATGTAGGCACATGTGTAACCATGGGTTGAGTGTAGATGAAGATCCAGTCACAGAGACACATGCTTGTAGAGAGGGAGTGTATTGTAAATAGTAGCTGAGGTGCCCAAAGATGGGCTGTGTACTAAGGCATAAGTACAGTCTTTCCCTTTGGCCATAGGGAAGGCACCTCAGTAGGGCTTTGTGGCTAATTTCTGAGCAAATTAACCATAGGGAGACACAAGTGTCTGTACTGTTGCCCAGAGTCAAAGACCCCGTTTTAGAATGGTGGTCCTAAATTCGTAAAGTATTCAACATCTGTTATTATATTTGAATATCTAAATTTTCAATTTTAATTCATGTACTTTTACATCGAAAGAATGTTATATGGATAAAAATTTCTATACTGTTTAGCTTAGTGACAGGAACTATGGATAAATGGAGTTCTTTCTCTATTGGTACTTCCATTTCTTACTTGTTTGTTTTGTACTGAAAGCAATTTGAGCTGCTAGTATTAAGAACCTGTGATAGAAGGGAAACCATCTCACTCTTGACATTGACATTTACAGAAACATACAGAACGAATCATTTTATCCAGTACAAGAATAAAGAGGCAGATCAATAAAACAAGACAGAAAACAACAACAAGCAACTATTCAGGAATATATTTAACTTAGCTTATGATAAAGGTGACATTTTATATCAGAAGGATGAAAATGATGGATATTATAATAAGTGCTGAGGAGAAAATGGCTAGCCATTTTGGAGAAAAGAATTATTACATTCATATTGCATAGCATATATAGTAGTGAGCGCCAGATAAATTAAAGCTTTAAATGTGAAAAATGAAGTCACTTCTGGAAGAAAATGTTGCTGAAGTGAAATCTAACTCATATAGCATTGTCTAAAGGTGATACCTGAGACAGAGAAAACAAAACAACAAGACCAATTGAGTAAAACCAGGTAAATGTACAAATATGTTTATGCTTCCACCAGATGCAAAGTAAATAAAACATAAACACAAACTGAGCTTATTTGCAGCATTGACAAAGACTATAAATCTGATATTTTAGAAGTTCTTGAAATTGAGAAAACATGCATAAATTGATCAGTTGGAAAAACTTGTGAAAATATTCACATAGACAAAATGTATGTATATGTCTTATAGACCTAGAGAAAGCATTTAATCTAGAAAGCAACAAAGAGTAAGTGAGGACCGACCTTTCTGTGATGGTTTTGGATTAAACGACATATATATGCAAAGCATGGATAAGGAGCATCATATACACTAAACGTTCCCTGGATTTGGGCTATTTTTTTCATTTTTTAAATTATTTTTTTACAATTTATTCACTTTGTATCCCCCCATAAGCCCCTCCCTGCTCCCCTCCCGATCCCACCCTCTCTCCCCTTCTTCATGCATGCCCCTCCCCAAGTCCACTGATGGGGAGGTCCTTCTCTCCTTCCATCTGATCTTAGTCTATCAGATCACATCCAGAGTGGCTGCATTGTCATCTTCTGTGGCCTGATAAGACTGCTCTCCCCTCAGGGGGAGGTGATAAAAAAGCAGGCCTATCAGATTGTGTCGGAGGCAGTCCCTCTTCCCATTACTATGTAACCCACTTGGACACTAAACTGCCATGGATTACATCTGCGCAGGGGTTCTAGGTTATCCCCATGCCTGGTACTTGGTTGGAGTATGGGTCTCTGGGAAGACCCCTGCGTTCAAATATTCTAGTTCTGTTGCTCTCTTTGTAGGGTTCCTGTCCTCTCCAGATCTTACTATTTCCCACTTCTTACATAAGATTCCATGCACTCTGCCCAACAGTTGGCCATAAAGTCACAGCGTCTGCTTTGATAGTCTGCAGGGCAGAGCCTATCAGAGGCCCTCTGTGGCAGGTTCCTAGGTTGTTTCCTGCTTTCTTCTTCTTCTGATGTCCATCCTCTTTGCCTTTCAGGATGGGGATTGAGCGTTTTAGTCAGGGTCCTCTCTCTTGATTAGTTTCTTTAGATGGACAGATTTTAGGTTTGTCCTATAAGTCTATATGAGTGAGTATATACTGTGTGTATCTTTCTGCTTTTGGGACAGCTCACTCAGGATGATCCTTTCCAGGTCCCACCATTTACCTGCAAATTGCATGATTTCCTTATTTTTCATTGCAGAGTAATACTCCATTGTGTAGATGTACCACAATTTCTGCATCCACTCTTCAGGTGAGGGACATCTAGGCTGTTTCCAGCTTCTGGCTATTATAAATAAAGCTGCTACAAACATGGTTGAGCAAATGTCCTTTTTGTGTACTTGAGCCTCTTTTGGGTATATGCCTAGGAGTGGTATGGCTGGATCTTGAGGAAGCGCTATTCCTAGTTGTCTGAGAAAGCACCAAATTGCTTTCCAGAGTGGTTGTACAAATTTACATTCCCACCAGCAGTGAAGAAGGGTTCCCCTTTCTCCACAACCTCTCCAGCATGTGTTGTCACTTGAGTTTTTGATGTTGGCCATTCTGATGGGTGTAAGGCGAAATCTCAGGGTTGTTTTGACTTACATTTCCCTAATGGCTAATGAGGTTGAGCATTTCTTCAAGTGTTTCTCTGCCATTCGATATTCCTCTACAGAGAATTCTCTGTTTAGTTCTGTTCCCCATTTTTTAATTGGATTACTTGGTTTGCTGCTTTTCAGCTTCTTTAGTTCTTTATATATGCTGGATATTAGCCCTTTGTCAGATAAAGGGTTAGTGAAGATTCTTTCCCAATCTGTAGGCAGTCGTTTTGTTTTGATGACGGTGTCCTTTGCTTTACAGAAGTTTTTCAGTTTCGTGAGGTCCCATTTATTGATTGTTGATCTTAGAGTCTGTGCTGTTGTTGTTCTGTTCTGGAAGTTGTCCCCTGTACCAATGAGTTCTAGGGTATTCCCCACTTTTTTTCTAGCCGATTTAATGTGTCTGGTTTTATGTAACTGCATGGTACTAGCATAGAAACAGAATGGTGGATCAATGGAACCAAACAGAAGACCCAGAGATAAACCCACACACTCATGGACACCTGATTTTTGACACAGATGTCAAAACCATACAGTGGAAAAAAGACAGCATCTTCAACAAATGGTGCTGGTCCAACTGGATGTCTACATGTAGAAAATGAAAATAGATCCATACTTATCACCCTGCACAAAACTCAAGTCCAAATGGATCAAAGACCTCAACATAAAACCAGACATAATTTTTTTTGCCTGTATGTTATGAGACTCTTTCTCTTTCATGCAGCCAGTAGTAAAATGTGCTGTATTGCAGGTTGTATTCTACTGAAGCAAGAGAAAAGTTCTTGTCCTTATAATGGTGAACATGCAAATATCTTACATTCATTATTTGCTTCTGCTGTGTCTCTGTCTGTGTCTGCCAGAGTCTAGCTCTGATGGGTTCAAAGCCCCAAGAATGGATACATAGCATTGATGCAATAAAGGAGATGACCACCAGTTTGCTGTTAAGGAGATGGTCCTGAATACCTAGAGCCTTTTAGATGTCGTTCAATGGAACAGAGCCACATTACTCCCCCTCCTCGCCCCACCTGCCTTCCCCTTGTGTGTGTACTTGTGTGGAGGCCAGGATGTTGGCTTTATTTTTCAACTTCCCAGAAATTGTACTAAAAAAATTGTAGGCTTGGCAACAAGCATCCTTAACCCCTTAGCCATCTCTGTAGCCCAGCTTGCACATATTTTAGAAAAAGAAAACCAAAAGATTAAATTAATTTTCAATTGCCTCAAGTCCCTGCATTTGAAAAAAATTACTTTGCAATTCTTGGAGAGAATATTATGCTAATTCTGTCACTATCTGGAGAGATCTGGAAATGCCCCTAAGTGATAGATACATTTCAGTATATTAGAGTATCGAGATGCTTTCTTTGGTGAATTCAGAAGAACAAAGTTGATTTTTACACACACACACACACACACACACACACACACACACACACACACACTCACATCCTTTGAATCTCCTAGGGAACTCAGGCTACCAACTGTGTTCCAGTTCAGCCAGGACACAGAGGTTGTAGTGAGTCAGAGTCTTTGAAATACTATCAGGAAGAGATTATTCATCAGGCAAAGGAGTAAGCTTTGAACTGAGGAGCTCCACAGTTTATTAACCTAAGAAATACCAAACTCATGAATGTGCTAAAAAAAAGAAAAAAAAAAGAAAGGAAAGAAAAGAAAAAGTTAAAAGGAAATAGGATATGGGAATACTACAACAGTACCTGATTTGCCCTTGATTGAAATGAATGCAACTGCAAAGCAGATGCTGAGACTCATAGCCAAATTTGGGCAGAGTGCAGGGAATCTTATAAAAGAAGGGGGAGATAGAAAGACCTGGAAGAACAGCAGCTCCACAAGGAGAGAAACAGAACCAAAAATTATGGGCAAAGGAGTCTTTTCTGAGACTGACACTCCAACCAAGGACCATGCATGGAGATAACCTAGAACCTAGAACCCTGCACAGATGTAGCCCATGGCATCTCAGTATCCAAGTGGATTCCCTATTAAGGGGAACAGGAGCTGTCTCTGACATGAACTCAATGGCTGGTCTTTGATCACTCCCCTAAGGTGGTAGCAGCCTTGCCAGGCCACAGAGGAGGTCAATGCACCCAGTCCTCATGAGATTTGATAGGGTACGGTCAGATGGAAGGGGAGGAGGTCCTTCCCTCTCAGTGGACTTGAATAGGGGCATGGGAGGAGATGAGGGAGGGAGGGCAGGATTGGAAGGGAATGAGGGAGGGGCCTAGAGCTGGGATACAAAATGAAAAAAACTGTAATCAATATAAAAAATTAAAATAAAAAAATTGGGAGATTGGGAGAATGTTATGACCAATTAGGAAGCAGGGTTGAATGTATAGTCATTAACTAGCTCTGATTTTCTCTTCATTCAATCAGTTAGACAGGCCTTAATTTTTGCCTTTTTCAAAATTTACCTGATGACAAGGAAGCGAGCTACTGATATTGGCTTCATTTGTACCATTTCTGTTAGCTGGACATTAAAGTGTAAACCTTTCCTAATATTTGCATCAGACCCTGCACTAAGCTTCCTGATGAGACCACTGTATATTGGAGATTAGGAAGTGGGAGTTCTGCCAACAGTGACGGCTGCAATTTTTAAGGCAGTAAATTTAGCATGGTTTCTTGATGGCTTAGTGTGTGTCCTTGAAGACTGTAACTCTGGCCTAGAAAAATATGAGCAACAATTCCCAGAAAGCACTATCCATTTCATTCAATACACTTGCTGAAGAAAGACAATCATCTTTAGAATACCTGTACAATATAGTAAAGAATAGAAAGTCTAGGTATCAGCAGAAATTTAAGGTGAATATACATGATCTTGCATACTTATGCTATCCTTTATTCACTTTGAAACATTCACAGTGTCCAAGAAATGACAAGTAGGTATACATATAATTGAAATTCATGCATTGATACATTCAGCGATGATAGGTCCACAGTACTAGAAGGAGACAAGGGTGAGACAAGGTACATTTTTTTGTGTGGGACAATGGAAAGGGTAATTTAAGTATAGAGAGGGCCATATGCAAATTGAAGAATGTTGTTATTATATTCTGAGTGTCGGAGGAAAGAATATTGAAGGTAAATTCTATGGTCCTTATAAAGAGAATGAAGAATATAAAATTTCTCAACTGCTGAGATATCAAGCGTGTGAGGATTTTAAAATAGTCGTAAACAAGATACATTAAGGGATAGAATTTTAGGAATGTCACAGATGGAAATTTTTTTTAGAAATCAAACGAAGAAAGGCTAATCTGTGGTTCCCTTTGGATTATATATTTATATATTTTCTGTATTGCTATTGATACCATATTAGTATTGACTATACAAGTTGCTTTCAAATTTACAATGTTTTCTTATATAGTTTAGCTTGATTCATCATCACCACAAACAGGAAAGAAATTTTTATATGGATTTTTAGTATCTGGTTTGGTTAACACAAGGTTACTTATATTAAACATTAATACATTATTTGGGCAGATTTATAAAATATAGTGCAAATCATTAAACTTTCATTGATAAACTTGGATTTAAAAAAGCTTGATTAGCATTGTATAACTTTCCTGGCGTCCATATACTTACACTTTTGTAGATCTGTAGAGCCAACAACTTAAAATTTGGCTCAATTTCCTAATATTCAAAAATTATGTCTCCTAAACTGATGTTGTGTTGGCTGTAGTACATAGTGCATGAAGGTGGATGTTAGGTAATAGACTTATAATAAAAATCAGAATGATTGAAGTGCTCTCTCTGTGCTCAGACACTGTGCACTGACCTTTAGGTAGACATTATAGTAAATACGTAACAAGACCTTCATTATTCTTTCTGAGGACCCGTGATTTAAGAATCATGGAGTAATGGATCACACCGAATATGATGAATTATATGTAAAAGAATATATTTGAATCCATTATCAAGGACCAATTGTTATAAGCTTTTTCTAAAATAAAAGATGTGCCAGGAAGGTTGGTGCTCATCTGTAACCCTACCACTCAGGGAGGCAGAGGCAGGCAAATTTCTGTGAGCTCAAGGCCAGATTGGTCTACAAAGTGAGTCCAGGACAGCCAAGACAACACAGAGAAACCTTGCCTCAAAAAACAAAACAAACAAACAAAATTCACATATTAGGTAAAAGCATTAAAGTAAAATCAATTTGAGGAGAAGCCCATTTACAAAAAGGACAATATGAGAAAGTAATGAGAAGAATACATAAAGAAAGAAGAAGACTAAGAGGAAAGAGATGGAGGGAAGGACAGAAGGTATAAGAGGACAGTCAGGAAAAAGGGAAAGAGAGAGGGGGAATCCTAAAATTAACAGAACAAAAATTTTTTCAGTCTAGCTGGTCTATCTGGGTACATAAAACTTTTGAAAAGTATGCTATTAGAGGTTTTCTAGATTTTTAATAATGGCTATTGTAGTAATGGGCACAATGAAATTTTGATAACTGTGACATACCTGACAAGAATGTTAATGGAGGAAGGATTTATTTTGGTATAGTTTAAGGGGGGTATACTCTATATTGGCAACGGGGACATGGTGAAGACATGGTGACCACAGGGAATGGCTCGGAACTCCTCACGAGCCCAGGTCAGAATCTGAATGGCAACACCATCAGTCAATAAATTTAAGTTCCATTCTCTGACCTATGTCTGCCAGTTGGATGCTATAAGTAAAAGATTCCATAACCTTCTAAATAGTGCTACTTGCTGGGGATCAAGTGTTCAACTCATGAGCTTTGAGAAACTTTGAATATTCAAATAATATCATCCATTCACCTCTGGCAGGAAAAGTGAAACAATAAAGGAAATAAGACTTGAAGGCATTGAGCTTATTGGTTCTTTGGATAGCAAATGTTTGTGGATATGGTCAGGTATTTGCTGCTACATTTTTAGTTACACCAGAGATAGTGAGCAAATGTGCTCTAACTTTGGCCTCTTTTATATCTTTTCCTAGCTGAAGAGTTATGAGATCCATGTAGGATATAGAACAAAGTTTTCCCAAAGCTGTCTCCTTCACTTCTTTCTACTTTAAAGAGACTCTCAGGCCTGTAGAGCCTTGCTGATGAGAATTCTCAGATTTGTGGCAGGGGATGATGTTAGAAATAGCATGAACCATAATTCTTAGCTTGATACCTGCATAGCAAATCCCACTACACAATTTTTTAAGAGAGAGCTTGGATGTCAAGAGTGTTTAATGTAATCAGCTCGTGCAGGTTAGAAAGAAATTAGAGATGTTAGCAAGGGAGCAAGAGCTATAAGTCTTCATTAGTGACTCACACCTACCCTGGGGTTACAACAGTCTGTTAAAAAGCCTGTGAGTTAAAGCCACCTTTATCATCCTCTTCTGTGCTGAGGAGGTGATAGAGGATCAGAGAAGTTAAATAACTTTTACAAGGTCACATAATAAGTAAAGTCTTAAAGTGGTTTAGAAGTCTGTGGTCTTAAACTTCAAACCGCTTTGTTAAGTCATATTCTCCTGATTCCTAAAAACAATCTAGCACTGTGACTGCTTCAGTATATCACATGAGAGTATAAACTAAATTATATTATTATTATTATTGTTATAGATTTTAGTTCATAGATATCAAGGAAAACATGAAAGCATTTGAACTTAGGTCTGGTTTGTAAGCTTTGATGTGATTTGATGACATTGTGTTCTGACTAGTTTAATAAACACAAGAACCTGAAGTCAACATATTGGAGAGAGACACTTCTCAATGACAACAAGACCTGGAATGTAAAATAGATAAAATTGCAAGATGTGCATACAGAAGACATTTGCAAGCTTTGTTTTATAGATGTGCAAAAGGGATCACAGGCTGGATGGTATTTGCTGTGAAGTGTATAAAGGAAGAGCTTGAGTTTCAGGAACCATTTAAGTAAGTCCCAAAGAGATACACAGCTGAAGCATCGGTACTGTTTTGAAGCTTCTATACCATATAAAGGTATATAATTTTTAGTTGTAAGCAGTGAAGAAACATTTGAGAAGAGTGAAATGGTTTTATTTTACCAAAAGTTTCATTAACGATACCTTCATTGAATTCCGCATATTAATGGGTCTCTTCTTACACTCAAACGCATGATATTTACCCTGTTCCCTAGTGATGATCCTTCAGTATGATACTACTGTTTTGGAATGCCTTCTATATTTTCTTCAACCCTAATTAATTAAAATAAATGTTGGTCAACACAACTGGTGGGACAGTAGAATGAAGACATATTTGAAGAAAGAACTCAATGTATTGAACACTTTTGCAAATTTTCTGGGAAGATATAGTGTTGGCTCCTGTATAACACCAGTAGTAGGACTACACAGGGCAGACATTTGAATACCACTTTATGATGAAAAGGACTTGTTGATCAAATATATATCGGATGTGAATATAAGGGATTTATCAGATAACAGAAATAAAAGTGTTTTTCCTTTCTAAAACTGGAAAAAATTCTCAAAAAAATGATGGTTAATTAAAACATCTTTTCTGTTCAAAATCTCTGACTAAGGAATGGTAAAACAATAAAATCATTTTTATTGTTATTGTTTATCTTCTTAGAAGCCCCCTTGTTTTATTGTGTGTACATGTCTTTTATAAAGTACTTCAAATTAATTTTCTACTCATAAATTAAATATTTAACTCTATTAATATTTATAATCTGGTTAAATGATCAAATTCCATGTTTATGTCCTCTCTAATTGAGCAGCAAATAGATTCAATATGTAATAAACTTAATGGATTTACCTCTTAAACAAGCCCACCATTAGTTAATGAACAAAGGAAAGATCAATTATTTAATACTATGAATGTTTTTACTATAATAATTTGATATCAGCTGCAATGTTAACTTAAATCTTCTAGAAACGAGAGCACAACCAGAAAAGTAAATATAATGTGTTAACTGTAGACAGAATTGAGACGTGTATACTCACATAATGTTTTGAGTTAGATTGCTCAGAAAATAAAACACCTTTACTTTGTTCTCCAGCCCATACAGTCTTCCTCCAAGTCAGGGCTTGTAAACACTTGCAATTTCAGATCCTGAACAGATTGTTGAGGAAGACTGATGGAAATTTGTGCAGCAACTTTGCTAATCAGCAGAGCCTTTGGATACATTTTATTCCATAATTAATCCAGATCCAGGATGTTCTGTGCCTGATGGAAGAAACAGTGGTTTAAGAAGCAGAGTACTTGCTTTAAAATAACAGCTCTGTTGCTAATTAGTTTAAGAATTCTGTCAAGGTAAAAGCTATATGAATCTTAATTACCTCATATATAAATTATAAATAATGATGCCTGCCTTATCAGCTATAGAGTGGTTTTAAATGTCAATTCCATTACATAGGAAAGCAGGTGTGGTTTTATAACCAGTATGAAACTACTACAACCAAAACAATAAATTATAAGCTCAGTATATCACTCCTGTTGAGGATAGTAATAGCAACTGTCTCATTTCCCTCCCATTTATCTTTTTCTAGTTTTGTTGTCTTTGACTCTGTATAATTTCAAATTTAACTTACACGGAATGATGTGAAAATTTTGATCATCAGTTTGGAGAGAGTGACAATGAGGATTCTGGTAAAACATACTTCTGGGTGTGTCCATATGCACATTTACAGAGTGACTAATGGAAAAAGTTCCATACTGAAAGCAGGCAATGCCATCAGAAAAATCGAAAGGGGAGAGGGAAGAGGGCCTTAATATCGACACTCTCTCTGCCTCCTATCTTCATAAGGGAGTTGATTTCTTCCTTTGACTTGTGCTTCCCAGCATGATATTCAATCACACTGAGGTTCTAAAACAACGGAGACAGTCAACTATGGAGTGAAAACTCTAAAAACAAAATAAATCAACCATGGACTGAAACTTGTAACACCAAAACAAATCACTTTTCTCTTGTGGTTGTATCTTTCAATATTTACTATAGAAACATCCTACATAACACACTTGGGGAGGATTGTAAGCTAAGTGTCTTTCATTTGTCTGGTGGTGTGGTTGGACTGAATATACATGATCTAGTACCTTATTTTTTTTTGAGAAAAATAACAACTAAGGCTATTTTTTCACATTGTTTAATATTTGTTTTTAGCAAATAAACAATATTTCACAGGCATTGTTATTTGGCAACTGAGATTAAAATAAAAAAATGAAGATAATGATGAGGTTAATGTTGCTATAAAGCTGTTGGGTGTCTTTATGTCAGATGTTAAGTGTTTTATTAATTTTTTCCTCAAACCTAGGTTTAAGCTGAAAACTATTTACTTTGTTTAAACTACACTAGTGAGCACAGTTTCTTTGTCTCTGGGTTTATATTTCGTTCCCTGAGTTGCTTTAAGGGAAAGAATGTTAGCAGGTATAATGTAAACAAGCTTGAAAAGTTCTGTATACCTGTGTGTTTTCTCTCACAGAGGAATAGCTAGTACAGTCTGTACAGTCGGTACAGTCTGTACAGTCTGGGGATGAGTTGGTAGGCAGATGAAAGAGATATGTTGCAACTGAGCAACTAAAAGATGAATCCCCTCTGATCATTTATCCACAGAAACACAGAAATGCTGTTTCTTACATCAAATACCACTGAATACCATTGTATTTTTTTATAATACAGTAATAGCTAATTATTGACTAATAAATGAAGCAATATCATATCCTCATTTAATAAGTACAAAATTGAAACAAAGTGAAATTAAGTACTATCATATAGAGCCATATTTATAAAGATGTCCAGACTGGAATTTGAGCCTGTTTAATTCAGCTCCACTCTTTGGGAGGACCAGGGAAGTAGTTCATAACATGTGGTCTATATTCTCCTTAGAGTGTTTATACAAAATCAGAAATCACAACAATGTTTCCAAGCTGAATTTATATATATGTCAAATTCACCTCATAAAAGTTTCCCAAGAAATTCTTGGCAAATGGAGGCCAAATTTATAGGATTAGCAGAAAGGTGAAACTATGACTGTGCCATTGTAGAGGATTTTTTCATTAATTAATTCAATTTACATATCGGTCATAGGTACCTCCCTTTTCTAGTCCACAAAATAGAAACAGAAGGAACACTACCAAACACATTCTATAGAGCCACAGTCACTCTGCTACATAAACCACACAAAGACTCAACAAAGAAGGAAACTTTCAGACCAATCTTCCTTGTGAACATTGGTGCAAAAACTACTCACAAAGATACTTGCAAACCGAATTCAAGAATACATCAAAGACATCATCAAGTGAATAAATTATAATAAGTAAAAAATAATTAAAAATTTAATCATACTGGGATTTTCATTAAAAAATAAAGTCATCCACCATGATCAAGTAGGCTTCATCCCAGGAATGCAGGGATGCAGGGATGGTTCAACTTAAGAAAATCCATCAATATAATCCACCATATAAACAATCTGAAAGAAAAAAAAAATCACATGATCATATCATTAGATTCAGGAAAAGCCTTTGACAAAATCCAGCACCGCTTCATAATAAAAGTTTTGTAGAGATCAGGGATACAAGGCCCATACCTAAACAGAGTAAAGGCAAGCAGATAGACAATATCAAACTAAATGGAGAGAAACTCAAAGCAATTCCACTAAAATCAGGGACAAGACAAGGTTACCCCTCCCTCTATCTCTTCAATACAGTATTAGAAGTCCTAGCTAGAACAATAACACAACTAAAGGAAATCAAAGGGATACAAATTGGAAAGGAAGAAGTTAAAGTATCACTATTCAGAGATGATCTGATAGTATAGATAAGTGACACCAAAATTTTCCACCATAAAACTTCTGCAGCTGATGAAATCCTTCAGCAAAGTGGCTGGAGACAAGTTTAGTTTAAAAAAAAATTCAGTAGCCTACGTGTATACAAATGACAAATGGGCTGAGAAAGAAATTAGAGAAACCACAGCCTTCACAACTGCCACAAATAATATAAACTATCTAGGGGTAACTCTAACCAAGAAAGTCAAAGACCTGTACAACAAAAATATCATGTCTCTGAAAAAAAGTAATTGAGGAAAATATCAGAAGATGGAAAGATCTCCTATGCTCATAGATCAGTAGGATTAACATAGTAAAAATGGCCATTTTACCAAAGGCAGTCCCAGATTCAATGCAATTCTCATCAAATTACCAACACAATTCTTTACAGACCTTGAAAAAAAATACTCAGCTTCATATGAAACAACAAAAATAACAAAAATGCAGAATACCTACAACAATCTTCTACAATAAAAGACCTTCTGGAGGTATATCCATCACTGATCTTGAGCTATACTATAGAGCAATAGTAATAAAAACTGCATGGCACTGGCATAGAAACAGACTGGTGGATCAATGTAATTGAATTGAAGATCCAGAAATAAACCCACACACCAATGCATATTTCATTTTTTATAAAGGAGCCAAAATCATCCAATGGAACAAAGAGAGCATCTTCAACAAATGGTACTGATTTAACTGAATGTCTACATGTAGAAAATTGCAAATAGATCCATATTTATCACCCTGCACAAAACTCAAGTCCATGTAGAAATAATTTAATTCAGAAATATCACTGCTCTGGATGAAATACATACATGCATCTAATCCCAAGAGGCAGAGGCAAGCAGATCTCTGAGTTCAAAGCCAGCCTGGTACAGAAGTTTCAGGTAAAGAAATGAGGCCTAGTTTTTGTGGTACACACCCTTAATCTGAGCACTTGGAGACTGAGGCATACAGATCTCTGAGTTCTAGTCAGTCAGTTGGATTAAGTCAATAGAGTAGGGCAGTGCAGAAAGAGAGATATAAAGTTTTACCTGAGGAGTTTTACAGAGACAGGTTTGAGAGAGAAAACCAACTAGATGCAGGTGAAGCTAGAGAATAAAAAGGAGCCAGAAGGTGAGAACATATTGCCAAAGTTAGCATGAGGTCAAGCACAGCAATTCAGTCAGAAGTTGAGAGAAACCAATTAAAATAAGTCAGCTTGGAAAAGAGTTTTAGCCAAAACAGCTGAGTTGAACCATCCAGCAAGGGTTCAGAAAGAGATGGAACGGATGAGCTTATTTAGCAGTAAACTGAAAGCATTCTAGGCCTAGATTAGATTGTATGGAAGTCAGAAGCTTCCAGGACTAGGCCTAGGTTAGCAGACAGAGGAAGTAAGCATCAAAGACAACAATTACATCAGGCAAATAAAAGTGACTTTTACATGCCTTAGTATGTAATTAGTAGGTACTTCACTTTGCATAATTATAAACACATTACAAACTTTTGAATATTAGTTGTGATCACATTAGTAACACATAGTTTGTTCCTTAAACTTTATTTTGTAAAAGTCAAGCCCAGTCTCATTTCTTTTTGTCTAATTTTCCTATTACACTTTAACATTTTTAATTAATCAACTGTTTAACCTTTTGAACTAATCAATATCACCTTTGCCTGCCTTTCTTTAAAAAAGTGGGGGGCGGGGAATATAAAGAGCCTGTAGACCAATTCCAGTGTGATTTGGCCTAATGTGAAAAAATCCAGAAAATACGGAGTCTTCCTACACGATGTTCTCCATTTGTTCCATTTAAAATATATATATATATATATATATATAATTTCAAAGTTTGTACAGCTATTTTCAGTCTTCATTTTAGAAGGCTTGATTTCTCAGTTATTGTGCTTTGTCACTATTACTCTCATATATATATATATATATATATATATATATGAGTAATGTATATATATATATACATTATATATATATTATATATATACATATATATATACATATATACATATATATACATGTATATATATACACATTATATATATATACATTATATATATTACATTATATATATAATGTAATATATATATTACATTATATATATATACATACATATATATATATATACATACATGAGTATATATATATATACTCATATATATATATATGAGTAATGTATGCCTCTGCTTAACTTCCAGTTAGGGTGACATCTTCCTCCATTTGGAATAGCACTAGTGTACACTTGTTTTCCTAGTAGAGTTACTATAGCAGCAGTTACAGGTTTGATGGATTATTCTTTCTTAAGCCATCATATTATTGAATTTAACTTCTTTATTATACATTTATTGTATTATACATTTATTATACATTTATTCTTCATCATACATTTATCATATGATTATTTTAATATATCTCACTTCCAATTATTTTTTATGTTTTTAGGGCTGACTAGAGGACGATGCCTTTTACTGAGAGATTCTGCCTTTGTAAATGACAGATAATTTGCTCTCATGCAACATCAAGAACATGGTTTCTTAAACAATATTTGAACGATAACAACACCAATTGATGTGCCAAGGTATCTCAAAGGGCCTCACAACTAGATAAAAAGCTACCGGCAATTAATGACTACTGAGAAGGAGAACCAGTCTTTCCCAGGGATATGTCTCCTAATTGGCTCTTCATGTTTATTCTTGAGCATAACATGGTTTTTGTAGCTGGATCAGAAGATAGAAAACAGACTGAAGCAAGGTGGCCTCTAATTGTTTCCCTTGATATCCTCTGTTTAACAGAATTAAATTTGTTTCTATGATATAAATGCAGAGATGATTTTAACTGTGCAGGTCCACATGCCTCAGAGGTAGTGTTATTTCCTTTTAAACCTGCAAGTAGATTGTTTTGAGGTTTAAACTTTCCAAATTTAAGTTCCTGTTATATTCAGTTAAATACATTTTAAAGATGGCAGAGTCTGCTTAGGGGTGTCTGTTATTCTGGGAGTTGGGATTTCTGTTTGATCTGTACTAATATTTTACAGTTTTACTAATCTTACTGTCACTGTAATGGTCTTTCCTGCCTCCCAGTTTAATGGGAAACTGTTCCATGTTTTTTTGGAAATCTTAGGAGAGACAGTTTGATCAGCAAGAGTAGCATTCTCACCTGTGTCTCTTTAATCACTTTGATAATTTTAAATGTCAATGTCTTTATGGATTAGTATACTAACTTTTTCTTCTTATGAAATGGCAGTAAACTAACAGCTTGGTTTTGTACAACAAAACAGCTATTACTTTAAAAAAAATAATTGAAATCTGTAGAGCTCAGTCTTGATGAGACCTGATACTCTAGGGTCAGATAGAAGGGGATGAGGACTTCCCCTATCAGTGGACTAGGGGAAGGGCAGGGAGGAGAAGAGGGAGGGAGGACTGGGACTGGGAGGAGATGAGAGAGGGCTACAGCCAGGATACAAAGTGAATAAATTGCAATAAAAAATAAAAAGAAAAAAGAAAAAAAAAAGAAATCTGTAGGGCTTTGACTTGGGGTGTGCATACTGAGGAAGAGAGAGTGAGAAGAGATGATTAAGACTTAAGTTTGAAAAAATAGTGAGTGATATTATTTATGCTTAGTGATCATATATATTTATATGTATGTATATATGTACATGTGTGTGTGTGTGTGTGTGTGTGTTTAAATGAAGTTAGGTTGAGGTAACAATGTTTCCACTGAGAACCAGAGACATAGACTATCTAATAAAAATCCCAATATTAGGCATGAGGATTCTCATTTTGAGTTGTTGTTGCTTAAGAAAGTTCAAGGAAATCCCAAAACAATATTATCTATTGATGTTGCCTTGGCTGCCTCCTAGAAGTTGACACCCATGAGCCAAAACAATGACCAACATGGCACTTGTATATGGGCGGTAACCAAGAATTGCCTAACCCAACTTAAAGCCTGTTCAATGGAATTCATTCTTAGTATCGCAAACCTAGCTAAATACCTGTGTTTGGTGAGGCCTACAACTATCACTCCACTTTCCTAAACCAGTATAAGTTCTAGCTGCACCCTAAATATTTGTCTTTATACTCACCTACTTGTAGCAGTCATATCTCATTGAACATGTTTCTTCTTGAAACAGAAGGAAACTAGTAAAGAAAGACACAAGTGGTCAAAATTCAGAGGACAGTTGATCTTAGAGTGCTCAACCCCAAATGATACAAACTATAAGATAACTCCTACATCCAAGCCTCTGGAAACATCTTGGGAGAGGAGGTAAAAAGACTGTGAGATACAGAGACACCAGGACACTTGTCATACTGTATGTTCTCTCTATATAGTGAAATGTCAACACTATGTTGGCTAAAGAGGAGCTGAACAATGTCAATAATGAACAATGACCTATCAGTTAACATGACATCATGGAAGGGAAAAAAAATCCCACATTAGTCTGCTCCAAGTTGATAAGCTATAGAAAATTAACGGCTGCTGAGAGAAGGAGAAACAGTTTTTCTAGGGATGGTCAGCGTAGTTGTTTCTGAAACACTAAGTGGCCAGCTCTAAATGCACATATATGAGCAACAGTAAACAGACTCAGAAGGTTAGGTTTCTACATTAACTCATTAAAATCTGCAGTTATCTGTAACAATCATTAAGGAAAATGGTCATGATTTTGAGAGGAAGTGGGGGTGCATCGGAGTAAGTGGATGCAAGAGATGGGGATAATGCAAATATAAGTAAACATATATGAAAAATACAAAGTAGAAAAAAACCAGAACCTTAACTCATGTAAAAAAAATGACATGCACTCTGCCCTAAGTTTGGCTATGAGTCTCAGCCTCTGCTTTGATACCTCAATCAGTAGGGTCTTTCAGAGGCCTGCTGTGGTAGGCTCCTGTCCTGTTCCCTGTCTTCTCTTGCTTCCAATGTCTATGGCATTTGGGGCTTTCTCTGGCATGAACTCAGTGACAGGCTTTCTGATTGGGAGATGCAGCTTTGCCAAGCCTCAGAGGAAGACAATGCAACCAGTCCTGATAGGCCTGATAGGGTCAAATAGAAGGGGAGGAAGACCTCACATATTAGTGGATTAGGGGAGGGGCATAGGGAAAGAAGAGGGAGGGAGGGAGGGATTGGGAGGAGATGAGGGAGGGGGACACATCTGGGATACAAATTGAATAAATTGTAATAAATGATAATAATAATAATGAAGCTTCGCTCCCCTTGGGACATCATTCCAGTGGAATGTGTTTTCCTAATAGAAACATTCAGTCATTTGTTCAAGGTCACACAGCCAGCAACTTCAGGGCTTTGGTGTTTAGTCCTGTAGTGGAGTCATGCCCCAGCTTTAGACAGTACTTACTTTGTATAGTAAATATTTCAACAGTAATAATTGAATTCTAATTTCAGTGTGGTTTTGAGAGATAGAGAGAGGGCTGGAAGGGGGGAGAAAGGGGAGGGAGGGAGGGAAAACGGAGAGAGGACAGAGAGAGAGAGAGAGAGAGAGAGAGAGAGAGAGAGAGAGAGACCTGTCTTATGAAATTATATTGTAAGGTTAAACTAGAGAATGAATGCATTAGTGCTTTTAAAGTCTAACCAGGCCGCACAAACGTTAGATGTTATTTATATCCTCTTAAAGCAGTCATCATCACTAGGTGGTTTCACCATCACATTTAGCGGTGAAAGGCATTCAAGCGTTACAGAGTTCTGTTCTGACAAGGGAAAGATAACAGCAGGCTAAAACGAATGCTTCCTAATCCCTATCCACTCATCCGCGGTTTCTGTGAATTGATAATACTCCTCCTGAATTTTCCACTGTAGCTTGCTAGCATCAAAAGGCTGAGGACCCGGAGAAGCTATTCGGCCCCTGGCAACATTTATCTACAGAAGTCCATATCTTTCAGCTCACAAAGTTGTAAAAACAACCTGCCAAGATGAAAGACGCCAAACATTGCCTCACATTTATTTGTGTATGGCAGGTTATCCTATCCTGAAGTATAGGCTTGTCCATCTACACTGCGCAAACACCTTGTTGCCTGTCTTATGAGAGAAAGTGGAGATTTGGCCAACTCTTGATACCAGTTTAAAGCAGTTTGGCTTTTTAAGAGAAAAGGTTTTAAAAGTAGAAGGGTCATTTCTGTGCTTTTGTTTGTATTTTGCCCTCTTTGTTTCTATAGACTTTTATGTGCTCTCACTTCACATCTCTTTTTAAAGAATAGGCATTATTTTTATATCTTTATAGGCTATTTCAGCACATCTTTGAGAATATTGTAGAGCGATGGAAGTTTTCCAAGTATAAAAATGTTCTCAGAGAGCTGGAGAAAACAAGCTTGGTGCTTGAGAACATGTGGTGGTGTGTTTTTTGTTGTTGTGTTTTTTTCTTTATTTTGTCCCCCACATTTTTAATATTTTTTTATTTATTACCATTTATTCACTTTGTATCCCAGCTGTAGCCCCACCCTCGATCCTTCCCCCATCTCCTCCCACCCCCCTTCCCTAGTCCACTGATAGTGGAGGACCTCCTCCCCTTCCATCTGACCCTAACCTGTCAGGTCTCATCAGGACTGTCTTTCATAGTCTTCCTCTGTGGCCTTCAGGGTGCTCCCCACTCAGTGGGAGGTGATCAAAGTGCCAGCAACTGAGTTCATGTCAGAGACAGCCCCTGCTCCCCTTATTAGGGAGCCCATTTGGAGACTGAGCTGCCATGGGCTACCTCTGTGCAGGGGATCCAAATTATCTCCATGAATGGTCCTTAGTTGGAGTACCCGTCTCAGAAAAGACCCCTGGACCCAGATTTTTTGTTCTGTTGCTCTCCTTGTGGAGCTCCGGACAGGTCTTTATATCTCCCCCTTCTTTCATAAGATTCCCTGCACTCTGCCCAAAGTTTTGTCTCAGTATCTGCTTTAATACCCTGCTGGGTAGAGTCTGTCAGAGGCCCTCTGTGGGCAGGCTCCTGTCTTTTGTCTACTTGACCTAAACTGGAGTCAGCTGAAAAAAGGAATCCTCAGTTGAGGAATTTGCTCCAACAGAGTCACCTGTGAACAAGGCTGTGTGTCATTTTCTTGATTGATGATTGTTGTCCTAGCCCACTGTGGGCAGTATAAGAAACCAAACTAAACAAATCATGTGAAGCAAATCATAAGCAGCTTTGCTCCACAGTTTCAGGTATTCCATTTTGAGTTCCTGCCTTAATTTTCCCTAGGGAGTGACAGTGATGTGGAAATGTAAGTCAAATGAACCCTTTTCCCTGAGTTGCCTTTGGTCATGGCTGTTTATCAAAGTAATAAAGAATCCAACAAGAACAGAGTGCACATGGCTCTTGCAAAGGAGCTCAGCTTCATTTCCACCACTTACACTGGGCAGATCAAAATTGCCTACAACTTAGTTCCTGAGGAGTCTAAGCCTTTGGCCTCCATGAGTACCTGTACTTAAATGCATATACACACACACAGACATATCCCTTAAGTTATAAAAATAGTAGTTTTATATTCTCATATATATTAAGTAAGAAACAATATGAAGAAACATAAATGCTAAAATTTTATTAGGATATAAAATTTTCAATGTACAGTTTAATGAAAAACCAGTTTGAAGAAAAGGATACATTCCTTATGAGCAGAGGTTACAACTGCAGCTCAGACATCAGTTACTTTCTTAGTATTATTCAGCTGTAAATGCTCAGAGTCAGAATTCAAAGTGCATATATCCAGTATTAGGGGGGAAAACTTTATATGTATTCATTTTCAGATCACTTGAAAAAAATCATCATGCAAATGAACTGATTAGGACTATAGGCATTTCCTACTACCAAGTTCCCAGACAAAGAGTTGTTCCTTTGTGTCCCTAAGATCCAAATCTTTTAGTTCCTAAAAGAAGAAGTGCCTAATGATGAATACACTATTCCTTTTGTTTTTTTCCACAGTGATTCAGGGTTATTAGGAGGCTGGACTGAAGCTTAACAGTGCTGTTGGAATGACTTGGGATCAGTGAGACCCTGGATCTGAATCTTCATGGTCGGCTGGTTTTCATTTGTACTTTTCTTCTGTTGGTTATGATAGTGTTCCAGATTCCCACATGACTCTTTGGGAGGTACTCACTTATTCCTTTTATTAAGTAATCCTTGCCTTTTTGGTTTTATTTTTATTTGTTTTCAAAACATAATCTTGTATTCTTTGAAGGTTGGAATATTTTTTCTGATAATAAATTTCATAAGGTCTAATGTCCAAAACTTGCTTAGCTTTATGGAAGTATGGTTAAGGGATTGTGTGCTTGAGTGCTGTATTTTCAGCGATTGCCCAGGGGACTACAAAATGGCCAGATTTCCTAAAATTTCTTAATAATGACAAATTACTTTCTTTCAATTGCTAATTTATTTTATAATATCCATAGCATGGATCTTTTTTTTTTTTTTTTACCAGATATGTCTTTAACTTTCTCTTTTTCACTTATATGTAAATTACATTTTTGCTTCTATATATTAGCACTTAAAACTGTAAACAGTCTCAAATATCACTTTACAGTAAAAAATGATTAAAAAGAAAAGATTCTACAGTTGTCATTATAAAAACTATTTTTTCCTAAAGCAAAAGAGAATAGGGTTCCTGGGACTCTCTTCTTTTCTCTTTACATAAACAGCCACCAGCAAGATCAGTCAGTGCTGCTCGGAGCAATAGAGAGACCCAGTGTTCTGCAGTCAGTCTTCCCTGATGCACTTCTCATGAGGAAGGACCAAGAGGGAATCTAGCTACTACCTCATTTTACTCCAACTGGCCTTATAAAACTCTAGGAAATTGACACAAATAATAGCATTACACTTTTTCTTTTGCATCTGACTTGGCAAAATACTCAATTTTCAAGACCAGCGGCAAAGAAAGGACTCTCTTATGTCGCTTAGAGGTCATAGTCACCTTTGTGTATGCCTGTGTACCTGAGGCAGCGGAAGTATCACGGCTGCTGTCTCATTTCTCTACATAAATATTGGTCAAATTTCCTTCATTTCCAGTACCCTGTTTGAACTGCACTTTAGTAGTTCTTTTATGCTTTTCTAAGGATCAGATGGGTTTGGGAAGGCTCTACCATTGTTATGGGCACAGCCATGATGTAGTTCCCTTTGCTTCCTCTTTCACCTTTACCTTCCAACTTTCCTCCTGGAAGTTTTCATTTTTACATTTTTAGAGTGGAACTTTGCATTAATGTCTTATTCCCGACCACTGCGTCTATCTGTGCAAAATGTAAATGTTTTACTGTAAGATGAATTATTAGGTTAGCTGCCTTCAGAGACAAAAATATGATCCAGTAATACATTTATTTTCAAATTAACAGTGAATTAATACAGAGGAAGCTCTGGATCGCATGAAGCTCTTCAGAAGTGTTAGAAGCAGATTCATAAAAATAATTATTTTAGCTGTCACTGTTTAAAACACTATGTTGCTACATACTTAATAGAAATTTCTTTTATAGTTTTACTTCTTAAACATAAACATTTCCAAGTATGCTTAAGTTACTAACATAATCACCACCATCTAGCTTCAAAAACTATGTCTTTGTATTCACATTTTATCTCACTTTCATTTTTATTTTGGTGATATATTTCAATGTGTTTCATATTTAAATTCTTAATCAGAATGTAGAAAAGGAGCAGTTTGCAAATACACTGAGTACTATCACATTTGAATTACAAACAAACCTTGATACAGTTAGTAAAAATCCGTATTTTGAATTCTCTGATAATTTATGTGTTTACTAGATAAATAGCATCAACCAAGGTCCAGGATATCTTCTATTTCTGTTATACACACAGAAGATTTCAGGTTATCTTGTTTATTTCTTTGTTTCTGGTTGTTTGTGCTTGTAGCACTGAGGATTTCCTGTAGAAGACTGAGCATGCTAAGCAAGCATTCTTATCAATGAGATGGTTATCACTGAGATGCTTCTTTAGTCCTCTTTTCACCTCTCTCTTTCTCTCCTCTTTCTCTTTCTCTGTCTTGAGGATCTTACTAAGTTACCTGGCTTGGCCTTGAACTCATTCTGTAGCTCAGGAGATCTTGAACTTTTCAACCTTACAGTTTTGGTATTTTGGGTATCTTGGTTACAGACCTCAATCCAGCTTCATTTCAATTTTTTGATGCAAATCTGTTAAAGTACAATTCAAAGAGAATTTGAAGCTGTGGATTTCTGATCATTCAAAAGTTTAAAGAGTGGGTAACAAGAAAGGTGAATCATCTCAAAAAGTACAGTAGCACAAATCACAATGTTTGAACCCCATAAGAATTCCATCATAAACTATTTTTCAAATGTGAATCTTAATCTTATATTTTTTGGGTCATTTTGACTGCTAGGTTATTATTTTTTATTTTTCTCATAGTCATACTTGACAGAATGCATTAATTATTCTGAGATATAATTTGTTTCTAAACACACTTTATAGTTTTTCATTCTTTGTATGTTTTTACTACATTCATGTGTGTCTACGTGAGTGCAAGTATCCATGGAGACCAAAAAAAGGTGTAGGGTCCAATGGAACAGGGGTTACAGGTGGATCTTCTGCACATTGTATGGATGTTAGGAACAAAATCCGGGTCCTCTGCATGAGCAATATATGATATTAATTGCATAGCCATTTATCTAGCTGTGGATTTTATATTTTATAGGACTTATGTATTTTATTCCTCTAGCACCCTTTGTGAATAATATATTTTAAAAGTATTTGAATTCCCCATGGTCTTTTTAGTGAGTCTATTACAGATGGCTCAGGCAGCCCCACAGCCAGCATCGTCTTCCAGCCTGATAGGGCAATGAAAAGAGATATTGAACAGTTAGAAACAGAAAAAAATTTACTCAATTTCTCCACATTGGGAAAGGGAAGAGGTAAAGGGCCCTGTGCCTCTCAAGTCCACCCCAGGGTACTGACTTGATGGATTTGGTTTAAGCAAAGTGTAAGAGGTATGACTTATTAAAAGTAGTGGTCAATGGACAATTGGTTGTCCAGCGCCAAATGGTCAGCCCTAAAGATGTACACACAAGTAACATTGTACAGACTGGGTGGATGACATTTAGGACTGTATGTGTATATGTATGTGTATGCCTATGGGTATGTATATGTATATATTCATGAAATAACAATTAGTTGAAAAAGAGTCCATGAGAAGTGTGGAAATGTATATGGGAGAAATCAAAGGATGGAACAGGAAGGAATGTTACTATAATGTTTTCATTTCAAAAATAAAATAAGGATGGGCTCTGTGGTACAATGGATAGCCCATTAGACTTCTAGAAACCTGATAGGTTAGGGTCAGAGGGAAGGGGAGGAGGACTGCCCTTATCAGTGGATTGGTGGAGGGGCAAGGGAGCTGAAGAGGGAGGGATGATAGGATTGGGAGGGGATGAGGGAGGGAGCTACAGCTGGGATACAAAGTGAATAAATTATAAGTGATAAAAAATAAATTAATAATAAAAAAGAAAGTGAAAAAATACAATTAAAACACAAAACATGTTTTAAAATCTTAAAACAAAGGGGCGGTCAGTAAGCCCTTCTTTTTCTCAGCTCAGGACTAGCATAGCAATCCTGTTTGTCCTACAAGATGGTCAGTGTCTTTCTGTGTGGTTCTGCTGTCCCTGTATTTCAAGGCATTCAACAGGATAGATTAAGTATAAGCAGCTTATCTGCAGCTTTTTATTTTCTTCTTCTTTTCTTTTCTTTTCTTTTCTTTTTTTTTTTTTGTGGCTGTTTCAGTTCTACTCATTCCATTCCTTTTTTTTTTTTTTTTTGGCTTCAGGCTTGGAGCTTTCAGGGCTTTTTCCAAATGTGTCCAGTTGACTTCAGATTTCCACTCGATCAGCATGAAATCTCCTCATTTGCATGAACATTAGAAATGCCTCAGGTCAACTTGCACTAATGCTGATGTGCATGATCCATCATATGTGTTTATGTCCTTCATGTTTACAGTTTGAATGTGTGAGGATGGTTTGCCACTTAATTTGGTTTAATCATTCATAAAGTTTCATTTTACTGTTTGAGGTTTCTTGTTTTATTGAAATAATATTTCTAGTAATTGTTTTAGAATTTCATACATTTAAAAAAATTCTATTTATTTATTTATATTTATTCACTTTGTATCCCCACTGCCGACTCCTCCCTCATCCCTCCAGCCTCACCTGCCCTCCTTCTTCTCCCCATATGCCCTTCTCTTAGACCCCTGATAGGGGAGGACCTCCTTCTCTTCTATCTGACTCCAGCCTACCAGGTCTCATCAAGACTGGCTGCATCATCTCCCATGGGGAGCAGATCAAAGAGCCAGCTACTGAGTTCATGTGAGAGACAACCCCTGTACTCCTTAGTAGGGAACCCATTTTGAGACTGAGCCACCTATGGGCTTTCTCTGAGCAGGAGGTCTATGTCCTCTCCATGCATGGCCCTTGGTTGGAGTATCAGTCTCTGCAGGTCCCCCTGGGCCCAGGTTTTGGCTCTGTTGGTCTCCTTGTGAAAGTCCTGTCTCTTCCAGGTCTTTCTATCTCCCTCTTCTTTCATAAGGATTCCAGCACTCTGCCCAAAGTTTGGCTATGGTTTCAGTATCTCCTTTGATACCTTGGTGGGTAGTCTTTCAGAGATTCTCTGTGGAAGGCTCCTGTCCTGTCCTTTTTCTTGTCTTCTACTTCTGATATCTATCCTGTTTGCCCTTCTGAATGAGGTCTTCTCCATCTTCCAGTTCCTCCCAGACCCCTCAGAACTCCCTATCAACCCAACTTTATATTTTCATTTATTAACCCCTTAAGGGTCATAGAAATGTACTCAATGGTTGTGACCACATTTACAAGACCTGTGAAAGATCAAGCCAGACAAAATTCAAGCATGTAGGGAGGAAGAGCACATGAAGTCCTACCCTTAGTTAAAAGTTTTATGGGCAATTAGTAGTTACTGTCCGTGTAGGGGAGCCAGTGACAGAGAGAGACAGAAAAGGAGAGAAACACACACACACACACACACACACACACACACACACATACACACACATACACACACACACACACACACACACACACACACACACAGATAGGGAGAGTCAGTATTCTTTAAGCTTGACCCCTGTAGATGGACCACACTCCGGGGGATGTTCACAAGAGTATTTGCACAACTCAAATTGGACTTAAGGTTTCTTGTTTTCTTAAGAGGGAGTGTAGAAGAAAGATAGGTACATAACAGACTGATACAGTGATTATCAGATACATGCCCCAGGAAGAAGTCACTTTGAAAACTGGTAAGAATCACTCTTACTTTGAAAACACTGTATTATAGTTTTTGATACTTTGCTAGCATTCCCTTAGGGAACTCTTCTGGTAACACATGCAAAACTAACCCCCTGCCATCCTCCCTCTGTGTTGTTCTGTGTGAACACAGTTAGAACCTCTGGAGGATATGCTACCTATAAATATTAATGTTTATTTCTAGTCAAAACTGTAAAGGTTTTTTGTTTTATTTTGTTTATTTACAGCAATTTTTATATTGCTATTTAAATCTAGTAACATTGAGGCTTAGAATGGTATTTCCTCCAGCATGATGACTAAGTCACTGTGTTATTTTCCTTCAAGGAAAAAGGATTCAGGTTAGAAATAGGAAGAACCCGTTTCTGTAGTTGCAATGCTTGGTTGTATAAGACCTTTTTTTTTTCTTTTTTAATAGGTTCCTTGGAAGATGGCTGCTCTTAGTGAAGCACCTTCTGTGCAAGCATGAGGACCTGGTTTTAGATCCCAATACTCAGATAAAAGTCAAGCAGAAGGATGCAGACCTATATGACCCTGTACTGGGGAAAGAGAGACAGGTGATCCCTGCAGCTATCTGACCAGCCAGTCTATTTCAATTTGTGAGCTCAAGACTCACTAAAAGTTCTTGTCTAAAAAAGTAAAGAGGGGAGTTAGTTATTGATAAAGACATCAGCATTAATCTTAAGTCTCAGCATCCCTCTGCAAACACAAACAGTTCACCTGTATGCACACATATGAACTTGTGCAGACTTTCAACACACACACACATACACACACACACGCAAACATCATCACCGAAATTGGAAGGTGAATGAATGATGTGAAGTAGTGATGGGAAAGTAGTGGCAAGTTTTAATATAAAGCATGCCCTCACTGAACAACTCTGAGTAGAGCCAGCTAGCCAGGATTCTTCATTCTCTAGCTACATATGGAAACAGAGATATCCAAAATTAAAACAAATGATTATCCATACTTACATGGCAGCAGTGATAACTTATGGCTATTTTATCTCATGTTGCTACTTAATCTATTTGTTTTTCTACCATGCTAGAACACTTGATTTTACTTTAGCCCCAAGTTTAAGAGTGAAGTTTATGGTATAGCTGACATAATTTGTGTATATGGTGCATTGTCCACTGATACACTATTTTCATAGATTTTTTGGTGGCTTCTCTTTCTGTCTCTCTGTCTCTGTCTGTCTTTCTTTCTGTCTTTCTTTCTGTCTGTCTGTCTCTCTCTTTCTGTGTTTTAGGAGGTACCCAGATGATGCTGAAGCAGCATGAAAGGGATACACAACTGTTAACTTTTCTTGGCATTCCAGTCTTCCTCTGTCACAGACAGATCTCTGGCTGGTAGACTTAACGTCCTGTAAGACAAGTCTCAAGTCTTTACATGTCTGAGGAGCCCTAAGAAGGGATTCTTTTATTTAATATTGATGTCCCTTTCTAACACATAGCTTTCCCTCACAGCTTACTTCCTTTTCTGTTTTTACAAGAAAGTAGCTGGCACTTATTTTAAAAGACAACATTTTCAAGTTAGAATTTTATTGAGCTCATATTTATCTTTGGATTACTTCCCTTAAACAGTTTATTGTCAAAGTTATTGTTTGCACAAACAAATACCACATGCACATATTCTGATATTTGTTGTTATTCAAATTTTGAGTCCAGTGAATTGGTCTTATCCTTGTGGATCTTAATTAGGAATGATTGATTTAAGGCATTGTTTTTGTTTTTGATTGAGGATGTTGGATTTTGACATGTTAACCTACATAGCATGCTGGATCCAAAGCACCTGTGTTATTTAAGCAAGAAGTGAATTCTTAATTCTGAAATTGCCAATTGGCTTGTATTGTCCTTGTTTCTCTTATGCACAGTCTCTTGAGGAGTTTGTTGAGTGTCAGAGTTCTGCCAGGACAGCCTATTAGCACTGAGTTACATAGGTAAGGAATCCCAAAATTCTCATAACATTGCTTCTATATGATTATTAAAACACTAACACAGACTTTATATAAATCCATGGAATTGCTGTTTGGAGAAGAATGTCAGCAAATGTTAAGAGCATTAAATCATATCTAGTGTTGAAAAATTAATGCAAACATCTTTTAAAATAATGATCACATTTAGATTTTCACATTCACAAAAAGAAAAACTAAGGGATAAAACATGAAAGGAAAATGTAATTTTATAGTGAGACTAAACTCAAATAGATGAAGGTTGGCCAGTTGATAAGCATAAAAACATGAGATGGTACTGAAGATTAAATTACAAGAATTTATTATCAATTGGCAAATCTAAGAAGACTGTCAGGTGATATGTCTAATACAGTTTCCTTCAGCTAATTATGGATGTATTTTCTTTCAAAGAAAAATATACTCAGAATTATGAAATTACAGTAACTGATTTAATTTACTACCATTTAATTAAGTCATTGAAATATAATATAAAAATCAATTTCTAAATTTTATTTGAAACAATAATGTTGGTTGTAGGGATGTGTTCTGACAGTGATAGCAACCGCAGAGGGCCTGTAGCATCCTCAGGGTACTAGTGACCTTTTTCTGATTTCTAGCATTCAACATTCCTATTTGTATTCAGAAATGTTTCCTGAACATCCAAGACCTAACTATTTTGATAAGTACAAGAAAACTAAGAAACAAACTGCTTGGATTCTAATAGGAAGACTTTAAAAAAATGTTGGTTCTGTTGCTCTCCTTCATACTCCAACCAAGTACCAGGCATGGAGATAACCTAGAACCCCTGCACAGATGTAGCCCATGGCAGTTCAGTGTCTAAGTGGGTTCCATTGTAATAGGAACAAGGACTGTCTCTGACATGAACTGATTGGCCTGATCTTTAATCACCTCCCCCTGAGGGGGAGCAGCCTTACCAGGCCACAGAGAAAGACAATGCAGCCACTCCTGATGAGACCTAACAGACTAGGATTAGAAGGAAGAAAAAGAAACCTTCCCCTATCAGTGGACTTGGGGAGCGAAGTGTGTGGAGAAGGGTGAGGAAGGGAAAGATTGGGAGAGGGGAGGGAGGAAACTAGAAGGGGGATACAAAGTAAATAAAGTAAATTAAAAATAAATAAAAATATTGAACTTACGCAAATAATTTGCTGAACCTAAAGACCAGCTTACAGAAATAAATATTTCACTTAATTTTCTTACTGTTGATTTTGGCTTAACTTTCTGCCTTGTTATTATAGATAACATATAATTTTGATTTTTGTCATTTCCTGTATTTGTCTCGGTTTCTCTTTTTTTGTTGTTGTTCATAGCAGTTTGTTTCACTTATAAAATATTTTATCTATATTTTTGTTTTAAATTTGCTTACTGAAGTTGCTGCCTGGGCATCCATGGTTAGAGTTGACATAATTTACCTGAAACTCAGTCCTACTTTTTTATCAGTGACCTAGTTAACACATTATTTCTCCTGTGAGTGCTTGGTAAGTAACTCCCTGGACATTCCTACTGACTCAGAACCCAACACATCCCATAGCCACTGCCGAAAACCTATTTGTTAACACTGGATCCATGGGAATAAGTCCATCTCTTCATCTGTGCTTTCTTCAAATGCAAGAATGGAAAAACCTAAGGGAAAACACTCACGGACCCTGAGACTCATTTCCAAGGAGAACAGTGTCTTCTGTCTACCACCTAATGTAACAGGCTCCTTCTAGATTTCCTGTCACCCACTTCCCTGCACAGCTGCTCTCTCTGAGAGCTGGAGCAGTGCACTTCTGTTTCATGCATTTTGTTTCCTCTTTTTTATTCTATCTCACCTGAGCCACTGTTTTACCACAGTTTTTTCTGTCAAGTCTCCTCCACAATTGTTGTCTTTGCCATTATGGGTACTCCCAATAGCGAGATCTCCAGAGAAGTTAGAAAGAAACCATTGTGGTAAGATCACAACAATTATCATTGAAGTAAGTGATGAGCAAATCAATAAAAGACTTCTCTGACTTTGGAGTCAGGCAAAATTTCTTCTCCTCAAACTATAATGAATAAAGTACAAGGAAAATTCACAAAGCTGCCTTTTTCATTGGTCTTGTATGCATAGTGTTAAAAATAGCATTCATCTTTGAAAGCTTATATGACGATTCCCTCATATTTCACTATAAATTGAACCTGGCACATCATAGGCACTAACTAATTAATTAAAAAACAACTAAGACAGAGGGCCAGATTCATCTGAAATGGTTAATGCTGATCCAATAATCAAACATCTCTTCCATCTTTTGTGTAAAAGTGAAGTATCTTGGACACATTAAAAAATATTTTCAAGTTTACAATTAATTACAAATGACAGTTATGTAAATGGAGTCAAATTTGACCAAGGAATGGGAGCAATACATAACAAATGTGGTCAATCATTTTTATCCATACTACACTATATTATATACAAATAACAGAGCAAATACTGGGGCTGTTAAAAAATTAGATACAGCCCTATCATGAGAGTGAAGTAGAACTCACATGTGGTAATGATCAGTGCCATTTACAGTCACATTAAACTTGCATTACACTAAACTTCATCCCTCAGCACCTTCCATTGACTCTGTTCCCAAATCAAACCAAGTGCTCAAATGAATATCATCATGTTATGTTCCCTTTCTTATTTTTTAAAGATGTATCATTATGTAGTGTTGACAGGTCTGGAATTTACTGCATACTCCACGCTGCCTTCAGACCACAGAGAGCTGTCTGCCTCTGCTTCTGCCTCTGCCTTCCAAGTTCTGGGATATGATCCCTCTGACTGCCACAGTTTTGTTCATACACATTTTCCTCTGTCTCTGAAATTCTCCCATTCTCTTTTTGTGCCTAGAGAATTTGTGTTTCATGGAATAGTTAAATATATGCCCTGTTGTGAAGCATGTTGTATTTTCCCAGGTGGAAAGACTGACTTCCCCTTTCTAGGTTCCCAAAGCATAGCACATATACCTTTAGTATCAATCTGAGTATGAATCTTTTCAAATGACAGGACATCTTCCACTATGCATGTTTAATTTTCCTATTGTACAATAATTTTTCTATTGCATAATGTGTCACACCTTTGAAATTTTATTTTGTATATATTTAGTCATGTAACTATGGGATAAATTACAGTCATTTGGTAGCTATGTCAATATTATCTTATTTGAACCTGATTTATGACATATTAATTTGGTTGATATATAAAACATCAAACATCTTGAATTTTAAAGAAGGTATCTATTTTCTAATTATAGGTTTTTACATAACACAATTAAGCACTGGATTTCTTTATAATTTAGCCCTAAGAATTTATCTTGATGAGCTGGCCTGTAAGATTGCTTAGCAGTAATGGTATTTGCTGCCAACCTTGACAACTTGAGTCTGACTCCCAGAACCCAGATTTGTAAGAGAGAATCAACTTTTGCAAGTTGTCTTTTGACCTTCACAATGACCCCCACCCCAACAGTTTTTGTAAAAAAAATCTCTTTTGTGTGTAGACGCTGGTGCAGGGGATACTTATGTTTGCTAATGCAGCTCTGGAGGTCAGAGGTCAACACTGGGTACTGTTTCGTAGGCATGTCCACCTTAATTTTTGAGGCACAGCCTCTCATTAGCCTGGAGCATACCAATCTAGTAGACTGGCTGACCCATGAACCTCAGGTCTCTGCATGTCTCTGACCACCCTTTTACCTAGGCTTCACTTTTCTGCATGAGTTCTGGGCATGCAACTTGCATAGCAGCCACTTTACCCGACTGAGCATCTGTCTTCCCAGTCAAGTATCTTTTCTTAATATAGAGTATGCTTAAGAACATACCCATCTTTGTCATACCATATTAGTAGCTTATGTATTTTGTTTGTTTTGACATTCCTTTTCTCTGACCAGAATGTGTTATGTGATGAATAATATATGCATCAATAATATATGTTTTCTCCAAAAATATTCAATATTTATATTCGCATTTTCATCTCAAATAAATATTTAACCACCTAGAGATGAATTTATTAGTTTTTTTTTCTTCTCTTACCCACATGCAAGCTGTATTTTAAATTTCATGAAACAATAAATATACCATCAAAATGAATGGCAAAAAGTGCTTCCAAATGGTTTTACACAATTTTTATGACATCGAAATAGACTTAGTTTTCTAAAAGTTAAGCATTAGGAGAACTTGCCTTTTAACTGTATCATGTGTACCAAGAAAATCTGCATTATTGTCTTGGTGTCTTGAAAGCAATCTAATTATTTAATGGAGCCGCATGAGCTGGTTTTCATGTGACTCTCACACCAGCTTTGTACAATGAGAAGGTAGTTGCTAAACATCCTTACTATACAGGTGACATTATGACCCCCAAGGTCAGGTTAGCCTGTTTAGCTTAATGCCAAGAGGACAGCATGTGGCAGCCCTGAGACTGGACCTCAGAACTTGGTCCTAGTCTACATTTCTCCCACTGTGTATGAGCCTGTCTGGCAAATGCTTCCATAACAATAATTAGCTGACATAGTGAAGGCATTGTAAATATCTACTATTTTGTATCTATTCTCACACCTTTAGAGAAATATGATGAGATTAATTTTCTGGCACCTTTATATTTTTTACAGTAGGCTGTGGATTCTCTATGATAATTAAGGCTCCCGTTATAATGCATGTACCAACAAATCAGTAAGTTTACTGTACTCAAGGGTTTTAAGCACTTCAAATTAATTTTAATTTGTTATTGAGCTAACTGCTTGTAGTCCAACAAAGATGTAATATCTTTCTGTGACTTGTAATTTTTTTTCCACCTAAGGACAAACAGAAAAGATTAAATAGAAAATTGTTCTTTGTTTCATGATTCTCAAAGCATTCAAGATGCTTAGAAGACATCGTATCTACAAAATGAGTTTGGACAATTGATTTATTAAGTTTCTAACTTTTTTTTTAATGTATGGAACATATTTAATATCTTCAAATAAGATGCTCCAGGGAAACTGTAAGTTAGAATGCTCTGGAAAGTATGAAATCTCTAAGGCTATTTCAGAAAGTTCCATGTTATGCCAGATGGTTTTCCAGAATTTTGAAATTATTATAAGATTCCCAGGAGCCTGTGCTGCACATCAGAAGTCTGAGTTGAATGTGATCCCTTCTGCCACTCTGCTTGTTCTTTTGACTTTCAGAAACTTGATGCAATTCGAGTCAGCAAACATCTTTTTCAAACTCTGATGTATACCACTTGCTTTAGGGTTGACAACACAGAGGTGAATGAGGTAAGCCTATTCAGGTAGGTATCTTACCATTCAAAAGGAGCAATGGGCCAGGAAATAAATCACAACCGATAAGAAGAAGAGTATATACTCAATGCATGGATGCCACGAAAGAATGGCAAAACCTCTGTAAGTAACAGCAACTGCAACAAGCTATTTATCTCATTTCTTTACCTACAGCAACTGAAACATCATATATATATATATATATATATATATATATATATATATATATATTCCACAATAATAACAAAGATTTTAAAACACACTGGGAAGTTAGCATAGTACGTGGAGAGAAATGGAGGTCATGAAAATGATTACTGAGACTATTAGCTTCTTCCAACACAAAGAGCAGAGGATTCTCCAGGAAATCTGGGAAAGATTCAGTCAGCTTATAGGTAACACCTGAGAGTAGTAAATTCTTCCCAAGTCTTCTTTTATTGCCTGTAGTTGGCAGAGTCTCACTGGAATCCTAGAAATGACAGTACAAGGAAATCAGATGAGGGCTTCTGCCTCACACAGGGCTTTTGTTTTACTGAAGACAGTACACATCTTGCAGCTGTCCAAATTCCACCCAAAAAGCATCTATAAATTAAATTACTAATTTGCCCTTCATTAATTCCATCATTGTTTACCTACTTATATTGCAATTTCAAATGGAATGTACAAGAAGGATGTGAAAAATTAGCATATAAATGATACTTCACTAAAGAGCAACCACTTTCGTTTCATGTGGAAAATGAAACCATATAAAAGAAACAAAATCTGAGCAAAACTGGAGATAAAACGGAACAGGATGTACTTCTATTTTTACCATTTATTAGCTGTATAAATTTGAACAAGCCTTTTAAACTACTTATTTCTTGTTTTTCATATTCAAAGTGAAAATTTTTCTTTTTCTTTTCTTTTTTTTTTTTTTTCAAAACAACTTGGGTTGACAAAAATAAACCCTGCATAAGAATACCTCGTCAATGATCACTCGGTAAATAATGAAGGTGATTAATGTCATGATCATTATCATCACCATCAACAATAGCACATTTCTAAATATTAGTTGAAATTTAGTAAATAATCAGTTTGGTTCTTGGTCTGAAAATATGCTGGCATCCAAAAATAACAATTTGAGAGATAGATTAATGTAAAACTTGAGATGTGCTTTTTCAGATGAGTGCAAGTGGAAGGAGGTTAAGTAGATTGTTAGCCAGATGAAGATGTGAAAGTGTGTGTTTATGCGTGCATGTGCTGATTAAAGGACTGCAAACATCAGGGAAAGGTGGAAAGGCACAGGGTAATGAGGTATTTTAGGGAATATGGAAATTCCTTAGTTGAGTGTTTGAGCTTCATGAAGTCCATTGTCTTCAGTAGAAACAAAGCCGCCGGGAGAGAATCGACAGTTACTATAAGAAGTTGGAGGGGCTTATGGGGGGATACAAAATGAATAAAGTGTAATTAATAAAAAATATAAAAGATTTAAAAAAAAAAAAGAAGTTGACCCATCCAATTCCAGAGGCTGATAAGTCCCAGGACATCCATTAAGGTGATGTACTTCTAGGTCAAGCACAGGGGAAGAGCCATAGTTTAACTCAAATATGGTTACATAGAATCTCACTGGAAACATGCAGCTTTGCCCTGTCCTGTTCTATACCAACCACAGGTATTCATTGAGGACACCCACACAGGACAGTGCAATTTGCTTATTTCTTCAGAAACACCCTCACAAATAACCTTAGAATGACATTTAATCAAATACCTAGGCAACACATACCCCAGCCAAGTTAGCATGCTGAATAAATTACCAAGGAGAGAAAAAAGGTGCAATAGTACATTACAATTTACACACTAAAGTCTGGCTGAAAGGTTTGTTGTTTTGTTGTTAAAGGTAAACAGAAGCCAATGAGTAGTTTGAGAACAGTTAAGTGCCAATATCAGGTGCAACTTAAAGTATTTTGATCTGTTTGATCTTTGTAAAATAAATTAGAGAGGTGAGTGTCAAATAAAAGATATAAGAACTGAGATAATTAGCATATTTGAGACAAGAAATAATGAGTGCTTGTACCATATTATGGAAAGTGGGAATACAGAAGAGAGGAGAAAACATGTATGCTCTAGAGAAGTTAAAATGGGGCAAGAATTATAAACACAGGGGAGGAGATCAAATGAGACTCACCAGGTCTATGCCTTAAGTTAGCCACCACTCAGATATTCAGAGAGAAACTGCAAGATGAAGAAAACTCAGACCTTGGTTTGATATGGTCTTGTTGTCAAATAAAGATATCTTGTAGCTACGTAGACACTGCAGTTGTAAACTGTAATGGATGAGAACTTCCTGAGAAATATATAGACTAGGAAAGAAATGGACCATGTGATGGTTATAGGCAAGGGAAGAGGGTGAAAATACAAACACTACAAAATTTGAATACCAGAATAAGAGTGTGAGCTTTAGACTTTCAGAATTAAAATCTTGGGCAGCTATAATGAGACTGCCTGACTATTCTGCCTCCTGACTTGCCATGTAGCTAGCTCTTTACTTTTCTCTCAGCTCCCATATTTCTCTTCCTTCCCGTGTCACACTGGTGAATCTCCAGAGTCTGCTTACTTTTCCCAGAGACCCTCTTTCAGGATAAAGTTCCACCCGCCCTTCCTGCCTCCTATACTGGCCATCACATCACCTCTTTTTTTTTTTCTTTTTTAATTTAATTTAATTTTTTTCATAATTTATTCATTATATATCCCAGTTGAAGCCCCCTCACTCAACTCCTGCCAGTCACACCCTCACTCCCTCTTCCCCCTATCTCCTTCCCCTAGTCCACTAAAAGGCAGACGTTCTCCTCCTTTGCTATCTGCCCATACTTATCAAGTCTCATCAGGACTGTTTGGTTTCTCTTCCTCCGTGGCCTGGTAAGGCTGCTTAGCCAGGGGCAAGCGATCAAAGAGCAGGCAACCTAGTTCATGACAGAGGTAGCCCTTGCTACCCTTACCTGGTTTGAGCAGGGGGTCTAGGTTCTCTCCATGCGTGGTCCTTGGTTGGCACATCAGTCTCTGCAGGATCCCCTGGGCTCAGATGTTTTAACTTTGTTGGTCTTTTTGTGGGCCTCCTGTGTCCCCATGTCCTTCTATACCTCTTGCTCCCGCCTTCTTCCATAAGACTCCCTGTGCTCTGCCCGAAGTTTGGCTTTGAGTTAGGTGGTGCCTTTCAGAGGATCCTCTATAGTAGGCTCCCATCCTCTTTCTTCTCTTTCACTGCTTCTGCTGTCTATCCTATTTGCCATTCTGTGTGAGATTTAAGCATCCTGCCTAGGGTCCTCCTTAGTGTTTAGCTTCATTGGGTCTCTAGATTTTAGTATGGCTATCCTATAATATACAACTAATATATGTTTTAAGTGAGTATATATCATGCCTGTCTTTCTGTTTCTGGGTTATTTTACTCAGGATGAGCTTTTCTAGTTCCATCCATTTGCCTGAAAATTTTATGATTTCCCTCTTTATTAAAGCCAATCAACAAATGAGGAAAGAAAATGTTTACAAAGCAGAAAACCCAGTGATGGAACATAGCTTTCTACAGGTACAGAGACACATCTTCACAAAGTATACGCCAACACCCAGAAATATTACAAGGGCTCTTAGGTACCACCTCAGCAAAGGATACAGATCACAATGCAGGGATTCAGAATGACTAGTAAAGATTTCTATAAGAACTATGTAACATCCTTATTTTTGTGGTTTTATTTTTAAATCACTGTGAACATTAATAGAGTCAAGCAAAATATGTATTTCTAATTGTTACAAGGACAGTAAAGAAAAGATTTCAGAATCTATTATTTTATTCAGAAGGTAGTTTGGGCAAGAACAGAACCCTAAAGGATGAAGTGGTTGAGATGAAGAATGATAAGCATGCTGAGGATAAACACATAGGTAATAGCATTGTTGAGCCAAAACTTCCTAAGAAGCTGCTTCTAAGTCTGAGAGAATCCTATGAGAAATTCCATAAATTCCTTTTTCTTACTATGCAATGAAACTAGTTAAATGAAGAAACCAGTAGGGAAACAGAGGCATTTGACATGCTCATCCTTGAAGTAAAACTTCATTTTAGTTGAAGCACATTTTAGAACATAGACATGAATAACAGTTCCACCTAATTAGTAAAGAAAACAAGGCTTGCACATCAATGATGACTAAGATCAAATGTGGAGAATGTTATACAGTCTACGTAAATAAAGTAGAAAAGGGGACATTATAGATGCAGATTTTGTTTTTGTTGAATAGTCCTCATATGAAGCCCATTCTACCTTGATTTTTTGGGTCATGTGTGTTTAACTCTGCATTTTCTTCTTCAGTAAGATTCTACCTTGTCTGGTTAACCAAAGTGCCTCTGTTTTTCTGTAGAAGAGAACTTTCTACATTAATTTAGGTTCGTGGCTTACTCTCTCCCAGCTGATGTCTGATCACCCTGACTTTTCTCCAGGAAAAATCCAGCTAAATAATTTTATCCACAATCTTCTTTAATTTTTCCTCATAGTAATTTAGCATTCTCTTACAATTATACTAATTTTGTGGCTAGCCAATCTCAACTTCCTTTTGGACAATTGCTTCCATTTTCTTTTTGCTACAGTGTGCTCCTTGTACTAGTCCCTTTAATAATGTATACACTACCATCTTTAATCATTATTATAAATAATTGCGTTTTCTTTGCTGCTGATTTGAGGTCTGTTTGAATAAAGGTCATCCTAGTTTCAGGCACCAGTAGAATATGCAATTGCATCTAGTGGTTGGAAGTTAACAATAAGAAACTGATACTTTTTTTTTTTATGAATTGATGCATGTAAGATCTTCCCGATAAGATCAAGGACACAAAATTTGAACCCATGTATTGAAATAATGCTTCTTTATAAAAAAATGTGAAATGGAACTATTGGTCATGAGTATTTCAGTAGTACTTCTTTACTAAGTAACTGGATGAAGTCTTGCTTTACTTTCTATTTCCATGACAAAACACAATGACCAAACCAACATATTTTTTAAAAAAGGATTAGTGTGGTGTCACCATTTCAGAAGGTTAGAGTCTATGATCATTCATGATGAACATGGCCACAAACAAGCAAGCATAGTGCTGTAGCTGTAGCTGAGAAGTTATATCTGATCTACAAACACAAGGCAGAGAGAGAGGAAGGTGTAAATGGGAAAGACCTGGATTTTTTTAAACCTCAAAACTCACCCTCAGTGAAACACCTTTTCCAAGACTACACCTTCTAAGCCTTCCCAAAGAATTTCATCAAATGTGGAGCAAACATTCAAATATATGAGCATATGAGGGTCATTCTCATTCAAAGAGGTTGAATTCCTACCACAACTAGGTTGGACAGATTCAGTGAATATTTGTGGATTCCAATGTTTATGTATAGGACAATGGAACTGAACAACTTTTTAATCAGAAAGGTCATCATTTGTTTCTAGATCAATTATTAATTACGAATGTGGCTTTAAGGCTCATCAAAATTCTTTTTTTTTCTTTTAGCAAATAGTTGTAATCTCCTCTAGGGATGAACTAGAAGAAGCCCTGAGCACTAGAACCATGCCAGGTATTGAATTAGCCTTCTCATTGTCACCACAGGGCTACTCTACAACATCAGTTTTCCAGGCAGCATTCTAAGTTTGCTCAAGATATAGATGGGGGGGAATGCCAGAAGCACAGATTTTTCAAGACACAATTGACAGTATATCCTGATTTCCATTGGCTACATGGCTTTTGGTTTCTTTTCTAATCCTATGATGCAAAGATAAAATTGTCAATGCATGACAAGCATATTCTTTGTGACTTTAGTTCAGATATCAGTTTCTAAATGATGGGGTTGGAAGTACCCCATCAAGCATGATATTCACATAAATTTACTAAGTGTCTAGTGAGTGTGAAACGCTGTGTCTCAACTTCAATAAATTTTAGAGGAAAAATAGTTTAAGCTTAGAGGGAGCATCTAGAATAATGAGTTAAGGCTTTTAAAATGTATCTTAAAAATATAGGCAGCCTCACTTGGTGTTTAGGATTAATCTTTCTTTTGCTTTCAACATCTTGGTAAAGTTACATTTAAGCTGTCTTTATGTAGGAATTGCATTAGTGTATATTACACCAATGCTTTCCTCAAAGTGAAAAATAAAATTTATACTAGCTCTTTTATTCAGAAGGTGAATTCTCATATATCTATTTTTATGTTAAATTTACACAAATACTTTAGGCAAAATTGTAGTAGACTCAGTTCATGAGTCTTCAATAATTTTGTTGAGAAATATTCTGAAAAAAAAAAGAATCTTTGAAGATATTTTTAAAGCCTGGACAAAGTACACATCACAAAAAGTGATTTAACTACTTTTAAATTAAAGGTTTACTTTGTTGGAATCTAGTCAGCAAGGAGAAACTACAAATAAATTTGAATTGGGGGAGGGGTATTGTAGGAACTCTAGTGGAGAAGAACTCCTAGGATTCTCCAAGAGTGACCTAGTGAGGACTCCCAGTAATGGAGAATTTGGACTCTGAACTGTCCTTCCTATGTAACCAGTCAAGGCTTCCAGTGGTGGGACAGGAACAACAACCCAGCCACAAAACCTTTGACCCTACAGTCTTTCCTGACTGTAAGATGTGTTAGGACAATGGAGGCTCAGAACTTGTGAGATCCACCAACCAGCGATTGGTCTAATATGAGGTCCATGCCGCTACAGGGAGCCCTGTACACTGTGCTACACTGCCTGCATGACCACGAACAAGGGGCTGGATAGTTCAAGAAAACTATGACAGAAAAAAAAATCAATAAAATTATTCTAATAATAGCCTTGTACACTCATAGATTGTTGATTAGCCCAATAATCACCAGAGAGGCTTCCACCACAGCTGATGGGAGGAGATGGAGATTCTCACAGCCAAACCTTAATGGAGAAAGAGCCTAATTTGGGGATATCAATAGGTTCCTTCCCTTGGAGTTCAAGGAACTGTATGGAAAAGAGGAAGGAAGAATTGTAGGAACCAGAGTTGAGGACACCAGGAGAGCATTGCCCATAAAGTCAACTAAGGGGGCGCTCACAGGAGTTCACAGAGACCAAAGCAGCAATCAGGAGAGCCTGCATGGGTCTGCAGTATGCACTCTGAATATATGTTATGGGTGTTAGCTTGGTGTTTCAAGTAAGGGCACCTCTGACTCTTGGCTGCTCTTGGGACCCTTTTCCTCCTGCTGGGTTGCTTTGTCCAACCTTGATATGAGGGTTGTGCCTAGTCTTAATTGCATCTTGTTATGCCATGTTCAGTGAATGTCCTCAGAAAGCTTGCACTTTTCTGAAGGAAACCAGAGGAGGGTAGATTTTGGTGAGAGGGGAAGTGCAGTAGGAGGAGAAATGGAGAAGGGAAACTGGTTGGAATGTATTGAAAACATAGATAGATAGATAGATAGATAGATAGATAGATAGATAGATAGATAGATAGATAGATAGATAGAT
>NW_026589732.1:8153141-8192695 GCF_907164565.1 Psammomys obesus | reverse complement strand
GATAGATAGATAGATAGATAGATAGATAGATAGATAGATAGATAGATGAGGACCATTGACTAATTGGTAAGTAGTGAACTACAAGTTTTAAAGATAATTCTCAAAAAAAAGTAGCATTATGAAAGAATGGAAGATAACTAAACTAGAAGAGACCACCTCTAAGCTAAAACTGTAATTTGGGACTCTGGAGAAGCAGTAGCTGTTGCTATTTCACAGTTGAGTGACAGGAGGTTCCATAGGCTGTGGCTGGTAAGCAGGAAACTGCCACTCCAGGGCTGGCTAAACTTTCCAGGTAGCTGACTTTGGGGATGCTAGTAGTTACTCTCAACCTGCCAGCTGGACAAATGCAAGACTAGCTTAATCGTATTTATCTGTGGTGCAGGTGGCACTTCCTGGATCCTATACTGCAGTTTGGACTGAATTTCCTGAAAACTGGCTGTGCTGTTGGTGGAATTCCGGTGAAGTCCCTGCGGAGCTGACAGATACCATCAGAAGAGGGGAGATACTGTGTACCAAGCTGAAAACCCCAGTAGGGGGGCGTCCTGCATACCGACCCACAGTGCCACCCATGAAAAGGGAAACAAGCAGCATAAGAAACACAAAGACAAGTCTTTTTCCTTAGAAATGGCCCTCAGCCACTCTCTACTCATGATCACCATTTATATCATACCAGCTGGCAAAAAAATGACTGCTGTCAGGATTTGGCTCCAGAGTCACAAAACAGAGAAAAGGTAATGTTTGTTACTAGAAGAAAGCATATTGATAACTAGTATAAAGAACATGGATAGCTTTCTCCTCTGAAAGACAAGGTTGGTGGCATTGGGGTAAGGAAAGCAACAGAAGTCTGAACAACAAGAAGGAGAGCAAACAGTTAATATTAGAACTCATAACATAGATGCTACTGTGTGCACAGAAGGATTAACCTTGTCAAAATAAGATTTGGCTTTTTCTGCCAGGTTCTGTATGGTGATATCTTAAGTACCTGGAAATATCTTGCTTAGTGATAATGCCTTTATTTGTTCGGGTCATAGGTCATGCCATCTGTTCTAGTTCTGTGACTTTCCATGGTGGTTTTATGTTATCTGGTGTCAGCTTTACCTATGGAAGGGATATTTAGGTCCACGATATAGTCAACCATCTCTGTGAAACTATCCCTCAATAAAAAGTCTAGGTGAACTTCCATCATTGATGACAGCCTGTACCTGGTTTTACTCAGCACGATGGGATAAATAAATACATTCCAACAAAGCCATGCTTGCAGATAACAAGAACTTCTAACCATGTTCTATGAGCCTTCTTTTATTGGTGTTTATTTTATGCCCCTTTATTATGATAAGCTTCAGTGTACTGAAGCCCATCCATCAGGATGATAATGGCTATCTAAACTGACATACTGCATTTTCTATCTATTCTTAAATAACTAACCCTAAATGGCATGGTTTATAAGTATCATATACTTTCTTTCCATACAATTTTTGATGAACAGAAAGCTGGATATTGTTCAAATGAGTTCTCTACTTTAAGGTCTTGGAAAATAGTGTAATTAAAGTATGAGGAAGTAGAGGGCAATCTCACATAAGGGCTGAAATCTTTGCAAAGCACATTCACATGGTTCTTGAAGGTATTAATTTTCTCTAATGCTCTTGGATAGAGGGTCTTAGTTTCTTATAGGGCGTCATCTGGAACCAACCCTCTAATTTTACCTATAATGAACACCTCAGGGTAACATTTTTCCATTAGTGCAAGTACAGTATAGAGCAAGTGATGTGAAAGTTATACTCTTTTAGAATGCACATATGGAACTGCCATGTGAATTTTCTAAATTATGTTTGTTGGAAGCAAGTCACTGGATATATCCACGTATAAGAAAGGACATTATACCGGGGGAGGGGGGGCGGAGATGAGAATCGCTGAGAGCCATTTCAGAAGTTGCCTATGGAGTCTGTTCAGGGGAGCACACATTTCCCTGGGGTTCTTGGTGTGCAGAGTGAGTACTGCCCAGCAATATTAAATACTGTGAACCATTGTTGATGCTGCAAGAGATGGCAGTACTGCATTTCTATTAAGTCTTTGTGGCAAATATGTTCTAATGGTATGTGTAAACAATTGAAATTGTCAGGTCCTTCTTTTATGGCTGTCAGCCTTGAGCAGAGAACTATCCACTAAACAGCCTCATGGCAGCCCGGCTGATTTGAACATCTCATAATCACCCCCAAGGCCTTACTAACAATAGAAAACTACTACAATCATGATTGAAAATGCATTTAAGACACATTCTACCAGCATTGGAGAGCTTCATTCTAAGCAAGACAAATCTCTGTGAATACGAGATGATTCTAAAGCCATCTTCACCCAGGCCAGAGGGAAAACACACCCTGGTGGCCCATAAGGTCAGGATGGTGCAAACAAGGCTCACATTTGTACAAGGGGTATTTTGTGATTGGTACAAACACAATCATCATTTGCATAAAAGAGTCCTGTGTTTGGTTTCTACTCACGTATCACACCCGCTTCCTGGTTATAAAAGGAGGCTCTTCAGCTCACTTTTCTAGTTAATCCATCTATGCTGCTATGTGGTGTAGTGATATTAGGTTCAATAAAAGCTTTATCCTGAAGATTTTCTCTTGTCTACATTTTGCATGCAGAAATGGAATGGTACTAGCAGTGAAAGGATAGCTTTTGTGGCACCAAAAGCAGTTGAAACGGGAGGGTAGCTAAGTGTTGTGGAGAGTAGCAGGAGCAGAAATGATGACAAAAAAAACAAAGGCAACAGAGACAACAAGAAACAGCAGAATTAGGGAAAAGGTGAGAGATAATGAATAGGCAAGGCTGTTTGTAAAACAAATAAAAAGGCTGTGTGAAGAGCCAGACATGAGAAACAGCAGGCCCTGGTCAGTGGGATAATTCCAAGGAACTGCAAAGGCTTGGGGGTGGGAGTCACATTGTCTCAGAGATGTTAGGACTGAAAGCTCTAACACTATTTACTGTCCAGGACTAGTCTGTAACATTGTTACCTGTTCATCTAGAGGTCCTAGAACTCAAGGCCCGTCGGAGGGCTGTAAAATTAGCAGGTGCTACCTTCTACCTCTTCCTGTTGGCTGCTGCTAAAATTCATTGCTACCAGAAGACAAAGACTGTAGTCACTACTAAGGCAGGGGGTGGGGGGGCACAGGTGGTTAAAGCTCCAAGCAATAAGCATCCTACTTGAGCACCTAGAACATGTGGCAATAGGACTTCCGGGGCTTGGAGTTGTAAACCTGTTTCTGCACCCCTGGACCTGGCAACACTACTTGGTGTTCTGCTTAAATACTCATAATCTCTGTCTGAATGAAGCAAGGGTTGTGAGATTTCTTTTTTTATTTTTATTTTTTTCATATTAATCACAGGTTATTTACTTTGTATCATAGTCATAGCCCCCTCCCTCATTCCCCCTAATCTCACCCTTCCTCCCTCATCTTCTCCCTGCCCCTTTTCAAGTCAACTGATAGGGGAGGTCCTCCTCCCCTTCCATCTGACCCTAGCTGAGATTCCATAACACAGTTCAAAGCATCTTATGGTGATTGAATAAAATAACATAGAAATATAAGGATAAACATAATAGAAAATATCTTTCCATATGCTTGCTAGGCCGTGTGCGTGTGTGTGTGTGTGTGTGTGTGTGTGTGTGTGTGTGTGTGTGTACTTTGATTTTAATTTAAATTCTTATTTTAGGACACTCCCAGGTATTCCATATCCTATTCTGTTTGGAAGTTGATTTGGCTTTAGTTAGGTCCTCTGGGGCTTAGGAAGATCAATGGTAATTGTAACACTAAGCACCAATGTTTCTGTAATTATTTCTTGTGTCCACATTGCAGGTTTTGGGTGTCTGAACATTGACTACTTTTTAATTTGATTCCCAATTACTGCAGTATTTACTGGTTTTCATACTGGTTCTGTCCCAGAGCTAACATTTGCTGAGCTTCTGGGTATCACATTTTTGCTATGTCAATTTCTGTTAGCATCCTTCTGTGCAAGTACCACACTGGGCACAGGGCTTTGTTCTCTCTAACTAATGTGTTCAAGCTAGGAGTGGGATGGAAGGTGGCTGTGCCATGCCGTATCCTTGCTCTGTGACTGTCTGATATTTCAGAACTAGACAGTAATGGCTGGTGGAATTGAGGGAAAGTAGTAGATGGAACAATTGGTTCAGTTAAGCACATGTATTCATACAATGGCAACAGGAGTTGGCCATGCATATCTTAGAAAAAAAATCAGTGGATCCTAGAAAACATCTTTATGTACGTCCTAATTGTAAAATTTGACTGTGGGAGGTAAGGACATCTATGAAATTGAAAATATTATTCACAAACAGATAATCATAAGGATTAGTAGTTTTTCCTGTAAAGATTAAATTCTGCCTCCTGTGCTATTGAAATTCTTTCTTGTCATTTTAAGGTCAACTTAATTAACCTTGCTCTCTTTTGGCCATGCTAGACAATTGTTCACCCCAGCAGGACAGGAATTTGTAAGTGTAGTAGTTTATGCGCAGTCATTTACATAATGGGGCCTCTCTCTGCACGTGGATCCCTTCCTTCTGATCAGCTGCTGTTACAGCATAATCCTCTGTGAGTTTAAAATCTGCCAATGTGCACAGCTTCTCTTTTGTTTTTCTTCAATTATTCTGCTTTTAATACTGTCCCATAATTCTAACACAAGCTTAATACTTTAGTTAGGCTGAAAGCAAGTTCCTGATTTTGTAAGTTGTAAATAGCAAGGCCATATATTTTGTCAAAGCTTTAAAATTGTTTGCATGAATGTTTTATTTTTATTTTTTTATTCTCTTACTTATCCCCTGATTTTGTCCTTCTAGAATTACTATGACAGAAACCACAGCAATGACCTAGTGATTGTTAGGGAATACGTATAGACAATAACTTAAAAACCGAAAAACCGAGTACTGTTAGAAATACTCAGCCTCCAAAAATCTAAACCAACTAGCCCTGCAGCCAAGTGATAGTCACTAAACTTCCAGTTAAACTAGAGAAAAACTTAGATTCTGTCCTACTCACAAATTTTGGGTCACAACATAGTATTATTGTCTATAGCTACATGCTGTAACTATTACACTCCAGAACATGCTCAATCTGTACAATGAAGCTTTGTGGCCTTTGACAAACACTTTTACTGCCCCATCCCCAACTCATGAAATAATTATTTCCGCCCCATAAATTTGTTGTTATATTCTACATATAAAAGAGATAGTTAAATAGATGTGTTAGATACCTCAAATAAATGTGTGTGCATGAGTGTTTGTGTGTGTGTGCGTACACGTGTGTGTGTTTTCCATGGTATCTAATAAAGCTGGGGACAAAATAAAAGAAGACAAGGAAAGTTAAAAAACAAATTATATTAATTTCTTTCTTTAAAAAAAAGTACTACCCAAGATTTCCAATTTGTATAGGAAGATTTCTTTTTTGCATTTTTATTAATTATTATTATTTATTACAGTTTATTCACTTTGTATCACAGCTGTAGCCCCCTCTGTTGTCTCCTATCAATCCCACCCTCCCTTCCTTTTCTCTCTCTATGCCCCTCCCCCAGTCCACTGATAGGGGAGGTCCTCTTCTCCTTCTATCTGATTCTAGCCTATCAGGTCTCATCAAAACTGTCTGCATTGTCTTCCTCTGTGGCCTGGCAAGGCTGCCCACCCCGCTCAGGGGGAGGTGATGAAAGAGTCAGCCACTGAGTTCATTTCAGACACAGTCCATGATCCCCTTACTAGGAAAGCCACTTGGAGACTGAGTCTATGGGCTACATCTGAGCAGAGGTTTTAGGTCTTCTCTATGCATGGTCCTTGGTTGGAATATCAGTCTCTGTAGGGCTCCCAAACCCCAGTTTTTTGGTTCTGTTGGTCTCCTTGTGGAGCTCCTGTCACCTCCAGGTTTTTCTATCTCCCCTTCTTTCATAAAATTCCATGCATTCTGATTTCTACTGTAACCCCTAAGATTTCTCCTCCCTCATAATCCTGCTGCTGTGTACAAACTGTATAATCTCCTCTACATGAATGTGGGTGGACCAAGTGAGGAGGGCTGATGTTACTTTTTCCAATTAAGTGTAGCATTGTGGGGAAAAGGTGCAAACAGTTTAGCAGATGTGAGTATGGTTCCTAACCATTTTACTTCAAGTTAACCAAACGGCAGATTCTGTTTGATGATTATCACATCCTAAAATGATCATGTTAAATGAGAGCCTAATGATCAAGACTTGAGACAACATGGTCTTTTTCTCTCGTTTGCTGAAGAAGCAAACCCTGTGAATTCTACTGTTGCAGAGAGATGCATTCTGCTGACAACCATAGGCCAGAGTTCCAGACAGTCAATATCTTTGTTTTTGGTTGAGACCAACTAAGGCACAGAAATGTGAATAAATATATGGTGTTTTAAGTCACTAAATTTATATTAGTTTGTGATATATAAGGGGTTAATAGATACAATTTGATATGTATGGTACTTAAACAAACAAACAATCAACTTGCACACATGTAACTAGAATACCAGAGTGGCATTAGGGTAAAGGGTGGAATAATTATAAGTTATGGGTTAGAGAGTGTGTAAATCACTTTGAACACACCATTTACAGAGTTATTAAGCATAGGACTGTGGTGTGGGAGCCCAGAAAAAAGTGAAGAATGTATGCTAAAGATTTGAATAATGGAGACAGTTCCTATAGTGATGCGATTGTAGAAGATGTATGTGGTAAACTGGACCTGGGAACAAAGAAATTGGGTAAGGAATTAAAGGGATTTGCAAGCAAAGCAGGATTCTGCTGCCTGGATTCTTAAACTGTCATAGAAGCTAAGAGAGTAAATGGGGAACTGTTAAAAAGAACTAAAGTCAAGCAATTTGAGGAAAATAGCCTTTACAAATAGCTACAGATGGCAAAAGTCAGAAATGGCAGCTGAATATGTGGCATAAAGAAATGGCTCACTGTTCAACCTTTTGCTAAAAATCCTGGAAGATCAAAAGATCAGAATAGTCAGTCACACCAAAGGCCATATCACAGAGATGAAGTGTGTGCCCCACGGATGTTCTCAATCAGGCCTCTAAGAACTTACAGCATTGTCCCAAGCCATTTCAACAGGTGTCAAAGACAGGGAACAGATTACCTCACAAAGATTTGTTGTGTGGCCTTTGCTGAAACCTGTGTAAAAGTCTTATTCCCGAGAAAGTAATTTCCATGGAAACCCTGACTGCTTGGAATCAAAATGCCTAAGAATAGAGAACTAAAATACTCTAACCTTGTCAGCTTGGAAGAGGATGCTCAGACCCCTAAGGGCATACAGCCGAGAGACTCTGAACAGAACCCAGATAGGCTGGGGCCGTCCTTTTCAAAACTGTTAGATATCAAACTCATCCTTCCTAAATCATTAGAGTTATGGCTATTTGCTTCACAACCTGAAGCAAGTGACTGTGTTGAAGCTTCAGAGTTCAGCTAGGGAAGAACCAGTCAGCATGGGGTTTACTGAATTGCAAGATACCCTAAGGAACTGGCAAAGCAGCAGTAAGAAAGGGACTGTGAGGAAATTGTTCTTTTCAATTAAATACGACCTTCAGCCTTTTCACCCTCCATTGCTCTTTTGTAAATATGCCTGTGCTTACACGCACCAAGCGCACCCTCTTTCCTGATTCCCATTTTCTTTAAAGCCTAAATTAAACTTCTTTTCGAGTTTAATATTCTGCATATTATGAGGTGTTGGTTGCTTTCCAAATGGCTGTGCAATGTCTTCTGTGCTGTGTAATAAATACTATATTTTATGATATTATAAAATAGTAATTTGTTGTTATAAAATATTCCTTTGCTATATATACATACCTTTTAAAGAATTTTCTGAGTCAACTTATTTATGTTCATGACAATATAACTAATAAATATGGCTTTATAATATAAGTTGATAAATATTATTGAATCATCTAAAATATTGTTTTAATTTCTGAACCATGGCTGTCAATTGGTGTGTTACATTTTCATGTAGATATTAGAATCAGCTTGTCAAGGTCCATGAATAATACTGAGATTGTTATTAGTATTATACTGACCCGAAAATCAATATAGAGGAGCTTTACACCTTTAGAATATTAAAATTTCCAATCAATGGAAGCCCTCCATTTATTTAGGCAACCTTAAGTGATTTTGGCATGAGTGAGCTGTGACAGCAACACAGACAAACATGCTCATGTCTTCCACAATGTCGGGGTTTATTAAATAAAACTAAATTTCTAATGTATGGTGGTTTTTATGCAAAACTTTACCCGAGCATCCCACTGTCCTTGATAGCTTGGCCAAGGAAAACAGATTATTTAATTCTAATTTTTAATACTAATATTTACTCCAAGGGCATATTTTACACATCACAGAAAATTTCTGTGTATATTTATACATATAGGATTTACAATGGCATAGCAGACCAAATGGTTAACAGAACAAAGTGGAATTTAAGAAGTTTTGTGTGTGTGTGTAAAACAATAATAATTAAAAAGAAGAAACCATCGGTTCAAGAGAGAGTGGGAGGAGGACAAGAGAGGAGTTAGAGGGAAGAAACGGAAGGGCTGAAATAATGTAAAGATAGTACTCAGTTTCTGTATTCATTCTTCAACTGAGGGACATCTGGGTTGTTTCCAGGTTCTGGCTATTACAAATAAAGCTGCTATAAACATGGTTGAGCAAATGTCCTTGTTGTATACTTGAGCAACTTTTGGGTATACGCCTAGGAGTGGTATAGCTGGGTCTTGAGGAAGCACTATTCCTAATTGTCTGAGAAAGCACCAGATTGACTTCCAAAGTGGTTGTACAGAAATTGTGGTACTTTTACACAATGGAATACTACTCAGCAATTAAAAAACGCGGAAATCATGAAATTTTCAGGGAAATGGTGGGACCTAGAAACGATCATCCTGAGTGAGGAATCCCAAAAGCAGAAAGACGCAGATAGTATATGCTCACTTATATAGACCTATAAGATAAGATAAACATACTGAAATCTATATACCTAAGAAGATAAACAAGAAAGAGGACCCAGGGTATGATGATCAATCCTCACTTAGAAAGACAAATGGGATGGATATTGGATGGAGAAGCAAACAACTAACGGGACAGGAGCCTACCACAGAGGGCCTCTGAAAGACTCTACCTAGCAATGTATTAAAGCAGATATTAAAACTCATAACCAAACCTTCGGCAGAGTGCAAGGAATCAAAACAAAAGGGGGGGGGGAGTTAACATGACCTGGAGAGGACAGGAGTTCCACAAGGACAAAATATATCTGGGCACAGGGATCTTTTATGAGATTGTTTCTCCAAACAAGGACCATGTATGGATGCAACCTACAGCCTCTGCTCAGATGTAGCCCTTGGTAGCTCAGTATCCAAGTGGGTACCCTAATAAGGGGAACAGAGACTGTTTCTGACATGAACTCAATGGTGGACTCTTTGACCTCCCCTGCCCCTCAGGGAGGAGCAGCCCTGCTAGGCTGCAGAGGAGGACTTTGCAGCCAATTCTGAAGACACCTCATAAACCAGTATCAGATGGAAGGGGAGGAGGTTCTCCCCTATCAGTGGGCTTGGAAAGGGCAGGGAGGAGATGAGGGTGAGAGGGAGAAAGGGAGCGTGATACAAGAGGGATACTAAGTTAACAAACTGTAACTAATACTAAAAAAAAAAAATTATATTAAAAAAGAACTGAAGAATGGATGCAGAAATTGTGGTACATCTATACAATGGAATATTACTCAGCAATGAAAAATAAGGAAATCATGAAATTTGCAGGTAAATGGTAGGACCTGGAAAGGATCATCCTGAGTGAGTTGTCCCAGAAGCAAAAAGACACACATGGTATATACTCACTCATATAAACATACAACATAGGACAAACCCACTAAAATCTATGCATCTAAAGAAACCAAGCAAGAGAGAGGATCCTAACTAAAATGTTCAATCTCCACCTGAAAGGCAAAGAGGATGGACATCAGAAGAAGAAAACAGGAAACAACCTAGAAACCTGCTACAGAGGGCCTCTGAAAGCCAGAAGAAGGAAACAGGAAACAACCTAGGAACCTACCACAGAGGGCCTCTGAAAGCCTCTGCCTTGCAGACTATCAAAGCAGATGCTGAGACTTATGGCCAACTGTTGGGCAGAGTGAATGGAATTTTATGTAAGAAGTGGGAAATAGTAAGAGCTGGAGGGGACAGGAACTCCACCAGGAGAGCAACAGAACAAGATAATTTGAACACAGGGAACTTCCCAGAGACTCATACTCCAACCAAGGACTATTCATGGAGATAACCTAGAACCCCTGCACAGATGTAGCCCATGGCAGTTCAGTGTCCAAGTGGGTTACCTAGTAATGGGAAGAGGGACTGCCTCTGACATAATCTGATTGGCCTGCTCTTTGATCACCTCCCCTTGAGGGGGGAGCAGCCTTACCAGGCCACAGAAGAGGACAATGCAGCCACTTTTGATGAGATCTGATAGACTAAGATCAGAAAGGAGAGGAGAACCTCCCCTATCAGTGGACTTGGGGAGTGGCATGCATGCAGAAATGGGAGGGAGGGTGGGATCAGGAGGGGAAGAGGGAGGGGCTTATGGGGGGATACAAAATGAATAAAGTGTAATTAATAAAAAATAAAAAAAGTTAAAAAAAAAGATAGTACTCAATATGAAATTCTCAAAAAATACAACAAAACAAAACAACAAAAAAGTAGTTTGAAAAACCCCAGGAAACAGGGAAGCTGGTAGAAATGCAAGTAGATAAGGAGCCAAACTTCAGAAGCTGGAGACTTGCTGTGGTGGCTGGCCGTGGAGTCAGGTTGTGGGGTCACCGAAGAGGCTTGAGTTGAGTTCAGCTGCAAAGGCCAAAGGGCTCCTCCCAGTGCACACCAGTGCATGGGCTGGTGGATGAGGGGCAGATCTGAACTGGAAAACAGGAGAATGAGCAGACAGAAATTTAGGTGATATGAATACCAGTGGGGACTGAGCAGAGCTGTGGCTTCTGGGACAGTCTAAAGCCGTCTGCTTGTCTGTCCTTTACACACACCGGCACCCAGGCACATGCTGGGTAGTGAAATGACAGGTCAGTGGAGTCCTCATAGTTAGAGTCCCAGGTGTCCATCTCCTTGTGGGTCAGATGAGGGAGGCTGTTCCTTTCTCAGTCTGCCGTGTCTGAGGGGTTCTTGGTCCTGCTTTTTTTCCGATGCAAACTGAATAGGCCATGACTGTGTGTGTTGGCAGGTAGTGATCACGGTGAGAAATTGTTTGTGGGTGCTCTCCTCCCTACTTCCAGGAGTAAGGCATTTATTAGTCTCCTCTGTGGGCAGTGCCAGACAGATGCTGTTGTCCCTGTGTCCACCCAGGCAGAGCTATCCCACATCCTCCAAACAGAATCAGTGCTGCTTGTAGTACGGAGCCTCTCTGGGCAAAGCAGACTCTGGAAAGCAGTGAGTAACAGAGCAGGCCAAAGCCTGACTTCAGCATCAGGTAATGCTTTATAATGTGTGGAACTGCGGTCACATACATACTTTTGTAGATTCGTTCCTAGGCATTTTGTGGGCTTCATGTCACTATAAATGGTGACTTTTTAAAAATGTATTACAGATTGTCTGTGGTTAGTATAATTACGTATTGATTTCCATGTAGTGGTTTTGCTAAATTTGTTATTTCTAATAATTTAGCTGTATAGTCTTCTGTATTTTCTAAAAATGAATAAAGGAATTGTGTGAAGTAAGCCAGCTTCATTCTAAGACAACAATGGCTATGGAGCAATGAGCTGCCAGGATTAGTTTGATTTGTTTTATGGTGGGTGGGGAGGGCACACGGATATAGATTAAAAAAAAAAAAGGTCCAAAAACTATACAAATATGTTACTAAAATAAAATCTTAAAAGAAGTGAAGGACTGTGCAGGAAATGTACATATTATAAAACAGACATAGGAGTAGTTGCAATCTCACTAAGTTATTCAAGAGGGACTGCACTTGAAAATACATTAGCCATGGGAATTTTACCATTAATTGCAAGGTCACATTCCAGGGTGGGAGGCTTCCCCCTTGACAGAGTCACACAAATGTCCTTTGCTCTCATCCTATCACTTTGTCTGCTCTGACCATAACATACATGCTATTATCAGGAAGGGGCCTTTCTTGTTCTGTCATCACTCCTGGTCTTCATAGATCATTAGCTAACAGTCAATTCTCATCCAATAATTTTATGTTTGTTGATATATATTTAGATTAAGTGTAAGTACGAATAGTCTGTTATATGTATGTCCATGGAATAATTGTAATATAATCATAATGAAGCATTGCTTATCTGAAATCTGATTTAAGTATGCAGTTTGTATTTTTCCCTCTCATTAAGGATTTTGTACTTTGTATCTTGAAATGTATGTAGAAGACATTACAACATACCTTTTTTCTGGTTTCTAGCTCCATGAACCTGTATTGCCCTATTCTTGCTCTGATAGACTGGTTAATATTTGATGTTTAAAATACACATTTGTCTTATTCTCAAACCTCTATTGTTTTTCAGTTATACTGTTTAACAGCCTACATTTCTTTATGAATGCATCTGTTTTTTATTGTTGCCTTCCTGTCAATTTAATTGAATTTTTTTAAAATCCAGGAATAATAGTGTTTCCCGAGGCTAGAGAGATGGCTTCTATAGTTAAGAGCACTTGCTGGAAGAGCAGCAAGCTCTTCTAGAAGACCCAGGCTCAATTCCCAGCACTCACATGAAGGTTCGCAACCATCTGTAACTGAGTTCAGGGGATCCAGCACTCTTTTCTGGTTTCTGCAGTCACCAGGCATGCACATGGTGCATAGACAAACATGGAAGTTTTTACACTCTTTTCCCTTACTTTGGAGCTGAGTTTAATTTCATGTAGATAACTAGCATTTTTACTAGCATTTTTAGCATTTATCCCTTCTATAAAATGCTATAGGTACTATTTTAATTTTAGAGTGATATGTTCTTATACTTACTAAATAACCTTAAATTCTATAATTTGTATTGTAAAAGGTGCTTTCACTGTTTAAAGATGGTTACTATTCATGTAGCTCACCCATGCAGAGTAAAAATTGCTAAAATTCCATGTCTTCAGATAATAATTTTCAGAATAATTTCTGGTGACCTCTTAAATATGGCTATATTTTATAAAAACTGTGTTTATTTTAAATTACATACATTTACATGGTAATGTGTCTAGTATCATATTTGGCCAGATTCAGTACCTTATAGAACACTTATATATTGCGTAGATATTAAATGAGTAAAAGAAATAAAACCTACTTGCAATATAATCTTCAATAAAGTGAATCAATTTTTATCTGTTTTTGTTTCAATGTTGTATATGATCTAAGTGTTTTAAAGCTCTTACGTAATTATTGACATTGAGTCCAGAGGGTTTTTATGGTCTGCCTAAGGTAAGGTGTCGTGCAATTCTTAAACAGAGATTGTACTGTCCACTCTAGCACCCTCAAGCCTGTCCTTTATAGAATTTCAGGAACTAGTGCTTTGAACATTTCACAGTAATAGCAATAAAGAACATTTTTTTTGCAGACCCAAATGACTAGAGCCTAGCACCCTGAGCATTCATTAGTCACCCCCCCGCATTTCTTTTTTGTTAACTATATCACTGTACTTAAAATTAAATCCTCTTTTGGGCTCACAGACAGCACAGCAAACGCTGCTAATTGGACAGACTGAAGTGTGAAAGTAAGTATATGTGTTGTCACTTCACTCAACAGTATCTGGAAAATGCATTGCAGGTAAAGCAGCAGCATTAGCAAAGCTTTCGAAAAATACAGACATGCATTAGGACTCCCGATGGCTGCGTTCCTCCGCAAGAGCAAAGGAAGCACCTGCCTTTTCTAGCCATTACTGATGTGTAGATTTGTCACTCTGAAACAAAATGGACTTTTCCCATACGCAGCTCTGAATGTTTGGTTGTTTTGGATAATAGCCTTCCTCATTCTCATTTTTCCCAGCTTTTTTTTTCTCCTTCAATACTTTGTTCCTTTCTCTTTCATGTAAATGCAAGTCTGAATATCTGTTATCAAAAAGATATGGAAAGAAATTGAAATTACTATTCATCATGTCCATTGCACAGAAAGAATTGCTTAAATGTATGTCTAATGATGAAATAAATAAATATTGTTTGCCCATTTTGTTTCACAGTATGGAGACTCAATATGGAAACATGGGAAATCGGGCAATTTAAGAAAAACAAGTAAAGACAGAATTTATCAGGATTCTCCTTTGCTATTAGAAAACAAAGCAGGCATGTAGAAAATAGTTAAAGCAAAAAGAATGCATCCAGGGAGAACTGTATCCTTGAGACTTTAAAGCTGGCTGAGACACCATGATTGGGGAGCTTACCGGCTTTTCAGTGTGAGCTTTCTAACTGTATTTTGCTCAAAAGACATTGTAAATGAACTTCTGAATTCCTCTGTTTTCACTCAGAGACTAGTGCAGCTCTTGGACCTCATCAAAGAAGTGAGGTGGATGATGGTTAATGAGGAAACTCCCCACTAGCGTGAGTGTCAAATAAGTGTCTATGGAGTGCTTAGCCATAAATGTGACATCTGTATCATAGCCCCTTCAAGTCTCAGGGATCGTTGCAGAACCGGGCAGAAGACTGTAAGAACTGGAGGTTGTTCTGTTGCTTGGCTTGTGGAGTTCCCGTTTCCTCCAGCTCTTACTATTTCCCACTTCTTACATAAAATTCCATTCACTCTGCCCATCAGTTGGCCATCAGGCTCAGCATCTGCTTTGACAAGATAATTTGAACACAGGGAACTTCCCAGAGACTCATACTCCAACCAAGGACTATTCGTGGAGATGACCTGGAACCCCTGCACAGGTGTAGCCCATGGCAGTTCAGTGTCCAAGTGGGTTACATAGTAATGGGAAGAGGGACTGCCTCTGACATAATCTGATTGGCCTGCTCGTTGATCACTTCCCCCTGAGGGGGGAGCAGCCTTACCAGGCCACAGTAGAGGACAATGCAGCCACTTTTGATGAGAACTGATAGACTAAGATCAGAAACAAGAGGAGAACCTCCCCTATGAGTGGACTTGGGGAGTGGCATGCATGCAGAAAGGGGAGGGAGGGTGGGATCGGCAGGGGAGGAGGGAGGGGCTTATGGGGGGATACAAAATGAATAATGTGTAATTAATAAAAAAAAGTATTAAAAAAAAAAAAGAACTGGAGGTTGGAGACGGCTGGAGCCAAACAGTATCTCCTGGACCTTGTGGGCTTTGACAGTCACGAACTTACAGCACAAGACCAAGCCAACCACCATTCTAGCATGAAGATGGGAGCATCTCACAAGCCCTCTCCCCTAAGAAGTGATTGGCTATTAATGGTATCTAGGGCAGGGGAGTCTCAGTTTTCTTTAAGGATGTGACTACCAGTAGGTCAAACACACTCTAGCAGACCACCCAATACATATGAGCATATAGGCAGCACAAACTGAATTCAATGGGTTATTAAAAAGAACATATCAAGACAGAGAAGAAGAGAGAGCGGGGAGAGAGAAAGAAAGACAGAGAGAGAGAGACAGACAGACAGATAGAGTACAGAGCGGTGAGAAATTAGGAGAATCTGGGAGGAGTTGAAGGAAGACTAAGAGATGAATAGGATCCAAATTCTTAAAGAATTTACAAAATATTATATTTAAAAAACAGGAACAGTACTGCCTTCACTTGCATTTCAGGTTCCCTGTCTAATAGTATAATATAGATTATAATGTACAAAGACTAGAAAGTATGCTTTCCTAGTGTACTTTGGAGGTTGTCAGCTAGTGTTCTTGGGCTGATACAGCTAATTATTCTTTTCTACCTGTAGATGGAACCTATGAACAGACTATTGCTCTGTGTTTAGAAGCCTGAAATCTACAAGCACCACCATATAACTTTGCTATTTGGTTCTTATTTATATCAGTGGAGGAGGTTAATGTGTAAGAGCAAAGAGAGAGTAGGCATTCATCAACCTTCACTTTTGGGCTACTATTTTAGCAACAGTTGCATTTCTTTATAGACACAATTTGTCTCTGAACCTCTCTTTAGTGGGTATAGCTTCCCCTAGAATTTCTAACCTACATCACTCCTTGTTTCCTCTCTTACAAATCTCTGTGTGGCACATGATCTCTCATGTACATCCTCAGTCATCTTTATAACAGATCATTTCTTGATTTTCCTTTGCTTAGACACCTTATGTTTTTCTTCTGCAAGTACTATAACTGATAAGCCCAAATCCCTAGGCTGTAAGATGGAAACACTGTATGGCTTTTGTCTTTACAGTCTGCAGTCTATTACATTAGGAGGCAAGGAACCAGGAGTGATAGAAGCACTTCTAGGTTTTTAAAATTTTTACACAGCTTATTTTTTCTGTTAGCAATAAACTGACCTAAGTGACTTGTGTATATGCATACTAGCCTGGGATAATGGGGAATTAAAGGATGCCATTGAAATGAGGAATTCCTTATTCTTTCTAGAAATAACATTGGAAAGTTATCTTATCCTTAGATACCAGTGTCAAAAGTCATAAATAAAGTATTTCTAAAAGTACCCTATAAGAGTAGAGAATATGCTCAGAAACAAAGAGGGTCAAAAATTATACATGGTGTTGGACATTATACCATTCTTAGTGAGGATAAATCTGATCCACAGAGATGAACATATCTTAGCTCTGTCCCAGTTGCTCTGAAAAAGTTTTCAGGTTGCAAGAAGGAGGAGGAGGAGGAGGAGGAGGAGGAGGAGGAGGAGGAGGAGGAGGAGGAGGAGAAGAGAAGAAGAAGAAGAAGAAGAAGAAGAAGAAGAAGAAGAAGAAGAAGAAGAAGAAGAAGAAGAAGAAGAAGAAGAAGCAGCAGCTTGAAAACAGACACAAAGGGCTTCCTTAAAATTATAGTAGCTTGGGCAAAACTGCAGTGAAACTGCAACCTGGTTAGAATGAAAAGAGTCACCTTAGAGCAGTAGCAGGAAGGGACCTGTGTACTTTTCTACACTGTCAAAAGTACTCAGGATGCAAAGCCAGTCTAACCTCACCAGTATCTATAAGAAGGTGTGGTTCTCAGTGAGATCTGGGTCTATTGTCTGTAACAGACACTGACGTATGAGAAGAGCAGCAGAAATACCTACAGTAGCTTGGTTGCTTCTCAGCCCTGGTTCCCTATAGATTGTAATTGGTTTGTTGGGCCTCATTTTCTTCGCTTACTGTGTTCTGTTACTTGCAATGAAAGAAGTGATGAGCAAAATGAAGATCTGGGAAAATAATGAACATTACCTTGGGAATTTATCACTAGACTAATAATGAACTCCTTAATTTGTTTTTTTTCCCACCAGTTAATATTTTATTTTATTTTTTTTACAGCATGATTTTCTTTTTTATTTAGAAAAACATGTGTTTTTTTTGTTTTTTTATTAATTACAGTTTATTCACTTTCTATCCCCCATAAGCCCCTCCCTCCTCCCCTCCTGGTCCCACCCTCCCTCCCCCTTCTTCGCTCATGTCCCTCCCCAAGTCCACTGATAGGGGATTTTGCATGTATGGTTTTGACTGTATGGACTGGTTTTAATTTTTAGCCATTTTTTGGTTTGTAAGAAATATTAGACAGTTTTAAATAACAATTATAGTAAAAAACTATATGAGATACCTCAAAATATCTATGAAATGTGAAATATTCCAATAATCTTAGGTCTAGAGTTCTTTATGAGATTTTCCTATTTCATTTTTTTTTTCTAAAGAAATGGAATTATATGAAAACTTTCAAATCTTTGCCCAAAGCTCATTCCTTCTCTAGTTCCAGGCCTTAAAATTGGTAACTGACTTCTGTCTTCCCATGTCTCTCAGTATTATGCTCAAGTTTCTCCTTGCTTCAGCTCTAATTCTTTCAGTTGTTAGGACACTCAAAAACTCTGTGCTAGTCATTAATCACAATTGGCTTCATATCTTTTGTTTATGGCATGCCTGACTAGACTTATATTGTCTTTCATTCTTTTTCCTCCTACTCCCTCTTTTAATTCTCACACTGGATTTTTTTTCATCCTTCTATTTTAATAGCTATAGAAGAAAATATACTTTCCCATTTTATGATATCTGGTCTTGTATTCCAACAGAAAGTCTGATAATGCAAATCACATTATGGCTCATTGTCCCTGCTAAAAGAAGAAAGACATGGCATTTGAAATAAATATTGATGAAAACTATTAGTTTGTTCACCTCAGTAGTTTATGGAATATGTAAATATATATATATATATACACATATGTGTGTATGTATGTATGTTTATGATGTATGAAATTATGTTCTTTTAGAAACCCATCAATGGGAATTAGATCTGATGTCAGATAAAATGCTCAATTTATAAACTTATTCAATGGATTTTAAGTAAAGTATTAGTGAGGAATAATGCAATAGTTAATAGATCCCAGTGTTATTTGTCTGTCAGACTAAGCTAAGATTATAGTTAACAAAAGAGAAATAAACTTGCTGAATGATTTTTATATCCATAGTTAGAGCTACTGTATAATGTTTTAGAATGGAATTGGGTAACAATGTATTAGTTAATTTTCATTTCTTCTGGCTTACAAGTTTTGTTTATGATTTCAGAGAGTTATATTTCATGAGAGTAGAGTGAAAGCAGGTGCCAAGAGCAGCTGAGATCTCACAACAAAACTGCAAATGGCAGAAAGTGCACTGCGGATGGCAGGAGGCCTCCTTAAGCCCACCTTAAGGCACATCTCCATCAAGGCCACACTCCTAAATTCTTCTTAAAGAGTTCCACCAACTGAGGACCAAGTACTCAAACGTGAACTATTCTCATTCCAGCCACAACAGAGAATTTCCAACATTTCCATTCCATCATGTCATCACTTCTTCCAGAGTTTTTAACCTGTTCATAGTCAGTTAGGAAAGGACACGTTAGCTCTGTGTGGTAGTTAGAATTTCTCAAGAGACCAGATCAATACATTTGTGTGAACATATACATAAGAAATTTACTGTAAGAATTGCTTATCATGGTTTTTAGGGCTGATCATCCAGAAAAGAACACATGTCATTCCAGAAGAAAAACAACAAAGAAGCAATTTTCCTTTCTCTCGCAAAAATGCAAATGATTTTTTCTTAAGGTGTTTTACTGATCACGTAAGTTCATACACATTATAGAAAGTAATGCTTTATTCAATGCCAATTGACTTGAATGCTTAATTCACTCTAAATTATTCAACTACAGCTAAACTGGTGTTCGACCAAATTTCTGGACACGGCAGCTATGTTGATGCATGAATTATCCATCCCAGGGATCATGAAGTTTTTATTTTGCCCATTCAATTTGATTGTGCACTCTCTATGAAGAACAGATGTTTAAATAGGACATTTCTCTGTCTGGTGCCTCATAGATTCTTCAAATGCCTCAGCAGGAGCAACTGGCCACATCATCCAAGGCCTGTGTAAGGCATTCTCCTTGCTGGCCTGTTGTCCTCAGTCCCTGACTTTCTTTCTGCCTTTAACTGATTTAATTTTATCTTAAATGACACCTATTCTCTACTTGACTATCTTTGCCTCTTTCAGAGGTCCCTGGGAATAGGATTGTAAGTGTTTATATCCTGATTTTCTATTTCATTTGCTAGTACTTGGCCATAGAAATTATATGTAGAGTAAGTGAAAGGCCAAATTTGTTCCTTTCTATTGTTGAAAAATCACAAGAGGAGAGAGGCGGGCCAGAAGAAAGTGTTGGTCCCTGGCAAGGAGCTGCTTGGCATGACTAGGATGGAAATGGGGTTAGAATGAGGCTTCCAACCACACAGCCAGCTGGAGGATCACCAGTGGGGACCAATCTGTGATCTGACGCATATCACAGGGAAGGAGAGGGGCCTGTAAGAGGTTTAGGCACCCGACAAGCAGCCATAGGTCTTTGGGATTTTTCACAAATTAAAGAATCGAAATGATGAGGAGATTCACTTCAGATTAGCTTTGATTATTACATTGACCTGAACATCGGTACATAAAATTTCCATTAAAGTAGGCTTATTTTTGTGAAATGTTTTCATCACATGTGTATCATTTGATCCACTTTTACAGATTGAGTGTACAGAATGTCAGCAGTATTCAAAAATAAATTGTAAGGGCAAAAAAAAAAAAAAAAAAAAAACTGAAATACATTTCTGATACTATTTTTGTAAAGTCATAATTGCTTTATAAAATGATATGAGAAGACAATAGATTAAAATATCCATCAGAGTCTTTGTAATATGAAAGCATCAAAGGTGTGTGTGTGTATGTGATTGTTCATGTGTTTGCACACACGTGTGCGCACAGGTTCGTTCTATCATAAAATCCTCACATTTAGTTTGAAGATCAGTTTTTATGTTCTGTGTATATAACAATATATGACATATATTCATCTTCACAAAGTTCAAAAGGAATTCAGGAATTTATTGTGATATTTTTTTAAAAGTACCCACTATTTTATTAATAAAATAAAATATGTACTTTGTATATATGAGCCCTTGCGGTCAATTGTTTAATCCAGCTATGATTAAAATTCTTAAAAACAAATTTAATCACATATGGATTTTTATTCTGACTTTAAAGTTATTTTCTTAAAACTTTTTGCATATCCATCAACCAAATACTATTTTACAAATTTTCATTAATGTAAGGCATTATAAATATGGAGAAAAAAATGAACTTGTAATGGCCTATTTAGTAGCATAGCTGCAGGCACACTAGGACATTTATTAAATATTTTTGCTGGTTTCTAGTTGGAAATAAGGAGAAAATGAGTAATATATATCAGTAGTTGGTGGCTTTAATATTTTTATGGAAAGTAAATAAATTGAATAGTAAAAAGAGCTTTTGCATTGTTAAGGAACTATTTATGGTGAACTTTCCTATTTTCTAGTTCCCTTTCTATTATTATAATTACACCATCTTACAGAGTAAGAGGCAAGTCTTGTAGGGTGTTTTAATTTCAAGACCTGTGGTCTGTCCACATCATAATAAATGGGAATTTTGCATTTAATTATACGAATCTATTATTACTTCACAACAGGGAAAAGTGACAGACATCACCTTTGCTGTAACTGATACAGAATTAGGGAAAGAAAGAAAAAAAAAAAAAAAACCTCTGCATGCTTTTGAGGATGGAGCCCATGATTCTGGTGATTCCTGCTACACAGAGCTATCTGTAGTCTGGAGAGAGCTCAATACAACTGTCTCTTTTGTCCTCTGGGGAGATTACTATGGATTCTCACTCCAGGGGTCATGAATTTGTGCAGAGATGATGAGCGGGTAGCATCCCAAACAAACGGAGGCAATTCATCAGCTGGCAAGAAGACAGTTACCCAGCACTGACACACATCATCGTAAAAGATCCAATGGAAAAAATAAAAAAGGCTATTAGATAAAAAAGAATGAAATATTTTGAATGCACTATTTTTTCAGACTCAGAAATACATAATAATAATGACTCCAAAATAAGCTCTCTCACTTTTCCTATTTCATCTTTCTCATGATATTTTAAAAAAATCAACCATATGTTAAAACTATAATTTTAGGTCATGAAAAATTAAAGACATTTCTCTATATCAGAACAACATAAATACAAAAGTAACTTACAGAATAAAGCTATAATTCCTTGGCTTCAGTTAATTCATCATTTCTAAGGTATGCATATTATATTTGAAATTGTTTTTTATTTTTTTTTGTATTAGTTACAGTTTATTAACTTTGTATTCTAACTGTATCCTGCTGCCTCATTCCCTTCCAATACCACCCTCCCTCATCTCCTCCCTGCCCCTTTCCAAGTCCACAGCCTGGGGAGGACCTCCTCCCATTCATCTGACCCTGGTTTATCAGGTATCTTCAGGACTGGCTGCAAAGTTCTTCTCTGTGGCCTAGCAAGGTTGCTCCTCCCTTTGGGGGTGGTGAGGTCAAAGAGCCAGCCATTGAGTTCATGTCAGAAATAGTCCCTGTTCCCCTTACTAGGATACCTACTTGGAGACTGAGCTACCACAGGCTACATCTGAGCAGGGGTTCTAGGTTCTATCCATACATGGTCCTTGGCTGGAGAAACAGTCTCATAAAAGATCCCTGTACCCAGATATATTTGGTACTTGTGGAGCTCCTGTCCTCTCCAGGTCATAGTAACTTCCCCTTCTTTCATATGATTGTTTTCCAAATCATACAGACTCTACAGAATTTTGAACAAATAGATGCATAAAAAATAATAGACTTGCAAATTTCAAATGACTCAAAATCTTGTTTACTTATTTTCTAAATCATAGAGATCACAGACTACCAATCATAGCAGTTCCAAAACATGAATTTGTATCAGTATCATCTAACTGGACATTTCAGTATAATATATGGAGCCCCACTTCAAGCATCTGATCTCAATTGATCTGTATTTGGAAAAGAATATACATATCCTAAACATTCCTAATTGGTGTAAATGTGACTTGTCCATGGGCCACATTTTGTGAAATATCAGTATTATGGTGCGCCAATAGCAGAAGTTAAAAATATGATTTCAGCCAGTCGATAATCCTCTATCGAGAATTCTATTTAGCTCTGTTCCCCATTTTTTAATTGGATTACTTGGTTTGTTGATTTTCAGCTTCTTTAGTTCTTTATATATACTGGATATTAGCCCTCTGTCAGATAAAGGGTTGGTGAAGATTCTTTCTCAATCTGTAGGCAATCGTTTTGTTTTGATGATGATGTCCTTTGCTTTACAGAAGCTTTCAGCTTCATGAGGTCCCATTTATTGATTGTTGCTCTTAGAGCCTGTGCTGTTGGTGTTCTGTTCAGGAAGTTGTCTCCTGTGCCAATGAGTTCTAGGCTCTTCACCACTTTTTTTTCTAACCGATTTAGAGTATCTGGTTTAATGTTGAGGTCTTTGATCCACTTGGACTTTAGTTTTGTGCAGGTGATAAACATGGATCTATTTTCATTTTCCTAAATGTAGACATCCAGTTGGACCAGCACCATTTGTTGAAGATGGCTGTCTTTTTTCCATTGAATGGATTGGGCTGCTTTGTCAAAAATCAAGTATTCATAGATGTGTGGGTTTATTTCTGGAACTACTATGCGGTACCAGTGATCCTCCTTTCTGTTTTTATGCCAATACCATGCAGTTTTTATTACTATTGCTCTGTAGTACAGCTTGAGATCAGGAATGGAGATACCTCCAGATGATCTGTTGTTGTACAGGAATGTTTTGGAGATCCTGGGTTTTTTGTTTCTCCATATGAAGCTGAGAATCTTTTTTTCAAGGTCCGTAAAGAATTGAGTTGGTATTTTGATGGGAATTGCATTGAATCTGTAGATTGCTTTTGGCAGGATGGCCATTTTCACAATGTTTATCCTACCAATCCATGAGCACGGAAGATCTTTCCATCTTCTGATATCTTCTTCAATTTCTTTCTTCAGAGACTTGAAGTTTTTCTCAAACAGGTCTTTCACTTGCTTGGTTAGTGTCACCCTCAGGTACTTTATGTGGTTAGTGGCTATTGTGAAGGGTGTTGTTTCCCTAATTTCTTTCTTGGCCCTTTTTTCTTTGGTATACAGGAGGGCTTCTGATTTTTTTGAGTTGATTTGGTATCCTGCCACTTTGCTGAAGGTGTTTATCAGCTGGAGGAGTTCTCTGGTTGAATTTTTGGGGTCGCTCATATAAACTATCATATCATCTGCGAATAGTGACACTTTGACCTCTTCCTTTCCGATTTGTATCCCCTTGATCTCCTTTAGTTGTCTTATTGCTCTGGATAGGACTTCAAGTACTATGTTGAAGAGGTATGGAGAGAGTGGGCAGCCTTGTCTTGTTCCTGATTTCAGTGGGATTGCTTTAAGTTTCTCTCCATTCAATTTGATGTTGGCTATAGGTTTGCTGTATATTGCCTTTACTATGTTTAGATATGTGCCTTGTATCCCTGATCTCTCCAAGACTTTAAACATGAATGGGTGTTGGACTTTGTCAAATGCTTTTCTGGCATCTAAGGAGATGAACATGTGGTTTTTTCTCCTTCATTTTGTTTATGTGGTGGATTACATTGATGGATTTCCGTATGTTGAACCACCCTTGCATGCCTGGGATGAAGCTTACTTGGTCATGGTAAATGATTATCTTTGATGTTTTCTTGGATTTGGTTTGCAAGTATTTTATTGAGTATTTTTGCATCAATGTTCATTAGAGAGATAGGTCTGAAATGCTCAATGTCATTAGGCATTAGGGAAATGCAAATCAAAACGACCCTGAGATTTCACCTTACACCCATCAGAATGGCCAAGATGAAAAACTCAAGGGACAACACATGCTGGAGAGGTTGTGGGGAAAGGAGAACCCTCCTCCACTGCTGGTGGGAATGTAAACTGGGACAACCACTCTGGAAATCTATCTGGTGCTTTCTAAGACAATTAGGAATAGTGTTTCCTCAAGACCCAGCTATACCACTGCTAGGTACATACCCAAAGTTTGCTCAAGTACACAAAAGGGATATTTGCTCAACCATGTTTATAGCAGCTTTATTTGTAATAGCCAGAACCTGGAAGCAACCCAGATGTCCATCAATGGAGGAATGGGTACAGAAATTTTGGTATTTTTACACAATGGAATACTACTCAGCAATAAAAAAGGAGGAAATCATGAAATTTGCAGGCAAATGGTGGGATCTAGAAAAGATCATCCTGAGTGAAATATCCCAGAAGGAGAAAGACAAACACGGTATATATTCACTTATATAGACCTATAAGATATGATAAACTTAATGAAATCTGTATACCTAAAAAAGATAATCAAGAGAGCGGCCATGGGGTAAGATTATCAATCCTCGTTTTGAAAGACAGATGGGATGCGCATTGAACATTGACAGGAGTCTACTGAGTGCATTTGAAAGACTCTAACTAGCAGTGTTTTCAAAGCAAAGACTCATGACCAAACCTTTGGCAGAGTACAGGGAATCATAAGAAAGAAGGGGAGTTAGTCTGATGAGGAAAGGATAGGAGCTCCACAAGGACCAAATATATCTGGGCACAGGGTCTTTTCTGAGACTGACCTGCAACCAAGGACCATGTATGAATGTACCCTAGAACCTCTGCTCAGATGTAGCCTGTGGTAGCTCAGTAACCAGTTGGTTTCCCATAGTGAGGGGAACAAGGACTATTTCTAACAGGAACTCAATGACTGGCTCTTTGGCCTCCCCACCCCCCAAGGGAGGAGTAGTCCTGTTAGGCCATAGAGGAGAGCTTTGCAGCCAGTCCTGAAGATACCTGATAAAACAGGATCAGATGAATGGGGAGGAGGTCCCCCCTATCAGTGGACTTGGCAAGGGGCACGGTGGAGATGAGGGAGGGAGGGAGGGACTGGGAGGGAATGAGGGATCAGGACACGGCTGGGATATAGAATTAATAAAATGTAACTGATAAGAAAAAAATAAAATTAAAAAAAAAGAAAAAAAAAAGAAAAACTCGAGTGACAACACATGCTGGAGAGGTTGTGGAGAAAGGGGAACCCTCCTCCACTGCTGGTGGGAATGTAAACTGGTACAACCACTTTGGAAGTCAATCTGGTGCTTACTCAGACAATTAGGAATAATGCTTCCTCAAGACCCAGCTATACCACTGCTAGGTATATACCCAAAATTTCCTCAAGTACACAACAAGGACATTTGCTCAACCATGTTTATAGCAGCTTTATTTGTAATAGCCAGAACTTGGAAACAACCCAGATGTCCATCATTGGAGAAATGGATACAGAAATTGTGGTATTATTACACAATGGAATACTACTCAGCAATCAAAAATGAGGAAATCATGAATTTTGCAGGCAAATGGTGGGATCTAGAAAAGATCATTCTGAGTGTAGTATCCCAGAAGGAGAAAGACAAACATGGTATATACTTGCTTATATAGACCTACAAGATATAATAAACGTAATGAAGTCTATACACCTAAAGGAGATAAACAAGAAAGCAGATACGAGGTAAGATGATCAATCCTCACTTAGACAGACAAATGAGATGTGCATTGGACATATGACAGGAGTCTACCACAGAAGGCATCTGAAAGATCCTACCAAGCATTGTTTCAAAACAGATACTAAGACTCATAACCAAACCTTCGGCAGAAGGGGAGTTAGTATGACAGGGAAAGGATAGGATCCCCACAAGGACCAAATATATCTGGGCACAGGGTTTTTTTCTGAAACTGTTTCTCCAACCAAGGACAATGTATGGATATAACCTAGAACCTTTCCTCGGACAAAGCTCGTGGTAGCTCAATAACCAATTAATTTCCTATAGTAAGGGGAACAGGGACTATCTCTGACAGGAACTCAATGGCAGGCTCTTTGACTCCCCACCCCCCAAAGGGAGGAGCAGTTCTGCTAGTCCACAGAGGAGGACTTCGAAACCAGCCCTGAAGATACCTGATAAAACAGGACCAGACGAAAGGGGAGGAGGTCCTCCCCAATCCATGGACTTGGAAAGGGGCAAGGAGAAGCTGAGGGAGGGAGGGTGGGATTGGGAGGGAATGGGGCCGTGGGTTGCAGCTGGGATGCAGCTGGGATGCAGAGTTGATAAAGTGTAAATAATAATAACAAACAATAACAAAATTTAAAAAAAGAAAATTAAAAAATTATGATTTCAGGAGAGAAGATGGCAGTTTAGGGTAACATCTCTGTATGTCTGAAACAATAAATATGGTCAGAAGATGTAGGTGACACAGAAAGCCACAATAGCAGAATGGTAAAAGGTTGACAATGTGAGACCAGGTGAAATTGGGAAATGTTGATATTTAAATTTTTACAAGCAGCAGACTAATTTCTGGCACTGTGCAACGTGGAAGGAAAGTTGAAAGATCCCTGCCAGTATGGCTTAAATAAAATGAAAGGGGAAAAATATCCTCATAGTACTTGACATTTGCAGAATCAGGAACTCTACAGAAATTTAGTTCTATATGGGGGAAGCATTGCAATCTGCAGAGCAAGAAGAACAGCTGAGGATGGGGAAGGTTATGTCCTAGCTTACTCACTTGTATCCTGCTAGAAATTATTTTAAGAAATGTCTTACTCTCGAGTCTTTATACAGGGGACAGAGAAGTACCTGCAGAAAGCTCAAGACACTAAAGGCTTTGTCCTGTCTGTGGGCTAAGCCAATGATCCTATAATTAATCAGCAAGGGACTAGGAAAACTTGATGCAGATACACATCTATTTGGATGTTATATCCTGGCCTTTGAAAATAGGAAGAGAATACTTATGTTTGGATATAGGTAGGCTGATAGCACAGACACCAAAGTGAACAAAACTCATGTTTCTCTCTCTCTCTCTCTCTCTTTCTCTCTCTCACTCTGCCATTGAATGCTGCCTTGTTTTGACTATTTTCTATATTCCCAAATCTATGGAGATATTACCTGAAAGCACATGCACTAGACTGATATTTCCCAGGTCCAAACTTGCATAGTGCCTCTGATATTAGGGGACATTCAATAGAGTTTTCCATGGTCTCAGCTGATGGGAAAATTAAAGTGTCTATTTACCCTGTGATGTTTGGTGTGCAAGTGGATATCTCTGGTAGGAATTAAGCTAAGAATAGTAGCTGGCATCTTGATGGAAAAGGCAAATTTGGGATCAATTTGTCTATGGGACTTCTCTCTTGTTAACAGAGAAGATGACTCAAAAAAAAAAAAACTAAGTAAAATGAAAGCAACAAGCTTTGGAACAAAATTGAAGCCTTTGGTCCTCAGCAATGGAAAAAGTTGATGGTGTTGGTGCTTTGGTTTTATTGTTTTATTTTGCTCTGTGTCTGTTTTATTATGTTTTCCCACAGTATTGCTCTCTTACCTTCAGAGATATTGATTTTATCTCTCTTGATTTTCTCTTTTCCATTCCTTACTCCCCTTTACAGTTATGTTTATTAATAATAATAGTTAATGAGAATTTTAACTTCATTACTATAAAATATTTTAGTTAATTCTATACATATCATGATTTTTCTTTATTGAAAATGTAGTTATTTTTATCACTCTAACAAATCCTTTGATTTTCAATTATTGTTGTTATTATCAACTTGGTTCTCCTCACTGAGTAATAGTGGGCTGTGATACATCAAGAGTAGTTTGCTGACTACAAACTTCCTTTTCATAAACTAAATGTACTCCTCTCCAGCTGTACAAATTACATCAGGAAAACACAACAATAACAAAAGGAAAGAAAATGTAGCCTCTTTAAAATTATAACTTTTTTTTACATTTTTAATTAAATTTTTATTTTTAATATTAATTACAGTTTATTCACTTTGCATCCCAGCTGTAGACACCTCCATCCCTCCCTCCCAACCTCACCCTTCCTTTCTCATCTCCTCCCATTCCCTTCTCCAAGTTCACTGATAGGGGAAGTCCTCCTCCCCTTCCATCTGACCCTAGTTCATCAGGTCTATACCTACATCTGAATTGTTTGATGTACTGGAAATGTCAAGACAAATCAAAGTCTCATTTTGGAAATGATCAATGAACTAAAAGAGGATTCAAATAAACAGATGGATGATGATGTAAATTCAAAACCTAGATGATAAACTCTCTAAATGAGAATTATAAAGTGATAAAATTATTTTCATTTATTCATTTTATTTTTTTCTTTATTAATTACACTTTATTCACTTTGTATCCCCCTCGTGGTTCCCTCCCTCCTCCCATCCCAATCCCTTCCTTCCTCCATCTGCATGCATGCCCCTCCTCAAATCCACTGATAGGGGAGGACTTCTTTTCTTTCCTTCTGATCCTAGTCAATTAGGTCTCATCAGGAGTGGCTGAGTTGTCTTCTTCTGTGGACTGTAATGCTGTAAAGAGCAGGCCAATCAGTTCATGTCAGAGACAGTCCCTGTTCCTATTACAAGTGATAGAAATTTTAAAACAATAGAAGCAGATGGAAAATTTTAAAACAAAGGGCTCAATAAATCAAACTTTCAAATTAATAGAAATTACTCTTGAAAGAACAATTCTAAACTTCCTATGGTAAAACAAAAACCCAGAATAACTAAAACAAGCATATACAATAAAAGAACTTCTGGAGGTATCTCTATCCCTGACCTCTAGTTATACAACAAAGCAATAAGAATAAAAATCGCATGGTACTAGGATAGAAATAGATGAGTTGATCAATGGAATTGAATTGAAGACCTAGAAATAAACACACACATCTATGGTCACTTGATTTTAGACAAAAGGGTCAATACCATACGATGGAAAAAAGGACATCATCTTCAACAAATAGTGCTGGTCTTATTGGATGTCTACATGTAGAAAAATAAAAATAGATCCATATTTATTGCCCCCACAAAACTCAAATCCGAGTGGGTCAAAGACCTCACTATAAAGTGGGGAAGAGCTTGAACTCATTGGCACAGGAGACAATTTCCTGAACAGAACACCAACATGTAAGCTCTAAGATCAACAATTAATGAGTGGGACCCCTTGAAACTGAAAGACTTTTGTAAAGCAAACTACACTGTCTACAGAACAAAATGACAGCCTTCAGACTGGGAAAATATCTTCATCAACCCTACATCTGACAAAGGACTGATATCTCCAGATTATATAAAGAACTCAAGAAGTTAAACACCAACAAACCAAATAATCTAATTAAAAAATGGGGTACAGAGCTAAACAAAGAATTCTAAACAGTGAAATATCGAATGGCAGAGAAAAATTTAAAGAAATGTTCAGTATTCTCAGTTATCTAGAAAATGTAAATCAAAATGATCCCAAGATTCCACTTACACCCACAGATCGGCTAAGATAAAAATACTCAAGGGACAACACATTCTGGAAATGTTGTGGAGAAAGGAGAACCCTCGTCATTGCTGGTAGGATGTAAACTGGTACACTACTTTGGATATCAATCTGGTGCTTTCTCTGACAATTAGAAATATTGCTACCTCAAGATCCAGCTATACCACTCCTGGCCATATATCTAAAAGATGCATAGTCATACAACAAGAACATTTGCTCAACTATGTTCATAGCAGCTTTGTTTGTAATAGCCAGAACATGGGAACACCCTAATTTCCCTCAACCAAAGAATGGATACAGAAATTGTTGTATAAGTTACACAATGGAATACTACTCAGCAATTAAAAACAAGTAAATCATGAAATTTGCAGGCAAATGGATGAAGCTAGAAAACATCATCCTAAGTGAGGTAATCCAAAAGAAGAAAGACACACTGATATATACTCACTTATAAGTGGATATAACAGTCATATAATATAGGATAAACATACTAAAATCTATAGTCCTGCAGAAGATAAACAACATGGAGGGCCCTGGGGAAAATGCTTAATCCTCATTCAGAAGGGAAAACAGGACAGACATCAAAAGTGGGAGAAGACAGGGACCAGGACAGAAGCCTACCACAGAGGGCCTCTGAAAGACTCTACCCAGCAAGTTATTGAAGCAGATAATGAGACTCATAGCCAAACTTTGGGCAAAGTGCAGGGAATCTTATGGAAGAAGGGAGAGATAGAAAGACCTGGATGAGAAAGGAGCTCCACAAGGAGACCAATAGAGCCAACAAATTAGGCTCCAGCTTGGTTTGCAGAGACTGATGCACCAACCAAGGATCATGCATGAAGAGGATCTAGACCCTCCGTTAGGAGGCAGCCAATAGGAAGCTCAATCTTCATGTTGTTAACCTAGTAAGGGGAACAAGAACTGTCTCTGAAATGGAATCTGTTCCCTGCTCTTTGATCACTTTAGCCTAATGAGGGGCCATTGCCAGGCCACAGAGGAAAAAGATGCAGGCAGTCCTGATAAGACTTGATAAGCTGGGATGAAATGGTGGGGAGGAGGGCTCCCCCTTTCTGAGAAATAGGAAAAGAGAATGGGGGGAAGAGGGAGTGAGGGTGGGATGGGGAGGAGATGAGGGGTGGGGCTACAATTGGGATGTAAAGTGAATAAATTATAAAAATTAAATTTAAATTAAAAAAAAAGATGCTGAGACTCACAGCCAAACTTGGGGTGATAAATAGGAAACCTTGTGGAAAAGTGGAGAAAAGAGAGGAGGATCTGGAGGTGACAGGATCTCCTTAAGAAAAACAACAGAGCCAACTAACTAGGGCCCAGAGGGGTTTGCTGAGACTGAAGCATCAACCTAGGACCATACATGAACTGGACTTAGGACCCCTATAAAGATTTAATAGATGGGTGGCTTAGGTCCTCTAGTAAGGGAAGTAGTTATTGCATCTGACATGTAGTGAGTTGCCAGTTTTTTGCTCTTTCCCCTGGAGGGACTGCCTTGCCAGGCCACAAGGGAAGACAACATGCTCAGTTCTGACGAAAGTTGATGAACTGGGCTGCATAGGAAAGGAAGCTCCCCTTTTCTGATTAAAAGCAGAGGGAGAGTAGACTGGAAGGGAAGTAGGTATTGGCCTATAATAAGGATGTAAAGTGAATAAAAAATAGTTTTCTCTGAAAAAAATAGTAGACATTATCACCAATAAGTAGATATTCATAGCCTCTCGAGTGATTATTACATTTTAGAAGAGAAACTGATTTCAAAGTATTTTACAAAGAATATGTGGATATGGAAGCCTAAATTGTAGATTTTCCTGTTTTTCTTAGTCTTTAAAATATGTTTGTCCAGTTGTTTACAATATTTGTTCGATTGTATGTCTTTGGACTCTGTGACCCATTTTACTTAATGAGAAACAGGAAGTCAGGGGCCTGAGATATGGTTCAGTACTTAAGAGCACTTAGTTACTCTTCCAGAGGATCTGGGTTCAGTTCTCAGAACCAACATCAGGCAGAGCACCAACCCTTCTAAATTAACTTCCAAGGGATCCATTACCCTCTCCTGGAAACGGTGATCACTACACACAGACACATAGGTGTATGCGTATATACATGCATACAAGTACACATAAATAAACACACAAATCTTTAAAATTAATGAAAGAAAGTGATTATTTCTCTATTGCTATTTTATCATATATATAAAACATTTAAAACTGTGTCATGAAAATATATGGTAGGTACAAACAGTCCTAGTATTAAATAGGAATGATTGCTGAGAGCCATGTACCAGGAATCTGTATAATCACAAAGGCTTCACAGAGAGAAATGTGGCAGTCATGAAGCCAAACCGAATGCAACTCTGCAAAGACGTATGCTTCCTAAAGAAGACGGTATTGGTTTTATTACTAAACAAGGCACAATGATGCACGCATATAACACACTTCATACATTTTTGCATATATTATCTATCATACTGTCTATCTGCATCTATATCATATGTCTATCTATCTGTTATTCATTTATCAGTTATCCATCCATCCATCCAGATCTCTTAAAGTTAATTGTTGGGATACATTCCAGTAAACACATTGTAAGTAAAAAGTAGCATAAATGTAAAGGCTAGATTGATGCACCAACCAAGAACCATGCACAAAGAGGACCTAGACCCCCTGCTCAGATGTGGCTGATTGGCAGCTCAGTCTCCATGTGGACCTCTGAGTGAGCAGAGTAGGGCCTGCCTCTGTCATGAACTCAGTTGCCTGTTCTTTGATCAGCTGTCCCTGCCAAGGTGGTCTTGCCAGGTCACTGAGGAAGAAGATCCAGCAGTCCTGATGAGACTTGATAAACTATGGGTAGATGGCAGAGGAAGAGAAGGTCCCTCTTCAATGGACTAGAGGAAGGGGTTAGGAGGAAGAGGGCATGAGGGTGGAGCTGGGAGGGGTTGAGGGAGGGGGCTTCAACCAGGGTATATAATGAATAAATTGTGAAAGCAATTAAAATAATAAAAGAAGAAAAGATGGCTCAGCAGTTTAGTTTCTTGGTAATCTTCCAGAACCAGAGTTTGGTTCAGAGAATTCACAGTGGGTGACTCACAGCTTCTTGTAACCACTGATGCAGGTGATTTATTCCCTTTCATGGCCTCTGTAGTCACCAGCACATATTTGGCATACTTATATTCACACACACACCCCATACACATACATAATAAATAAATAAAACATTTAAACAAAATTTAAAAGACAGTTAATAATATACCTATTTTACTTAACATCACAGTTGAGCAAAATAATCCACTGTACAATGTTGAATGTTTGTCTTCTCCTTATGTGGCTGACTGGGTGCCGTGGCTTGGTTGTATTGCCCAACATGTCTAGAGAACATCTTATTACATATTGTTATTCCAGAAAAAAAATCAAAATTAAAAAATTATTTTCTTACTGTCATAAAGTTAAAAATGCAACATGTCAAAACAAGTTAAATATTCAGCAATATATTCCTCATATAATTTGTATGCAGAATTTACTTGGCTTTGTTATGGATTCATTGGTAGAAATATCTTCTCTTTTTTAATGTCATGGAAAAGACTCATTATCTTGTTTTTGCTGCCATGGAAATATAAACACACACATGTCTTTCAATATTCTTATTCATGGATTGTTATAAACACTTGAAGAATAAACAAACATGTATAAATGTTTAAATATGTGTTTATTATTTGCTTAAGTTAATAAATATAAATTAAATGTAGCTCTCTTGAATTAATTTTGACATGCTTATTGATGTTCATTTTTATTTGTAAAGTATGGTATTTTGCTTTATTTTCTGTGACTAATAAGTCTATGGCACAGATTGCAAGAAGAGAGATTCATGCAATTCAGGAATTGAAAAAGATGATAGGCTATATGGCAATGACCTTTTACAGACTTGGTTCTTAGGCAATGGCAGAAATCATATTCCAAGGTATGGAGAATGTGAATTAATATCATTCCTCTTTCTCTCTTTTTCTTTCTCCCTCCTCAACTCTCATCTAATAAAGCTGCTAGCATCCTAATGGCTAAATCCCTTTCTAAATATTTCCCAACATTTCCACTTCTATCAAAATAATGAGCTGAAATTTCAACATTGATAATACCTTCCACGGAAAATTATGCCCCACATGAGTTTTGCAAGGATGTACTATTTCCAGTTATGCCAGACTACACTGGCTAAGTTTTTATACCCTCAGATCTAATTCTGACTCTAGTAAATAGCAACTGTGCTCTGGGACAGTGGATGTAAACAGTTAACTAGTTGCTTTGGCTTTCTTTCTGTAAATGGAGATGATATTCATAGCCATCTGTAGCAGAGTTGCTATGAGGATTAACTAAGCTAAGAGACTAATATGTTGAGTGTCAGCACCAAGACAAACAGGGCTTAAAATATAAGTCAAATGTAAGCATAAATTATCTCCACTTCCCCCTCTTGAAACAATTCTTCTTTTTGAAATATTGCTTATTCTCTTCACAGATTTCATTTTTCTCTATCTGTTGCTGCATCAAATTGTTTTTTCTTTAAGCCTACAATTTTTCCTCTGATTTGAATTTTACTGAATCACAATTGCTGTTCAAGACGTCCTTTATACTTCCTTTAAAGTTCTTAGTCTGGTAATTGTGGATTTCATTTGCATTCGTCTTCACATCCAGGCTTTCCGTCTCCTTGAGTGCTTGCTTTCACTTTAAAGCATCTGTGTTCTCTAAGCTCTAATTTATTATATGGGTTTTATATTTCCTTCTATTTAAAATTGTTTGCAATGACTGTTTCAACACAGACATGTCGCCCTTGTGCCTATCTAGAGTCTGTACCTTTATGGACTAGTGTTCATAGTACTGGAAGTTACTGTGTTTGCTACCAAAGAAGAAAGGTCAACACCAAACCAGCTAAAAACTTAGATTCCTGTGAGTCTTGAAAGAGCTAGTGGGTGATTTTACACTATAAGATGAACCACTGGATTTCATTGGCTGTGTCTTCACTTTTACAACCATGGATCTTAAAACATAATTATCTCAAAATTATTTACAATTTACCAGTTATTTTTTTCTTTATTTTGATACTTTTTTGATTCATCTTTTAGTGAGCTTTATTGTATAGGTTTGAAATTTCAAAGCATAACGGCATTTCTTTAACTGTGTTCACAAAGGCTAATATTAATTAGAATTTAGATCTTTAAATTTAAGAATGAACTAGCCCACAGAGGAAGAGAATGCAGTCAGTCCTGTGAGACCTGATAGGTTAGGGTAAGATGGAAGGGGACTAGGGGGAGAGGAGGAGGGAGGTTGGGATTGAGAGGGGATGAAGTGGGGAGCTACAGATGGGATAAAAAGTGAATAAATTGTAATAGTAAAAAAGAATGAAGTGCTTTCTCGTGGAGCTCCTATCCCCTCCAGATCTTTCTATCACCCCCTTCTTCCATAAGGTTTCCTGCACTCTGCCCAAAGTTTGGCTGAGTCTCAGTACTTCCTTCGTTAGCCTGATGGAGAGAGCCTTTCAGCGGTCCCTGGTGGAAGACTCCTGTCCTGTTCCTTGTCTTCTATTTCCAAAGTCTATCCTGTTTGCCCTTCTGAGTGAAGTTTCAGCCTCTTCCCTAGGGTTCTCCTTGTTGTTTAGCTTCTCTAGGATTATAGACTTTTAGTATGTTTATCATATATTTTATGGCTAATATCTTATACACTTATAAGTGCATATATAGCAAATGTGTCTTTCTGCTTCTGAGTTACCTCACTGAGGATGATCTTTTCTAGGTCCATCCATTTCCATTTGTCTGAAAATTTCATGATTTACTTGTTCCTAATTGCTGAGTAGTATTCTATTGTGTAAATGTACAACAATTTCTGGATCCATTCTTCTATTGAGGGACATCTAGGTTACTTCCAGATTCCAATTATTATGAATAAAGTTAATATGAACATAGTTGAGCAAATGTCTTTGTTGTATGGTTAAGTGTCTTTCAAGTGTATGTCCAGGAGTGGTATAGCTGGATCTTGAGGTAGCACTATTTCTAATTTTCTGAGGCCTAAACCCTGGGTTCATGAGGGGATGTGCAGAGATTGATATTCCAACCAAGGACCATGCATGGAGAAGACCTAGACCCTCTGCTCAGAAGAAACATGTGAGTTTCCTTGTGAGTTCGCTAGTAAGGGGAGCAGGGACTGTTTATATCATCACATCAGTGGCCAGCTTCTTGATCACCTCACCCTGGGATCACAGCCTTGCAACGCCACAGAGGAAGATGATGCAGCCAGCCCCTATGAGATTTGATAGGCTAGGGTCAGATGGGGGTGGGGGAGTCCTCCACTATCAGTGGACTAGGGAAGAGGCATAGGGAGAGAAGAGGTAGGGTGGGTGGAACTGGGAGGAGACAAGGGAGGGAGCTACAGATGGGGTACAAAGTGAATAAATTGTAATAAATAACAATATATAAATAAACAGAAAAAAACAAAAACAAAACAAAAAGAAGGAAGTGAGATCAAATGATGAGACAGTCCATTGTTTTCAGACCACTGATAGAGAATGTTAGTTCTGCCATGAACACGTTCTGTTATTTCATTTTGTATTTGGAGAAGCCACACATGGATGTGGAGGTCAGAGATCAACTTAAGATAATAATATATCTTCTATCTTGCGGGCCTGGGGTCAACTTAGGTTGTCTGGTTTGGCTTGCCAACTGAGACATCTCACAGGCCATGTGCTTTCTTTCCTGATTTCTAACTATATTTTGATACTGCTTTCTATTTCTCTAGTTATTTGTGAAGAATTATATTTCAATAGGATTCCCAAAATTGGAATATAGGAATTCTAAAAATCAAGCTTGGCTAAAAAGAAATATAATGCAAACAACAAATGAGTCATATGTGTGTTTATCATTGTTGTTTCCCAAATATATCTAACATATATACTTACTATAAAACATATTTAAATGTTTTGCTATCTTTTTAACTCTTACATTTCACACTTAGAACATATTTAATATTTCACACACATCAATTACTTAAATATGCACATTTGGGTTATAGTTCCCAAAAGAGGTGCTGAAACTTAGTAACTTACTAAGGAAAATGGATTAATAAGCTAGAAGCCAAGAGTGCTCTCCTTCCATCAGAGATATTGCCATTGTTTACTTTCTGTTTTAAGAAATTTATTCCCAAATTAATGAAAGATTTTTTTTTTCTGGAGATAAACATTGCTGAAAGAACTTGAAGCCCAACAAAATGAAGCTGAATAGAACTATGAAGTGTCCTTCAGAGCTTTGCAACTCCGCCCTTCTGTGGAGCATGTGTTAGGAGAACACATGTTATAATAGCCTGCTATAGTGGATACACTCATATGCAAACATCTCATTGTTCTTTCTTGAAAGTCCTTGCTCTGCTGCAGTGTCTCTCCTGCTCTGGTTGGGGAGTGATTCTCTTGGTCCTGTCACGTAAATAATCAATACTCACACTTCCTAGCATCATTGTATTTATGTTTTCATCATCAATTGTTCAGTAAGCAACTCTGCAAGTAAATGAGGCTGATGAATGGCAACAGGTAACACAATATAGCCCCAGACCTTGAAAAGCTCAACTGTTAATCCTTAGAAAAACAAACCAATATTATCATCAATAACAACCAAAGACAGAAAATTTGCTGTACCCAAAGCAAGGTAACTTGTTGCTGCATGTTTTCAAGTCTATCAAGTTCCATGACAATATGCTGACATTTGCCAGACCCCTTTCAAACTAAACACATATGCGCCCTTTTGTTCAACTTGTAGATCATATGCTTCCCAACATTATCTGAGTAGGCTTATGTAAATGTCTTTTAATTCCTTTCTTTTAAAAAAAAATTAAACATCTTGTTCATCTTATATTCATTGTGTTTCTCCATGGAGTAGTAATCTTTAGGGATTTTTTTCTCAATAAAATGCATGAATATGCAACAAAAGAAGTAATTAATTCAATGAATTAATCATACCATTATGTTTAGGAGTCAGACATGTTTTATCAGTTCTTTGATGTGAACTACCATGGGGAACAATCTATCTTATCTGTCATTGAGATGGATTTTATTAAAAATTAAAAGTCTCCAACCTGCAATAAAGCTAAAGATCAAGGACATGTCTAATAATATTTTATTCACATTGCAGCTGTGCTTTGGCCTTTAAATATTTTACCAGATTACTATTGTGCCATTTTAAGATATCAAAACCTATTTGAGACTGAAATCCCGCAGAGAAACAACTCATAAATAGCAGTTTATACTTTAGCCTTTTGTTACCAAATGTTTAAAAGCAAGATATTTTCTTAATAATGACAGCAATGTGCTTGACAAGGTGATCAGAAATGATGTCCTATAAATACTTGCAGCAGCACTTTTAGTGCCCATAAAACAAATGCAAAACTGTACCGGGTCTCAAATAAGAGACTGAAGAAGATAACAGAGGTGGGATAGTATTACACAACACAAGATTAATTTGCAACTTCGGCTTAAGGAGAGAGTGTGCCCGGAGAATATTCTCTGAATATCAATATCTTGTTCATGGTACAGCTGTACAGAGAACTGAAAAATGCACATGATGACAATTGGCTCTTTCCATGTCTTTTTAATACAAGTTAATCATCTCCTGAAAACCACAGTGTTTTAGGGTGGTGGAGCAGTCATTAATTCAATGAATAACACGGATTTTGCTGAGCTGTTGACTGAATAAATTAGTACCTTTACTTCAGAAAGTACAGTGCATAGGGCAGGCAAATTGGACATCTAGATTAAACTACCTTCCCAGCAGCCAAGCTAGTAATATGCAAAAGCTAGAGTACGAGTACATTTTATTTCAAAGTGTCTTTTGACCTATTTTAAAACTTCTTTATATGTGATATTGAACTATGAAGAAATAATACAAAATGAGCAGTGGCCTGCCCAAAGGCTTTTAAAAAAATCTCCAGGGGAGATACAGTATGACTGAGTTTTAAAGAAGGGGTAAGAGCTATGCACTTGAAACAATGGCAACAGAAGGCCAAAGCTTTAGATTCCTGGGTAGACAGTGTGTAGGGATAGTGTGTAGGGTGTTAGACTTCAGACTGGAAACAAGAAAATAAGTGACAGGATGGGTGTATGGGACAGGCTATCAGTGAAAAATGCAAATCGCTAATACAAAACAAAGAACTTATTAAAGAAAGGGATTGATAGGACACTATGAAAATGTCCAGCTTTATGAATTATGGCAGTTAATTGTAGATGTCAACTTGTTTGGGTGGATTAAAAAAATATTATTTCTGTATGTGACTTTGAGACTATTTTCCATAAAATATTTGCATTCAAAGCACTGGACCACTTATGTGAGTGGAAAAGAACAAAACTCTAAAAATGAAAGTATAAATATGTTCTTTTGCTCTTCTCTCTCTCTCTCTCTCTCTCTCTCTCTCTCTCTCTCTCTGTGTGTGTGTATGTGTGTGTCTTCTTTTACCAGTTTGCCATTTTTGGTTTTTCACGTGTAGATGCCATATCATGGAACTTATTGGTCTCTGAAGTTACATGAGCCAGTTCTTACAGCAGATCTTTTCCCCCTCTTCCTTCCATGCTTTAACTTTTCTTGTTTGTTTTCCTCATGCCCCTCATCTTGTCCTCCTTTACTACCATATCCCCTTTCTTTACACATACATACATACACATAGATAGATAGATAGATAGATAGATAGATAGATAGATAGATAGATAGATAGATAGAT
>NW_026589732.1:8123860-8153131 GCF_907164565.1 Psammomys obesus | reverse complement strand
GATAGATAGATAGATAGATAGATAGATAGATAGATAGATAGATAGATTGTCTCTCTGTCTGTCTCTCTGTCTAACTGACTATCTATCTATGTCAATCAGCAACTAATTGGTTCTATTTCTTTGCAATCTAAAACTCAAGCATTGCATATGAAACTCACAGAGACTTTCTTGACCTAATTGAGGAAAATAGAGATTAAATAGAAGCTTTACTGAGATGCTTTTCTTTAAATATTATGAATATCTAAAGAATATCTAACAGTGAATATCTAACAGACTCTGTTTATTTGTTTATTTTCATTACTTACACGCTGGCTCCATTATTTCCTTTATATTTCTCTGTTTAGATAGCTGCCAGAAACAAATTATGGGAGGAAGGATTATATTTCTTTGTAGTGTTAGCAGGATTTTAGTACATCACAGCAAATAAAGCAGGTTTGAACTGCTCAGTGTGTAAGAGCAAGGAGTGGTATCAGCTTACATTGTGACAGACCAGAGAGCAAGAGAGATAAGTGCAGGTATAACTTTCAAATGTCAGTCTCCAAGTGGCCCAGCCTTTATAAGAGTAGGACAAACTGGGGCCCCAGCTTTCAAAGCAGGAGCCTCAGGAACACATTTCAAATTGAAACATAACGCCAGTGAATGTAAGATAATTGTTGGATTCTAAAATGAAAGATTTTACAGTGAGCAGGAAGGCAAAAGAGGAAGACAGGCACAATTCTACCAGACCTTCAAAGAAGAGCTAATATCAATACTCTTCAAACTATTCCACAAAATAGAAATGGAAGGAACATTACCAAACTCATTCTATGGGGCCACTGTCACCTTGATACCTAAACCACACAAAGACCCAACAAAGAAAGAGAATTTCAGACCAATTTCCCTTATGAACAGTGACACAAAAACAGTAAAATGCTCACAAATCAAATCCAAGAACACATTAAAGATATCATCCACTATGATCAAGCAGGCTTCATCCCGGCATGCAGGGGTGGTTTAACATATGAAAACCATCAATATAATACATCATTTAGACAATCTGAAAGAAAAAATAAACACATGATTATCTCCTTACATGTTAAAAAAGCATTTGACAAAATCCAACACCCTTTTACATTTAAAGTCTTAGAGAGATCAGGGATTCAAGGTACATACCTAAACATAGTAAAGGCAATATATAGGAAGCCTATAGCAAACATCAAACTAAATGGAAAGAAATTTAAATCAATCTTACTGAAATGAGGGACAAGGCAAAGCTGCCCATTTTCCCACTGTATCTTTCAAATACAGTACTGGAAGTCTTCATTAGAGCAATGACACAACTAAAGATAAAGAGGCTAAAAATTGGAAAAGAAGAAGTCAACTGTTACTATTCAAATATGACATGACAGTATATATAAATTATGCCAAAAATTCTAGTTAGGGACTCCCGTGGCTGATAAACACCTTCAGCAAAGTAGCTGGATACAAAATTAACTCAAAAAAATCAGAAGCCCTCCTGTATTCAAAAGAGAAATGGGTGAAGAAACAAATTAGGGAAACCACACCCTTCACATTAACCACAAAAAAACCCAAAGCATAAAGTATCTTGGTGTAATTCTAACCAAGTAAGTAAAAGAATTTTATGAAAAAAACTTCAAGTCTCTGAAGAAACTGAAGAGGATATCAGAAGATACAAATATCTCCCAAGCTAATGGATTGGAAGTATTAACAGAGTGAAAATAGCCATTTTACTAAAAGCAATCTACAGATTCAGTGAAATTCTCATCAATATACTAACATAATTATTTACAGACCTTGAAAGAACAATTCTCAGCTTCATATGGAGAAACAAACAAACAAACAAAAACCCCAGAATAGCCAAAACTATCTTGTACAATAAAATATCTTCGGAGGTATCTCCATCCCTGACCTCAAGCTGTACTACAGAGCAATAGTAAAAACTGCATGGTACTGGCATACAAACAGACTGGTGGACCAATGCAATCAAATAGATGATCCAGAAATAAACCCACACACCTATGGATACTTTATTTTTTACAAAGAAGCCAAATACATATAAAAGAAAAAGATAGCATCTTCAACAAATGGTGCTGGTCTAACTGGATGTCTACATGTAGAAAAATGCAAATAGATCCATATTTATCACCCTGCACCAAATGAAAGTACAAGTGTATCAAAGACTTCAACATAAAACCATACATACTAAATCTGTTAGGAGTAAAAGTGGGAAAGAGCCTTGAACACATTGGCACAGGAGACAACTTCCTGAACAGAACACCAAGAGCTCGTGCTATAAGGTCTAAGATTAATAAATGGGACCTCATGAAACTGAAAGGCTACTTTAAAGTAAAGCGTAGTGTTGACAGAACAAAACAACACCATACAGACTGGGAAAAGTCCTTCACCAACCCTACATGTGACATAGGGCTAATATACAGAATATATAAAGAACTCAAGAAATTAAACACTGGCAAATCACTCAAATTTGGGGGTGTCTGGTGAAGCCATGATGTCCTGATTTTTTTTTTTTTGGATGTGTTCTTATTCCGACCTCTAGCCATCTGCTTATCTGTAATCTCTGTTGCTTGTTCCGGGAGTCTGTACTAGACTGGGTCTGTCTGTCTCTGGTGTCTGGAGTGCTCTTCAGGAAGATGTGAGAGTGTTTCAGCTGTAGCTAAGGGAGGAAGGTTGCAGGCACATGTGTACAAGCATTTGTGTATGCGTGCAAGTGTGCCTGGAAGGACAGGATGCTACAGCATGTAAGTGCTTGAAAGGGTGGAGCTTAAGCGCAGGAGGGTTGTGGGTGCTGGCGCTGTTCATGGGCACAATGCTGAATGTGTCCTGAATACCTCAGTGGCCTACAGGCCATGGTATTGTCCTTCTGGTATTCAGCTCTATCTAGGCTCCAGGAATTGTTTGCCTGGACTCCACTGGTAGACCCACAGATCAGGTGCTTCAATATTGAGAATGCTGTTCCAAGAATCCCTATGTTGCCCACAGTGGGGGTGTGGGTGGGAGGGATCTGATGTCTGGCTGCTAGCATAGAAGGACCCTGGATCTGGGGCTCTGCAGGTACTCACTTGAAGGCACACTCACTCCCTCGCAGGCCTAATTGGAAAGCACAGGGATTCCCCCTGTTCTCTACTCTCAGATTTGGGCACACAGGGGAAAATGAGGAGTATAGATCTGTCCACTGTTTGGCTGATGGGAGGGGGACCTGTACTTGGGGTAGCTGCCTCTGCAGTATCAGTCACAGAGCATGGAGGCAGCAGCAGCAAACCTGACCCACCCCTGTACAGCTGCCCACCACAGCTGTAGACCTGGGAGGCCTGCCTCTGCTGTCTCAGTCACTTAGTGAGGAGGCCTGTGCTTGGGGCAGCAGCCACTGCTAGCAACCTCTGCCCAGCAGGGAGGCTCATGCTTGGGGCAAGGGCAAGTGCAGAGGGGTTGAATATTCACCACTCTCAGTCCCTGGAGATGTCCATGGGTGACCTGGATCCAAACTGTCCTAGCTCAGTTTGTCCTTTCTCGCTTAGAAAGCCTCAGTGTCGATGTTCTGCCTCTAGCTGCCACTCCACTCAACAATTTCAGAGGTTAAGATCCTGTGCCCCTCAGAGAAGGTAGGCACTGGTCACCACCCTCTTGGACTCTTCGCCTTACTGTGTTTTTTAGTCATATATTAAGTTGAATTCAGCTCTCCTCCTGATTCAAAGTCCTCTCCTGCCCAAAAGCTAATATTTTATTCAACCTAAAGGATCACTTTTGTTTGTTTTTGTTTCAAGACAAGATTTCTTAATATAGCCTCGGATGTCCTGGACTCATTTTGCATATCAGGCTGGACTCAAACTCAACGATCTGCCTGCCTCTGCCTCCTCTTAGTGTTGGAGTTAGAAGTGTGCACCACCATGTCCAGGTCTAAGGGATTGCTTTTATTCTAAGAAAAATCCACGTCTATATTTTCTGTTAATATATTGTTTTTAATGAAACTATTGTGTCTTTAGATAGCCCAGTATATTTAAAAAGCATTTAACGGCAAAATGAAAGCTGGCAGTAATATGCCTGCTCTTTAATTTTTATCGTTTAAAATATATTGTATATGTGAATGCTAACATCTGGAAATCGTGCCCTAATATAAATTGCAAAGAATTTTTTAAAGTGCATAGGAAAAGATTACCAATCTTTCAGCCTCTATGGAAGTGCCTCTGGCTGCCTGTCTATCCCTTTCACGAAGAGACCAGAGTATAAAATATTATCTGACTGTGAAAGAGGTGGATCACATTGATGGATTTCTGTACAGTACTCCTGCTTGCTTCTTGGGTCCATTTGCTTGGAAAACTGTCTTCCAGCCCTTTTCTCTCAGGTAATGTCTATCTTTGTGACTTAGGTGTGTTTCTTATATGTAACAGATTGTTGGGTCTTGTTTACACATCCATTCTGTTAGTCTGTGTGTTTTTATTAGGAATTGAGTCTATTGATGTTGAGCGAGATTAATGACCACTGGCTGTTAGATCCTTTGATTTTGATGTTGGCTATGGTAGTGTGTTTATGTGCTTCGCTACTATTTGTTTTGCTGTAGTGAGGTTATTTCTTGAAAGCATTTAGTTTTCTTAAAAGTAGTTAGTTTTCTTGGGTTGTATTTTTTCTTGTATCTTCTGTAATGATGAATTTGTGTATAAGTATTGTTGAAATTTGTTTTTGTCTTTGAATATCTTGTTTTCTCCATCTATGACGACTGAGAGTTTTGCTGGGTATAGTAGTGTTGGCTGACATCTGTGTTCTCTTAGGGTCTGCATGATATCAATCCAGGCCCTTCTGGCTTTCATATCTCTGTTGATAAGTCAGGTGTGATTCTGATGGGTTTGCCATTATATGTTACTTGGCCTTTTTCCCTTGAAGCTTTTAGTATTTTTTTTCTTTGTTCTGTATACTTACTGTTTTGATTATTATGTGGCGGGAGGATTTTCTTTTCTGGTGTAATTTATTGGGTGTTCTGTAGGTCTCTTGTATTCTTATAGGCCTCTCCTTTAAGTTGGGGAAATTTTCTTCTATAATTTTTTTGAAAATATTTTCTGTGCCTTGGAGGAGGGAATCTTCTTTTTCCTCTATTACATCAGAAGAAAGAGAAAGCAGGGAACAGGACAAGAGCCTGCCACAGAAGGCCTCTAAAAAGCTCTACCCTATATTGTATCAAAGCAGATGCTGAGACTTATGTGCAACCTTTGGGCAGAGTGCAGGGAATCTTATGAAAGAGTGGGAAATAGTAAGTCCTGGAGAGGACAGGAGCTCCACAAGGAGAGCAACAGAACCAAAATATCTGTGCACAGGGGTCTTTTCTGAGACTGATACTCCAACCAAGGACCATTCATGGAGATAACCTAGAACCCCTGCACAGATGTAGCCCATGGCAGCTCAGTGTCCAAGTGGGTTCCATAGTAATGGGAACAGGGACTGTCTGTGACATGAACTGATTGGCCTACTCTTTGATTACTTTCCCCTGAGGGGGGAGCAGCCTTACCAAGCCACAGAGGAAGACAATGCAGTCACTCCTGATGAGACCTGAAAGACTAGGATCAGAAGGAAGGAGAGGAAGATCTCCCCTATCTGTGGACTTGGGGAGGGACATGGGTGAAGAAGTGGGAAGGAGGGTGGGACTGGGAGGGGAGGAGAGAGGGGTTTATGAGGGGAATACATATAAAGTGAATAAAGTGTAATTAAAAAATTAAGTATATATATATTAGTTTTTTCACCATTTTTTTCATAGTGAAAGAGTTTTTCACCATTTTTTCATGTCCGATTGAAGACCTCTCCCTAAAATCACCTTCTCCTATCCTCCCTGTATCTTCCCCCATCCCATGTCCCTAGTCCACTGTAAGGGGGAATTCTCCACCCTTGCCACCTGCCCATGGCTTTTTAAGTCTCATCAGTACTGCCTGAATACTATTCCTCCATACCTGGCAAGGCTGCATCACCTGGGGCAAGTGATCAAAGGGCAGGCAACCGAGTTCATTATAGAGGCAGCCCCTGCTCTCCTCACTTGGAGATCTACATGGAAACTGAGCTGCCAATCAGCCACATCTGAGCAGAGGGTCTAGGTCCTCTTCATGTGTGGTTCTCAGTTGGTCATCAGTCTCTGCATGGCCACCTGAGCTCAGATCCTTTAATTATGTTGGTCTTCTTGTAGGGCTCCTGTCCCCTCCATGACCTTCTACCCTAAACCCTCTCCTTCCATAAGACTCCATGCACTCTGCCCAAAGTTTGGCTGAGTCTCAGCATCTGCTTCGATCCCCTGTTGGGTGGAGCCTTTCAAAGGAACCTCTATAGTAGGCTCCCATTCTGTTTCCTCTCTTCCACCGCCTCTGTCATCTATCCTGTTTGCCATTCTGAATGAGATTTAAGCATTCTCCCTAGGGTCCTTCTTATTGTTTAGCTCCTTTAAGTCCGTAGATGGCTATCCTGTATTATATGGCTAATATTTCCCAGGCAAACATTAAGTAGACCATAATTAGAGTTGAGTTGTTATTACAAAATGGCAACATTTGCCAATTGCATCCACCCTCCCTTAAAAAAAAATGTATCTTCAAGTCACATGACTCGGTCAAGTAACCCTTCTCAATTCTTTTAAATCAAGGTCTGCTTATCAGTCTTTTATAGGAAGTATTCTTAGCTAAGATTGCGATCATGATCACCTCCCTCAGTTCTTTAGAGCACCAAGGGCTGCACTGAGGGGACTTTTTCTCGGTCAATATCAGGCATGCTACTATGCTTTTTCTTTTTTCTTTTTTTTAAATTTTTTTAATCTTTTTTTATTAATTACAGTTTATTCACTTTGTATCCCCCTATAAACCCCTCCCTCCTCCCCTCCCAGCCCCACCCTCCCTCCCCCTTCTCGCTTGGCCCTCCCAAGTCCACTGATAGGGGAGGTCCTCCTCTCCTTCCTTCTGATCTTAGTCTATCAGATCCTGTCAGGAATGGCTGCATTGTCATCTTCTGTGGCCTGGTAGGGCTGCTCTCCCCTCAGGGGGTGGTGATCAAAGAGCAGGCCTATCAGATTATGTCAGTGGCAGTCCTTCTTCCCATTACTATGGAACCCACTTGGATACTACGCTGTCATGGACTACATCTGTGCAGGGATTCTAGGTTATCTCCAAGCATGTTCCTTCATTGGAATATGAGTCCCTGGAGAGACCCCTGTGTTCAAATTTTCTGGTTCTGTTGCTCTCCTTGTGGGGTTCCTGTCCTCTCCAGATCTTACTATTTCCCACTTCTTACTTAAGATTCCATGCACTTTGTGCATCAGTTGGCCTTAAGTCTCAGTGTCTGCTTTGATAGTCTGTAGGGCAGAGCCTTTCAGAGGCCCTCTGTGGCAGGTTCCTAGGTTGTTTCCTGTTTTCTTCTTCTTCTGATGTCCATCCTCTTTGCCTTTTGGGATGGGGATTGAGCATTTTCGTCAGCGTCCACTCTCTTCATCAGTTTCTTTAGATGTTCAGGGTTTTAGTAGGTTTATCCTATGTTATATGTCTATATGAGTGAGTATATACTGTGTGTGTCTTTCTGCTTCTGGGACAGCTCACTCAGTATGATCCTTTCCAAGTCCCACCATTTACCTGCAAATTTCATGATTTCCTTATTTTTCATTGTAGAGTAATACTCCATTGTGTAGATGTACCACAATTTCTGCATCCATTCTTCAGTTGAGGTGCATCTGGGCTGTTTCAAACTTCTGGCTATGTTTTGTAGCAACTTTATTTGTAATAGCCAGAAGTTGGAAACAGCCCAGATGCCCCTCAACTGAAGAATGGATGCTTTTTCTTTAAGGTAATTCTTTGATTTGCCACAGATATCTTGTTTGTGACAATCTGCCACCTTGGTAGCATATTAGTAGAATTAATTTGCTATCAGTGCAGTCTGTCTTCTCTGGGAGATAGTCTAGAATGGAGGATCCTAACTGTACCATGCCTCTGAAGCTTTAAGCATAATGAACTAGAATTAAATCACCTGAGTGTCAACTCCCACACTCAGCTCTGAGTCGGGGCAACTATAAACACACTCTGCTGCCCTGAAATGTTCTTATATGGCTTCTCTTTCTTCATCCTTTCCTAACAGACAGCACGGTTGTGGGAACCCTGCTGATTTCCTATGCCAAGTGATGTTTTCTAACAGGCTTTTACTATAAATAGTCTTATTCTCTTTTTCCATTCAAACCATACTTTTTTCACAAATGTTAAATTCCATATAAAGTTGTTTGTAAAAAGCTTCTCATAATTTTAACACATGGGAAGTTTTTTTTTTTTTTTTTTTTTTTTTATGAACACTCCAGTAATCCTCCGTGTTCCTGAATACTCATTTGTTTACTGCTCGGTACCCAGTCCTGCAACCCAAGGCATTGACTCTTTTGATGCTACAAAAAGTGTTGAAAGGCTTCCACTCTCTCACTGTTCTGCTTCAGAGCACTGTGGGCAGTATAGTATCTCTGTGGACTGCTCCAACTGTGAATTTCTGGCAATGGATTGTAAAGATTATCCCCAGCTTCTTATGGCCTGTGGTTTGACCATTGGTCACAGGACTGTTCCATGGCTCTATCTACAATAGAACTCTGCTCTCCAAGGGTTTCTTCTTAGCAGATAAAACAAAATGTTCATGTGAGTGTAGTCCCAAAGTTTGGCAAAAACTTCCTGCAAAGGCTTTGATACTAAGAGAAAGTTTTTGTCAATAGCAACTTTTTAATTTTATTTTTTTCGTTTCTACATTTTAGTAATACTTTGTGGCTCAATACGACTACAAATACTGCCTATGTGAATCTCTTAACAAGAATGGCAAGGAAAAGGGCTTTAAAGCCCAGCTGACAAAGCAAACACTTCCTTTTGATTTTAAGATGATATGCAGGGCATTAGCACAATCAATAATATGTAAACATGGCCTTTCCACCATCATTCTTTCACCTTTCACCCCAGAACTTAACGGGCATTTAAGAGGATAAAACATTGGATAATGTATTAGGCGGTGACTTAGTCTGAAGTGCAGATGCAATTAACACCAGAATTTAAGGTAATCCAAGACAAGCCCCGTGTAACGCTTATGAAAAGATGAATTCACCCGTTTCAAGATTACACATAAACGAGAAAAGTTCTGTTTTTATTTAGAATTCACATAGAGATGCAGTGCAAGCTTGTTTGTACTCTATCAATAGGATAAATCCAAAGACTCTACACAATACAAAATCAATTTAATCTTAAGCTCAAAAAAGAAATCAAAGTTTAGATGACAGCCTCTAAGGAAAAGCAGACTCATTCTTTACTCATCCTTACTAAAGTAAGAAAGGAAACACACTGCCTTTGAGGACATAAGAAGCTAACAAATGAGTTTTCTAAAAGACCATATGAATGCTGTCATGTGTGGGAGCCAGGCCTAAGAGCAAGGTGACTCTGCACGTAACCACAACTCTTTCTAGTCGTCCTTGCCTGATTAAAGATCTGAAGTAGTCTTTGATCCACTTGAACTTGAGTTTTGTTCAAGGTGATAAATATGAATCTATTTGCATTTAACCAGATATACTAAATCTGCTAGAGGAGAAAATGGATAAGAACCTTAAACCCCTCAGCACAGGAGACAACTTTCTGAACAGAACACCAACAGCTCAAGCTCTAAGATCTACAATTAATAAATGGGACCTCTTGAAATTGAAAAGCAAAAGACACTATCAATAGAATGAAACAACAATCTACAGTTTGGGAAACATCTTCATCTGACAAAGGGTTACTATCCAGAATATATAAAGAACTCAAAGAATTAAACACCTCCAAACTAAATAATTTAATTAAAAAATGGGGTACTAAGCTAACCAGAGAATTCTCAACAGAGGGATCTTGAATGGTGAAGAACCCTTTAAAGAAATGCTCAACACCCGTAGCCATCAGGGAAATGCAAATCAAACTGATTCTGAGATTCCATTTTACACCTGTCAGAATGGCTAAGATTAAAAACTCAAGTGACAACACATGATGGAGAGGATGGGAAAAAGGGAATAATCCTCCATTGCTGGTTGGGAGTGCAAACTTGTACAACCAATTTGGAAATCAATCTGGTGCTTTCTCAGAAAACTGGGAATAGTCATACCTCAAGATCCAACTATACCACTCTTGAGCATACACCCAAAAGATGCCATACAACATGTTCATAGCATGTTCACGCTCAACCATGTTCATACCACCTTTATTCATAATATCCAGAATCTGGAAACAACTTAGATGTAACTCAACCTAAGAACAGATAAAGTAACTGTGGTACATTTTCACAATGGACTACTCAGACATTAAAAACAATGAAACCATGAAATTTTCAGGCAAATGGATGGAACTAGCAAAGATTCTGAGAGGTATCCCAGAGGCAGAAAGATACACATAGTATATACTCACTTATAAATGCATTTTAGTCATACAGTACAGGATAGACATACTACAATGCACAGACACCAAGAAGATAAGTCTGATGGGCAACTTAGGCTTCATACGGGCCCACTAGTTAGGGAAATGGGTGATATCTCTGACATGGACTATGTTGCCTGCTTTTTGATCACTTTCCCTGGTGGGACTGCCTTACCAGGCCACAGGGGATGAATTCAGTCCTCTGTGAATAGATGAGCTGGGGTGTCTGGGTAGAGGGGCTCCCCTATTTTTAGGAATAGGGGAAAGGGGGTGTGGGAAGGAGTGTGGGGGACTGGCAGGAGAAAAGGAAGACCGTATGACCAAGATGTAAATTGAACTGATTAATAAAAAAAAATTTAAAACTTAGATCTGAAGGGGGCTGTGGCAAAACACTGAGAGAAAATCTATGCTTACCAAACAGGATGAGGTTAGCAGAACTCCACAATCACTCTGGACCATGAGAGAGATTTACAGGAACTAGATAGGCAATAGAGAAGCAACAGAAAATTTTTTAGCTCTGAGAAAGACATGACCTACTAGGCTGTGTTCTGCACATATGAATACAGAAGAACATTATAAGCTTCGGAATCTTACAGGAGAATGAAGCAATGCCTGCACTCATTTGGAGAAAATCTAGGGAGGAACTTCCTGAGGTATAGGCACATGAAATTTATTAAAACCTAGGGAAGGCAAAGCACTGAGAAATCCCATAGACACCTTCAGTCTCATGCTGTAATAGCAAAGCGGGAGATTTGAGGCTTGAAGAAGAGCCATAGTATCATATATATATATATATATATATATATATATATATATATATATATATATGTATATGTATATGAAAGACCTTTTCAGTTCAATTATCACGTGATTTCTGTCCTTGTGTTCACTTATGTGCTGAATTATAGTTAATGGTTTATATCTGTTGAACTATTCTTGTATCCCTAAAATGAATGCAACTTGATTATAGTGAATGATTCTTTGAATGTGTTCTTGAATTTACTTTGCAACTATATTATTGAGAAATTTTGTGTCTTTGTTTATCAGGGAGATTGGCCTATAGTTATTTTTCTTTTTTTGTTGTGTTTAGTGATTTTGATATCAAATACTACTGGCTTCATGGAACGAGTGTGGGAATGCTCTTTCCTCTTATGTTTTACAAAATAATTTCAGTAGTTCTGTTGTCGATTCTTTGAGGGACTGGTAGAATTTTTTTGATGAAATAATCTGACTCTGGGCTTCTTACAGCTGGGAGATTTTGAATTACTGCTTCTATCTCTTTGGCAGTTACAGATCTGCTTAAACTCATCTTCACTTAACTTTGATAGATCATACACATCTAGGGATTCATCTATTTCTTTATATTTTCCGATTTAGTAGATTATACATTTCTAAAGTATTCCCTTATGATTCTTTGATTTTTCCTAAGTGTCTTGTCTCTAATTCTCATCAGGGTCTTACCTCTCTTTTCTTTTGTTAATTTGGCTGTTTGCCAATTTTGGCTTATTTTTTTTTTTTATATGGGCCATCTCTTCATTTCATAATTCTTCTTGTTTTTCATTTCTATTGCATTGATTTCTGTCCTGCTTATTATCATTTATCTCTGTCTACTGCTTTTCTGTTTTTTTTTTTTGTTGTTGTTAAATTCCTTGCTATTTTCTTCTTTTTCTTGCAAAAGAAAAGGGTTATTCACCATTGTGTATTGAAAGTATGTTTTGAAATATGTCTTGCTATATTCATTCTGTGCTTTTGGAATTACCTTATTAATTTAAAATTAACTTCTATTATCATTCCTATTATCCTGCATGTTGTATTGTATTGGAAATTTTACTGACTTCTTTAGTATTCATAAGTCCTGACAAAGAAAGAAATGAAAAGGAAATTTCACAAGAAGAAAGTTTAACAGTTGTAGAATGCTCTTGACAGGAAATCAATGAAGTGTGTGCATGAGCTAAAGCATCAGAAGATAATTGCTGGCTTAGAAGGGAGGGCTAAAAAGCAGATGGAGTAAATTTTTAGTCTTTGCTTGAACTCTGTGTTTTATTATTTTTAAAACATGCTTAATTTATATGTGTAACGAAGTATCCTTCACACTATTCAGAAGGTAAAATTGTATTTTCACAGTAAGCCAGATTTTTTTTTTTGCTATGCAGAATATTAAAATACAGTGGCTGTCAGATCCATAAACGCCCCAAGGGGTGTAGTTCACACCAGTGACTACATATTTGGTGTCTGAGAAAGCAAAGATGAAGAGAGATGGAGGGTATCCACAGGGGAAAGTGATGCTGACAGCAAGTCCTAAAGACAAATAGATGATGGCAGAGCTGGTTGTAGATTTAAGGAAAATGAAGGTGGCCATGATGCTTCAGTGTGCCATACATTTTTAATCTCAGCAAAAGCGACCAGAGCAAGACCATTGTGAATTCAAAAATAAGCCTGGTTAAATCATAAGACAACACCTCAAAACAAAAATGGAAGAGGAAAGAGAGGGAAAGATAGCTCTGCAGTTACAGCACCTGACAAACAAGATCTATAGCATTACAATAAAATACATGAAGAATAATAAGTGACCCAAAGGGATTTTATAAAGATAGACAAAATCTTGAGCCACTGAATTGGAAATGGAAGTGGAGAATAAATGCATGTTACTCACTCAAATATTTCAGTAGATTTTTTATATAGACTCATTTTTTTACCTCTTTCTTAAGACCTATAAGACATATTGCCCCAGTAACAAGGAGAGCCTTAGCACTTAAGTAGGACCTTTATTTCTAAATACTGTCTTGCACTAAAAGAAACTGAGGTTCCATAAAAAAGTGTTTCATGCTAGTGTTGATTCAGGGAATATACAAATGAACTTGAGTTTTCCACTGATAACTTGGCATAGTAGCACATACCAGTAATCTCAACACTTGGCATGTAGAGACAGGAGGGGAGGGGTTCAATACAAGTGCTAGCTAAGTGAATAAAAAGGCCTGATTTTGGTACATAACAACACCCTATCTCAAATACTGAGAGTGAGAGAGAAAGGTGTATGTTGGGGGAGAGAGATATTTTCATTCCACTGATCAAGTCTGGGAAATATTGATCATCATAATATGGTTTGGATCTCAGATGTTCCCTAAGGCTCGTGTGTTGAAGGCTGCATTGTCAACTTGTGGTAGTATTAGGAAGTGACAGACATTTTGGAGAAGGGGTTCAGTTGAATGTAATGGGTCACTGTGGTGTCAAAATATGGCAAAAACAAAACAAAACCCCCATGAGAATCTATCCAAAGAATCTATCCAAACTATATATGATAGGCTAGTGTAATTTGGCTCTTCATGGATTTCATAGGAAATAGGACATCACCTCCCCTCCCATCCTTCCTCCTTCCTTACATGACTATCTCAGGTATTTTGTCACAGTGACAAGGGGAAGTTAATAGAAAAATGGATCCTCAAAAGTTATAATTGTGACCGAACCCTCCATGGCTTCAGAAGCCTCGGAACTTGCTTCTGGAAGGGATTCAGAATCCTAGGCTGTTGCACTTAGAGTTTAATGGCCAATTCTGGTGAGAATTCAGTAACCTAGAATGTTAAAAAAAATGTGGATTATAGACTTGATCACGAGGAACTATGTGATCTTTTTAGATGGAAATGAAAATCCTTTTGGGGTTCTGACCAGATCTCCATGTTAAGTTCAAGAAAAGAGTGTGTGTACATTTAAATTATTTTTTCATACCTTGAGACTTCATGGGATTGAGTTTAAATATGGTTGAATGATTGACTCAGAAAAAAATATAAACTTCAAGGAAGCATATTTTGCATGAAGTTGCATGGATATTGCTGGCTGCCATAAGCTGTGTGCATAGTGAGAATCTTAAGTAAAATGTAGAGCATCAAGGTTTAAAAAACTTATAGTTTGGCCAGAAAAGAAATCTTTAAAATTGTGGCCAAGGAGGAATAGTTTGATGAAGAGATTAGTATTATTGATAAGCCACTGAGTACTATGGATTTAGAGGTTATATTTATATATAATTTTGCACATACATGTAACAAATATAATCAAAGATGGAAGGGGGTGAATGGAGGGTAGTTTTGAGTGGCTTGAGTGGGAAAAGAGAAGGAGTAGTAATATAATTCTGTGTCAATTAAAACATCAAGATCAGTAATTTTATAGGCAATTTAGGATTTGCCTAGAGTTCTGCTACAGTAGATTAAAGAATTTGAAAGTGTGGACCCATTTAAAAGACTTTTCTGTGAGAAGTTCTTGAGGACACTTAGAATTTTATTTTCCTGTGATTCCTTTTACCATTATAAGCATACAGGCACTTAGGGAATGCTGTGCTCGTGGCCCAAGAAGCCTGGTGACTGCTAGTATTAGCAGCAGGCCATTGTTGACAGAAGGCTGGTTTGGGAGGCATGCAGAATACAGTATCTGTGTGATAAGAAGGCCTTCAGAACTAATTCCAGAGGAAGCCAGGGGAGATGAGGCAGTGTATGCAATGTCCAAAACCCCGTGGAAAGCACCCGCTTTAAATTCATTAAGCTGTGACAATGAAACAATATCTGCATTAGAGATCCTAGTAGGGTGGTGATATCAGGGTCATAGAACATCTGTCATGGACAGCAGTAGGAGCCAGCAGACCCAAGCCAAGATAATGGCCACATTGGCTCTCCCTGGGAAATCCACACAATCCAGGACTGCCAAGCATTTTTGAGGTACTCACATCATGTCACCAAGTGCCTCGGAAGTTAGACAAAGAACTTCAGGATTAATATTTCTCTTTCTGGTTTGACCTTTTTGTTTTGCTAGTTTCATATTATTTTCCCCATTTTTCTTATTTAGAATAAGAATTTTGCACCGTGTCATTCAATATTGGATATATGCAAATTTTTTGATGTTACTGAAGCTCATGGTTAATTATTTTCTTTAAGTGTCAAAGGAGACTCTGGACTTAGATTTTTCAATTGTAAAAATATCAACAGGTGAAGAACTCTTGGGAGGTCGACTGAGTTCAGTTTGTATTACGAGATGGAGAAGACCCTCTGTGGACCAGGAGTTAGATGTTATGATTTGTTCTATAAATTCCACCAAAAATCATATGTTGAAGGTTTGCTCACACATTGGTGGTTTCTGTAACTTTTGGAAATGGGACTTAATTCCAGGAAGCAGTTCAATGTGGGCCTAACATTGGCTGAGATATTTCATTCTTGGTCTGTGTCTTTCTTTTCCTTTTTCTATACTCCTACTCACTTCCTTTGCTATGACTCCAATGTTATTCTTCTTTGTTTCAGAACAAAGGTAAAAGATTTGATTAACTGGTGAACCAAAACTTTTGAAACTATAAATAAAAATAAATCTTTCATTGTTTGTCCCAGCCCTCCCCCTTGTTTTCTCCACATCTGATTCCCACCCCCATTCCCTTTCCTGCTCGCTCTCCTACATAGTTCCTTCCCTCCCTCCTCCACTTCAGATTTCTGCTTATTTTTTCTTTCTGGATGAGAGCCAATCATCCTGCCTTATGTTGCTTAGCTTCTTCGGGTCTGTGGAATATAGCATGGTTACCCGTTACTTTATGGCTGATGTCCACTTGTGAGTACTCAGTACTATGCCTGTCTTTCCGGGTTTGGGTTACCTCACTCAGGATGATATTTTCTAGTTCACTCCATTTGCCTGCAGTTTCATGATGTTCTTGTTTATAATATCTGAGTAGTAGTCCATTGTGTAAATGTACCACTTTTTTGAGCCTTTTTTTTTTTTTTCAGTTGAGGGACATCTAGATTGTTTCCAGTTTCTGGCTATTACAAATAAAGCTGCTATGAACATAGTTGAGCAAATGTCCTTGTTGTATGGTAGAACAACTTTTGAGTATATGCCCAGGGGTGGTATAGTGGGACTTGCAGGAGAAGTATTTTGTTTTCTGAGAAACTGCCAGATTGATTTCCACAGTGGTTATACAGTTTGTACTTCCACCAGCAATGGGAGAGTGTTCTTCTTGTTTCACATCCTTGTCAGCCTACCTTTGGATCCATTTCTCCTAGCTGGGCTGCCTTGTCTGTCTTCATGGGAGATGTTGCTCTTAGCCTTGATGTGCCAGGGCATGTTGGTACTCATGAGGGGCCTTCCCATTTCTAAGGAGAAACAGAGGGAGAAATGGAGAGAGAGGGATTATGAGGGTGGGACTGGGAGAAGAGGAGAAAGTTTGTATTCAGGATGTAAAGTGAATAAATAAATTACTTAATGGAAAACATCTTCCTCATTTTAAGTCTTTCTAAAGGTAATATCAGTTATGCTATTGCAAGGACTACCTCCAAATGCTATCTCTGTGTTGATATTTGTGAACTATGCTAATGAATATACTCAGAAGTTACTAGTGAGTTCTCTAGATGAATTTAATTACATGTGGGCTATTTGGTGCGGGGATAGAACCCCATTCCACAAAGTATTTAAAAATGAACCACTGTGACACCTTGGTGTAGAAATCTTGCATTTATGTCAACTTAGTACAATTCATGAGCCAAGATTAGTTCCTAGAGAAGACTATAAAGAGATTTAGTTAATTACTGACTTACAGTCTGTGCTCTGAAGAGCATTTGCTGTGGTGATGTTGGTTTCCATAATGGGAGGACTAAAGAAATGTGATGAAGAAAAGTGTCCTTGAGTGTGTGACAGGGCAAAAGTTCCCCCGCCTTGTCTTAGCTGGAGCCATCTTTGGTTTAATCTGAAACTGACATCCTTCCCCTTCCTACCCCTGCCATTCATAGTCCCATGGGAAAGTAACCAACCTTGATCAGAAACTCAGGTGGAAATGCCCAGCTGACTGCAGATGCTGGGCTTCTGTTAAACTGCTTGCTTCCCCCTGAAACTATTACCAGGTTGTAATTTTTCAGGGTTCTTTGCCTTTAAAAACTTCCTGTAAAAGGCACTCAAGGATGTTCTGGGAGAAGTATTTCTGTCCAGGCAGTAATACTTAGTTCAGATTTTGGCTGTGTTGAATGGTCTTTGGGTTTCTACCCCACAAAAGGTAGAAGCATTGGTACATGTAAATAGTGGAGAATAGATCAGGATTTTTGCCATACATACAGTAAGAAGAATGAACAATACATTAACAAGGTATAAGAAGGCATATGAGTGAATTTCAAAATCAGTATAACAGAATGTATAAAAATAAGCAAATATAATAACTGCTAAAGAATTAAAAAGAAATTTGAAGGTGTTTTATTTATGACTATTTGTTTTTGAGTCGAAGCCATGTTATGTAGCAGAGGCTGTTTGGAATACACTGTCATCCTGCCTGACTAATCCAACTACTGGGATTATGACATAGTCTACCATGCCTGGCATTATTTATTACTTTTAAATATTTTAGGACAAAATATGGTTGAGATGTAATGATAAAGAAATAATATAATGAAAAATAATTGAATATGATTACTTATTGAACATTGTAGGTTGGTAGGCTGTAAAACAAGGTTGTGTTTGTGTGTTTGTATGAGTTTGTGTATGAATGTGTGTGAGTTTACATGTGTATAAGTATCTTTTCAAGTTTTGGGCCTTGTGGCTAAAACTGTGTTCTAGTAACAATTGTTACTGGGTCTAAAATAATATTTAGAATTTAGAAGTTAGTGTGCAGTTTCCTCTAAGACATCTAGAATTGAAAACTACATGTTCCAGTGACTTAGAACTGGAATAAAGTCATGCCCCCTTTCACTATTTTACTTAACAATTGACTGACTGATTCAGTCAGACTGGAGGAAATAGTTTTCTCTCTGTCAGAAAAGCAAATGGATATTAATAGATGGTACAAAACAGTTCTCCTTGATACATGGCACTGATTAATAACATGACACTTATTTCTCCCCGTATATTGATCCAATCTGGAAGAATGTTTGAAACATTGACGTTTATATGGTTGCTAAACTTACACAAAAATGTTAGTAATGTAGTCAATATGTAAAAAGTTAGTTTAAGATGAATTTTTAAGAAAGAAAAATAAGAAATCAGACACATTGGAAAGAGAATTAGGACCTTACCATCGTATAGAAAAAGAAATAAAATATTTTCTACTGAAAATATGCACACTGTGTGGAGTCACCTTAGAAAATTTTTACTAAAGTGAGAAAAGCAACAATAACAGAGAAATACTAAAATACCAGAATTTTACCTAAAATGGAAAATGAATATAAGTCAAGTCCTAAGATTAAGTTAAAATAAGTGAAAGGTAAACCTGAACAGTTCAGCCTGCAGTTAAGGGCTGGTGTCCTATGGGACTGTTCAACACGTGTGCAGACTTCTCTGTATTACGATTCATAAGTATAAACATCAGGCACCAAATCCTTAATATAAGGATAATTGTTGACTGGCGCTTGAGCAGTTACCATTTTGCCTCTATCTTATGTTAAAGTATACTCATCTATTAAGAAATGGGAGTTGTTTGTACCTTAAGGCCATCTGGACTAAAACTAAACAGAGAAACATGGAATTAAATGCTGCCATAAATCAAATGGATCTAACAGATATCTACAGGCCGTTCTACTTAAAAATTAAAGAACACAGATTTTTCTCAGCTGCCCATTGAACTTCTCCAAAACTGATAATCTATTTCAACATAAAGCAAGTCTCAGCACATAAGGAAATTGAAATAGCATCCTGTATTCTATCTGGCAGGAATGGAATAAAGCCAGACATTAACACCAATAAAAACTACAGAAAGTGCATACACAATTGAAGAGCAAACCACACACCATTAAGTTATAACTGGGTCATGGTGGAAACAAAGCAGTGAAAAAAAAATCTTAAGATTGAATGAAAATAAAAACTAACATACAGAAATTTATGGGTCACTAGGAAGGCTTTCATTAGAGGAAGGGTAAAACACTAAGTTCCTGAACGTATAAACCAGAAAAATTTCAAATTAATAAATTTATGGTGTACCAAAAGGCTTTGTAAGAACAATGGAATAGTATTCAGTTTCAAAAAAAAAAAAAACTAAGATTACGAAAATTTCAAGTACATAAACAGACCTGGAATATATTATGTTGAGTGAGGCAAGTCAGACCCAGAAAGACAAAGGCTGTATGTTCTCCCTTATATGTAAACCTTAGCTTCTGACTTTTGGTTTCTCTCTTTAACGTGGAGCACAAGTGGAAGCAAGAACTCTAGACAGGAGCTTGGTGGGAGGTCACATTAAAGGAGAGAGATGACATACAGGTGGTCAGGGCAATGTGGGTGTGGGCATAAGTGAGAAATCAGGGGATGAGGGGAGAAATAACGTGAAGAAAGGACTTATGAAAGCACTGTAGAAGCTCATTTTCTTATGGCCCAAATTAAAAACAAGTGGAAGGAGAGTACAGGTGGAGTGGAAGAAAAAGGAATAGGTGATACTGAGAGTAACGGATTAAGTGGAGGTGGGAACAGGAGAATAAGGGGAGAGAAGAGGCATGATGAGTAGCCAAAACTAAGGACTTTCAAAAAACACCTATATAAACACAGTTTTGAGTAAGCCAATTTATAAATTCACTTATGAAAAACAAACAAGCAATCTACCCACCCCCAAAGAAAAAACCAAAAAAAAAAAAAAAAAAAACCAGAATGTGAATGGAATTACCCTGCGTGGATGAACAATTTTGCTCTCAGAAGTGATGAGTCAAAAAATGTCCAGTAAAAGGCATGGGGTACCACCTCCTTATGAGTTATTGACTGGGAAGGTTTTAGAGATCCACAAAACATCACAGGGTATTTCCATGGTCCTTGTTATGGTTAAACACCGTAACTACATAATAAGACTTGATACCAGAAGTATGTTGCAGAAAAACAGAGAAATCAATCTCGAGCAGAATGGGTAACTTCTTCCCCAATGGCTGTCTTTCCTAATAGTGGAAGGTGCTAGACAGGATACTTGGGGAGAAAATACATCAGGGGTCTGACCTAGCCCCGGACCCTGCACACTGCATCATCCTGCAAGGTGATATGTACCTACAGTTGTAATAGCTACAGTTGTTATGGGGTAACTAATAGCTTTCCGGTTGGATTTGAGATCTGCTCCACATGAGAGAATCTCAGACCCAGTACTGTATTTTGAGTCAAAAGCTTCTGACTGGGGAGGTCATAAATCATTAGGTAGAACCTGATGCCATTATTTTGTTACTTACTTATGATGGCAAATTGACTTCCAAATGTTTGTAATATATAATGTATGTAATTATTATATGCATAGATCTAGGGTGCTCTTAACCTTGCATAGAGAAGCTTCATTTTTACAGGGTGCAGCAGTCAAGGCAGACATGCAAAGACAGTCTAAAGTGCTGAGAACACAAGACTCAGTGCTCAGCTCTTAAAGGGATATCCGTATACATTTCCACCACTATCACTAAGACTTGGGAAATATTTCAGTAGAGGAAGCTGAAAGAATAAAAGAGCCAAAGGATGGGAGGATTGATGTAGAACTCTCTTTTCTGGACATGATTTTGGCATCAAAAATCAAGAACTCGTCACAGCTGTTGTTACTGACATTATGTAAGAGCAAGGTAGCCAAAAATTCCAAACAGCTGAGTCTCCAAGTCCCATCACTCAGTGAGGAGCTATTGGCAGTAGATAACCGCTGGGTGAGGGGAAATGATTCTCCTTTGAGGGTATAACCCTGGTAAGTTTTCCATGTTTCTGTGCCCACTGCCATGCACATATGGACAGCACTGATTGGACTTAGTAGTTCATGAACAGAAGAAAAAAATAAAAAGACATGTCAATACAGTGTGTTGGGGAGGGCATGGGGAAAGATGAAGGGAAAATAGGAAGTAGATATAATAATATTTCATTGTACACAGTTTAAAATTATCAAAGTAAGTATATTTTTAATTTATTCATAACATTTTTTCTCTGTATGTTTTTTAAATTTTTATTTTCTGTATTAATTACAGTTTATTCACTTTGTATCCCAGCTGTAGCTCCCTCCCTCATTCCCTCCCAACTCCACCCTCCCTCCCTCATCTTCTCCCAGGCCCCTTCCCCAGTCCACTGATAGGGAAGGTCCTCCTCCCCTTCCATCTGACCCTAGCCTATCAGGTCTCATCAGGACTGGCTGCATTGTCCTCCTCTGTGGCTGGCAAGAACACCAGCAGTACAGGCTCTAAGATCAACAATCAATAAATATCTAAATATCTTTAAAATAAGTAGAATTTAAAATTAGGACTTTGTACATCACTATCCAAATAGAAACTCCAGTTGGAATTCATTAAGTCACACACTAATTGTTTGCCACAGGACATCCTGAAGGATAGCTGTGCTAGTAATAATAATAATTAACTTACTAAAGTGCAGATTATCGCTCTGTGCCCCAACCTTCTACATCCAGGATTGAGATTAGCAGGTTTTGAAGTAAGTTAAGTCCCCCCGTTGATTGTGATGCCTGTTCAAGTTTGAGACCAATTACTGTAAGGAATCTCTCTCTTTTTTTTAAATTTGTTATTGTTTGTTTTTTAATTTCTTCAGGATGGGAGAAGAACTCATAGAGATCTGCTATACCCTAAGAATGTGTTGCTGTGTGAATGAATTTGTAGGCAGCAATGGACAGTCCAATTGGTGCTACCTCTGCACTGTACTGACGAGTCCTACTCACCAATCCTTTCTGTGATTTTGTTGGACAAGTTGGGAACAACAAAAGTAACCCAATAAATCTTACGCAGAGAAAATATAAAGATTCCAGGCTATGCACCAAATCTCATGAACATTTTTGGAGTATTTTTTAACACGATGAGAGAGAAGGCAGGTTTATAATGCTGGGAGCCAGCATTAATATTTTCTCCTGCTGTTCTCGCTATACAATTACTACTTTTTACCAATTACTGATTAACCTATGAAATACAGTGGATTCTCCCCAACAATACACTCCAGCATAGCGATCTTCCACATCTTTTTAATTAATTTTAGGTCTTGTCTAAAACAAGTTTCTTCAATTATGCAAGTGCATCAATTATGGAGCATACACATATTTCGCACTCCCCCTAGTGGTAATTTAGTGAACAGCTTCCACAGTTACCCTCCTTGGTTTCCCTTGCCGACAGCAACTAATAACTAATAATTATTTCAATTTAATCTGTTCAAGGAGATGCTCTAAGAACATTACTTACACTTCTGGTGTTTTAAAAGGCATAGACCCTAATGAAGATCTAAATAAAATTTAAAGCAGCTGTGTAATTCAATGGTGACTAATCAAATACTTATTACCATGGTCCAGGATCTGATTCCCGAGTTCTGTGTAACTAAGATTAATTCACGTGCCTGCACCTGGGTTGCCAGGAAGCCACTGACCTTGACTGCACTCACCTGTACCCCTAGCTTTTTCTTTAGATGTGTTAGATGGAAAGACCTGGTTCTGTGAGAACCCTTTGATGCTTTCTCTCCAACACACAGTTTAGTTTATGCCAAACAAGCTCTCCGCATCAAACCAACCAAGATACCAGCCACTTCTGCAGCTGACATCTGAATAATCAAGAAGATCTGTTCGCGAAACTTAGTTCTATATCACTGATACCCCAAAGTGTGTCTCTGAGCCTACATGCAGCAAAAATTCAAGAGAAGCTTTCACAAGAACAGTAATCTTAGTGTGAGAGGTGGTGCTATGTGCAAAATATTAGCCATTTGTACCTTCTCAGCATGTTCACAGCCGAGATCAGAGGGTGTGGGGAAGGGAGATGTACACTTTTAATTAAAGAGTGTGAGTCTCTGAGGAACACCAGCAGGGTGTCTGTCCATCCTTATCAGACATTTAAATACTGTCTTATTTTCACTCAGCAAAAGAACTAAAATACCAGCCAAAGACAGTAGGAGCAGGTCAGTACCCCAGGCAGAGCTGTGTGCAAATGGTAGATGAAACTGAAAAGAATTCAAACCAGAATTCACAGATGTTCATAGCCAGATCAGGAAATTTGTCTAGTGGACATTGTTGTAGTGAATATCGCATAAAAATGAGTGCAAAAACACTTTGATTTCTTGACTGTCATTTCGAAAATTAATGCACGGAAGCCAATCTAGTTAAAATACTCAAATAAAACATTTTCTAGTTAACAACCAGAAAACTTGAAAGACTTTGATTCAATCAAACATGACTATTTTAAAATAGCACACACACAAAAAAATATACATCATGTAGGTAGATTTCAGAGGAATAACTATTAACTTTGAAAATAGCTATATATTATGACCTATAACAGATGTATATGTTTGATTTCTTCATTAAAATGAAAACATGTATATACACATCTCTGGTTTTTTAGCATTTCCATATTCATAAAATACAGTGACTATGATATTGTCTAGCAAAAGGACAAAATGAAGGCTTTTTTATAGGGTATTACACAGTGGTTTAATTATAATTCACAGCAGGTACGTAAAACATGTAAATATGTTTATAAAATAATTCTACGTAAAAAAGTAAAATATCAAATATAGATGCTATAGTCACAACAATATGAATTATGTGTGTATATTGACAAAGTACAAATGAGATTAAACAAAAAAGTAAGTAACTTGTTTTCAGTACATGAATAGAAAATTATATAACCTCTTAATATATGTTATCTTTTATGATATTAAGATAATTTCTACAATAAAATCTAGGTATCTAATTAGATAAGATGGTATACTACTGAGAGTCATTCATGAATTTTCAGTTTCAAAGATACTGAAACATGTTTCTTAAGGTGATGAAAGAAAGGTGAGTCATCCTCAGCATGAAACCCAGATTTAAGTTGTAATCTTTGAGTATGTGTGTGTGTATGTGGAGAAAGAGAGAGAGAATGTGTATGCTTATCCCTGTCTCTGTGTATGAAAAATGTAAATTTGTTTATTTGGGGGAAATATTTTCCCCAAAATATGGAAAGTTTCCATATTATTCCATCTTTCTTTGAAACAATAATAAGGCTTAGAATCCCTTTATCTTAGACGGATTTCAAATATTGCTTTATTGAATCTCATCGTGACATTTGTGCTCTAATTAAAGTGAGTATTATATTAGGAGAGAGTTTGCACTGTCCCCGGGGAGTTAATTAGTGTGTGCTTTACTAGGAGCCTGCACAAGTATCAGGAGTGCCATCCAAGATAACAGAGACATATTTCTCCTGAACAACTTCTATATATCATTTGATATAAATATCAGAGTAAATTGCTTCTGTAACCATCCATGCTTGGATAAAACTGGCTTATAAAAACACACACTTATGAAAAAATATTATTTTATACTAAACAACTGTACACTCTCATTCACAGTGTTATGAACTTTTTGGAAAAGTATCTAGTCTCAAACTTCTCCTTCATTTGTTATGTTCAAATTTGTTGTATAAAAATACATTCGGTTTCAAGGAGTTATGGGCCTTTGATATTTTTGGAAGGCAAGACTGTAAGAAATATTTTATTTGTCTTTAATGCTTTCAGTTTAGAATGAATCTGAGGCATCATAGAGAGAAATCACAAGTTTAATAATAACAAAAGCATAGCAGAAGAAATGAGAATGAACAATTGAAAAAGAATGATGAAAAATATAAAAAAAAATTCTTGCTACAGAAATTAAACCAAGACACCAGGAAACCTAAATGCATTTCAGTGTCTGGAACAGTGAGGCACAGGATGGAGGGCAGGACTGATATCTAAGTCAAGTTCACTGGGCAAACACTCCGGTGTCTGAGTCTCTGCAATTCATCTTAGTTGTCAGAGCATCCAACCTTTGCTTGTCTTAGGGAGGAACAACTTGCTTAGGTCAACGTGAAGCCACCAGGATCCTTCTCTCTTCTCACACGGCTTGCCTCAGCAAACCAGCAAATGCTTCCAGGTTTATTATTTTTAATAATTTTTATTTTTTTAAATATTAATCACAGGTTAATTACTGTGTATCCCAGATGTAGCCCCCTCTCTCATTCCCTCCCAAACCCCTCCCTCATATCATCCCTGCCCCTTTCCAAGTTCACTGATAGGGGAAGTCCTTCTCCCCTTCCATCTGACCCTAGCTTATCAGGTATCTTCAGGACTGGCTGCAATGTCCTCCTCTATGGCCTAGCAAGGCTGCTCCTCCCTCAGGGAGGTGGGGGGGTCAAAGAGCCAGCCATTGAGCTCATGTCAGAAATAGTTCCTGTTCTGCTTACTAGGGTAGCCACTTGGATACTGAGCTATCATAGCAATTAAAAAGGATATCATGAAATTTGTAGGGAAATGGTGGGATCTAGAAAGATCATCCTGAGTGAGGTATACCAGGAGCAGAAAGACACACATGGTATATACTCACTTATAAGTGAGCACTAGACCTATAAAATAGGATAAATATACTAAAATCTGTACACCTAAATAAGATAAACAAGAAAGAGGACCCGGGGTAAGATGATCAATCCTCACTTAGACAAATGGGATGGACATTGGAAGTAGAAGAAAACAAGTAACAGGACAGGAGCCTACGCAGAGGGCCTCTACCTAGCAGTGTATCAAAGCAGATGCTGAGACTCATAACAAAATCATCGGCAGAGTGCAGGGAATCATATGAAATAAGGGGGGATTAGTATGACCTGGAGAGGACAGGAGCGCCACAAGAACCAAATATATCAGGGCACAGGGGTCTTTTATGAGACTGTTTCTCCAACCAAGGACCATGGATGTTTATAATGTAGAACCCCTGCTCGGATATAGCCCAGGTTTACTTTTAGAATGCACCTCCAGTCAGATGATTCTCATTGCCACATACTATCATTTCTACTGGATCACCCCTTTGACTCCTTAACTGTCTTTCTTGATTCCACACTTGTTCCCCTGATGTTTGCTTCTATCTGCTGCTAGAGTGGTCTGGTTCAGGCTCAGCAGATCACCACATTAAACTTTTGAGTGTTTGTACAATCAAGAATCGATATAAACACTAAACCGGGGGAGGAGGCAGCGTAGGATTTTAGTGTTTTACTTTACTCTCCGCTTCCTCTGTGTTTGATTGTTCTCCTATTCTTACTGGATTGTTTGCAGCTCCTAAGACATGCCATGCACTTTCACCCACAAGTGTTTTGATTCTCCTTGCTCACGTTATGGTAGTAGAGTATACTTTCAGTAGAAAAAGGTTGTGAATCTCCACATTTCCTACAATAAAGTATATTAAGCTCTGTTAAAATAAAATTCCTCCACTCTCTTGGTTATGTATAAAAATTAGACTACTCCTAGACTAACTAGACACATTGTTTTCTTCACTAGTTTGTCATTTTTATTAAAAACCTTTGAACAACATTATAATACATTTATTTATTGATTGTATAAATATATACATATATTTATATGTGTGTGTGTACATTTGTGTGTGTATGACTGCTTACATGCAACATTGTGCACGTGGAAATCAGAAGACAACTTTCAGGAGCTGGTTCCTTCCTTCCACCATGCAGGTCCTGGACATGGAACCCTGAGCCAGCTTGAAGTTCCCTTTAATTAAAAATCAAAACCTCTCTCCAGAGATTGTCTATTCTTCTTTTCCTTCTTCCTGGATTCATTCCTTCATAAAAACAGATAGCAAACATTTCTTCTCTTTTTCAAAATATAGGAACTGTACCTTTGAGACTGTATCTTGAAGCCTCTGGAAGCAGTTACAACTTTTCCAAGGTGACAGGTCACTGGATAGGAATTTTCTGAATCACTAGGCTTCTTTTATCTCTTACTTTCTTACTGTCACATGCTCCGTGCTGATGAATTTGGCTTTTGGATTGAATGGAAAAATTCTATTATTTTCATTTTTACACCTATAAGGGAGAGACTGTTGGTTAAGGTAAAACACTTAAACTAATCCTATCTCAGTGTCTTATTAAGTATTGCTATACATGCTACAGACAGTGCTCTGTCATTATGCATCTCTTGAGTTTGAAAGTATTGTAATTATTCCTTGTCTTAGGTGAAATTTTTCAAGTGTCATATATCTGCTCTAAAAGGGATTGTTTTATTCTCATTCCTTTAATTCCAGGATTTTATTTTTTCCATTTTTTCCTTTTTCTGAATTTTTTTTCACACATTATATCTTGATTACAGTTTCCCCTCCTTCTACTCTTCCCAGTTCCTTGCCACCTCCCCTCCCATTCAATCCATTCCTTTCTCTGTCTGTCAGTCTAAGACAAACTGGCTTCTAAGTAATGATAACATAATAAATATAACAATATAGTGTGATATGATAAAGCAAAAACTCACACTTTGGAGTTAGACATGACAACCAAATAAAAGAGCTTAAGAAGGCACAAGAATCAGAGACCCATTTGTTTGTACACTCAAGAATCCCATTTAAAAACTAAACTGGTATTATGCTCTAAGGGCTCAGATCTAAGGGAGGGGCATAGGAGAGAAGGAGGGTGGGATTGTAAGGAGACTAGGGAGTAGGCCCCAGCTGGGATACAAATTGAATGAATTGTATTAATTTATAATAATTAAAAAATGAAACTGGAAACCATAATATATGTAGAGGACATGGTGCAGGCCCGTATGGGCCCTGTACCTACTGCCTCAGTATCTGAGTTCATGTGAGTATTGATTATGTTTATATAAAGGTCTTGGTTATTTGGTGTTCTCAGTTTCTCCTGGCTCTTACACTCTCTCTGCCTCCTCTTCTTTAGGGTTTCCTGAGTTCTGAGAATATGGATGTTGAAGAATTGGACTAGAAGAGAGAAGAAGGAAGGAAGAAGAATGTGGGATAAGGAACTGAATATGGGGAGAGATAGATAAAATGAAGAGCCATTTGAGAGCTAGTATGGAAACCTACTACAGTGGAAGCATCCTAATATATATATATATATGCAATCTAGATTCAATCACCAAAATAATGGAGAAGACAGAGTCTCAACTGCCCCTCTCTCATCACCAACTGAAGCTTTCAATACCTGGACTGGGTTACATCTAATTGAGTTGTTGGCCAACAATCTAGTCTATTACAAACATTATAGCTTGTTCTCAACAAACTAACAACAAGGCCCCATTGCTGATAAGAATGCTTGCAAAACTCTTTGATCATGGAGAACTCTCTAGCTGATGCTCACATAGAATCTTCATGTCTATAGCATCTTTGGTACAGGAAGGTACTCTACACGAAACCAAAAGAGAAATGTAAATACAAAGCTATGCTATGCCAATAGTGGCAAAAAGCTTATGGAAGTAACCAACAAATATCTGATTTTACTTAGGCCCCACTATACAAGATGGACACTGCCTGGGGGACTAAAAAACAGAAAACAAATATGACTGTTCAAAAAAAAATGTAGCAATAAAATTGACTCCTAACACCAGTCTGCTGTACTCTAAACACAGTGCTTTGCTCAGCTATCATCAGAGAAGTGTCCTGCCTCAGATTATAACAGTTACAGAGATCCACAGCCAGAAATGCTGCAGAGACTAAGAGAGCTTGGTATGCTCAGACCTAAAGGAGACACAGCTATTAAATACCTGTGAATGGTCAATATATGAGCATCATACAGTAGAGTTCCTTCATAGTGATTAGGATGTCTCTACCATGTATTTTGTGAGTAAAGGAGCGAATCAGTTCCTGAATGAGAATATAACACCACCTGTCCTTTATACTATAGGACTGCTATCATATGTTGTGGCTCATCTGAGTTTATATATGTTTAAGAGTTATTCCTGTAATGCCCTTATACAATGTGTCATTGATAAGTGATGCTAACAGTCCTGCTCTTTACTGTAGTGATTCAGGGACTGTCTTTGCCCCTGCAATTTGTGTGGTTATTTTTATTTTGCCTTTGTCTAGAGCTCTAGTAAATCCCAAAGGACAGTGGGTTTCCTTTTTTCTTTTTTCTTTCTTTCTTTCTTTCTTTCTTTCTTTCTTTCTTTCTTTCTTTCTTTCTTTCTTTCTTTCTTT